>NC_057801.1:840237737-840599717 GCF_018294505.1 Triticum aestivum | reverse complement strand
GTAATGTGTATGATAGCTTGTTGTACGTTGTACTGTGGTTATCTGTATCCTGTAATGTGTATCAGGTGCTGGAATGGCTGGAGGCTGAAGAGATAGTTGTGGCGGGTGACAGGTACTACCCGCCACAACTAATAACATATATCAATGGTGGGCTGGTAGGACTGCCCGCCACTGGATAGGCTCTAACAGTGGCGGGCGCCCGGCCGTCACTCATGCCATAATAGCAGTGGCGGGAGGTCGGTGGCGGGCGCCCCTGGGAGCCTTGCCCACCACTGCTGGGCTTTTTCCACACGCCACTGCTAGGCATTCTTGCAGCAGTGAGCTGGTGTGCACCCACCTTGCAATGGGCCAGTTGTTTAGTGGTTTTCTGTTGGTTTTCTTGGTTTCCACCGGAAATGGTGAAGCTACTTCGCAAGGGATGTGCTGGGCTGTTAGGTGTTTGAGCCTATTTATTTTTATTTTCAAGAGGATTGTATAGAAATATTAAAGTTACTTAAAAAGAGTATTCCCGTAAATAACAACCAACTAATTCTAATTCCTACTCTCCCAATTCATCAAACAAGCGTTCTTAACAATCTAACCTTCTAATCTTCATCTTTAATCTGCATCGAATATGTACTTTTTTCTTTGGGCGGGAGGGCGGTAACAAACCAAATCTCTTTCAGGAAAAATATATATTATTTATTTGTTTTTAGTAAACATTTTTAACGGGTTTAAAAAATGCCCACCATGTATTTAAAAATCAACACACCTTTGAAAAGAATTATCACACATTTAAACAAAAATTCTATGCATATTTGGAAAAAAATATCTTAAAATAATGCCCAACATCTATTTGAAAAGCTCATCACGTAGTTGAACAATCTTATTGCATATTAACAAATGTTCAACGTGTAATGAAAAAACTCCTCCATACATTTTTTTTCAAAAAAAGTTCATATATTAAACATATATATTCATGCAATTAAAAATCATGTGCATTTTTATATAAACTAAAAAAAACATGTGAATTTATGTTCACATACTGTGGGAAAATAATCAAAGTGTAAAAGGATAACATATATGTTAATATTGCAAAAGGTGGAAAACATTTAAAATATCAAGAAATAGCAAAAAGAAAATTGGCAAAATTGAGAATAGAAGGACTTAAAATTGACAAGTAGTGGGACAAGAATACCAAAGGAAAAAATAAAACTGAAAAATTAAACCAAAAACAATTAAAGAACAAATTGAAAAAATATAGATAACGAAAAATTGAAAACAGAAAAAATAGAAATTAAAACAAAAAAACTAATTCAAACAAAATAGAACAAAAACCATAAAAACACATAGAACAAAGGAATTCCTCTTACTGTTTAAATGACAAGGGGATAAAAGGTAAAAGGTAACGGGCGCATTCCAAAACAAGGAGATAGGTAACCGCGTCGTTAAGAAAGCAAATTGTCGGGCGCCGCTATGTCTCGCTTTTATGCGAGATGATAGCTCGACAGGCGCGACCCTGCCTCGGTTATAGCGAGACCTAGGAAACCCACAAGTGAAGGTAAGCCCCAGAGGAGCTAGTGTGGGCGAACGTAAGTCCATCGCTTCGTTTTTCTTTTCACCTTTTATGTTTCCATTTTTTGCTTTATATATTTTTTACTTTTGATTATACTGTAAATATTCTAAACATATATGACAAAAAACACTCTCGATAAAACATTTGAAAAAAATTAGGAAGCATTTAAAAATGTTAAATGTGTTTAGGGAACATGTTTATCACGTAAACAAAAGATGAATATAAAAAATACAATGCATATGAAAATTTTGATCATATATTTAAAAATATGTTAATCAAGCATTTGGAAAATTTTGAACAAGTATTTGAAAAATATTAATCCACCATTTGCAAAATTTTAAATGTGCATAAAACTTATTGACCTTGTATTACAAATTGTTAATATTATATTATATAATTGTTAATAAGATTCAATAAAATATGTAAATATCTAAAAAATTGAATATGTATTAAAAATGTTAATACGGTATTTAAAAAATGTTAATCATGTATTTGAAAAATGTAAAAAAATCTGTATAGAAAAATGTGGTTTTTATTGAAGAATGTGAATTTTTATTTTAAAAATGTTATTGCGTTTTAGAAAAAAAGTATTATATATATAACAAAAATGTGTAATAGAAAAGCAGTGAAAACCCGAGGGAAAACAAAAAGAAAAACAGATGAAAAACCGGAAAGAACCAAATATAACCGTTTGAATTTGAAGAAAGAGTAAAGAAACGGAAAAGCCATTAAAAACTGACAGAGAAACAAAGAAAGCAAACGAAAAAAAGGAAAGAAAAGAAAAAACCAGCAAAAACAGAGAAAGAAACAAGGAAAATAGAAGGGAAACGAATAAGAAAAGGGAAAACCAAAGTAAATCAGTGCATAATCGTAGAAAATATGAAGAAAAACTGATGCACACCAGTGAAAACCCAATAAAGAATACCCATGAAGAAAAAAACGATAAGGAAAACATCATGAAGCAGGAAGAATTCTAAGGATGATGAGAATCTAGTAGTTTCTCTCTCTCTCTCTCTCTCTCTCAGAAAAAAGAGAGATCTAGCAGCGGAATCATAACTCTGCTCATAGATTCTAGGAGCTCGGCCCATAACTGTAAAGGCTCTAGAGTTGGGACGAAAAACCAGAGTCTGTTTGGCCTGTTGTTCTTCCAGGAACGGAGCATACTCTGATACTCCACCGGATGTTGGGGCTTGCCCCCAAGTCAGAACCCCATATCGAACTCATGAATGGAAATGTTTTAACCATTGTAAATGGCAAAACCAACATATTTGGTTGAGGAACCAGACAATTTGATTTTCCAATTCTGAAGATGAGGCACATTGAAAAGAGATGCACGCCCAGTCCAAAGGAGGAAATGAGAATATGAATCTATGATTCTTTACTGAGCTTGATTTTTGATTTGAAAGATTCTGCAACCACGAAGAGTTCCCGTGGTGGATGCCCTACTTTAAAATTGATTGGCAGCCGGACACAGTCCTAGATTCACACGTTTGGAATGGTGGGGGGTATTCGTATCTAGAGTAGTAGGTGGGTACCTTGCACCCCCTTCGGCGAGCTGATATTCACATAGGGTACCTACCTGCTATGACGGGTGGCCGAGCTCCTCGATGATCGTGGCGCCTGGCGATTGACCTTCTCCATCGCTACTTCCACCCAGCTGATGTCTAGGTCATCAGTAACATTTGGACATCCCCAAGCCTCCACGACGACATCCTCGCATAGGCCTTGGAGAAGAATGATATCTTCACCATTTGGTCTGCATACTGCTTCACGATGGACGAGCATGACCTTCCATTTGCTAGCGCATCTAGCAAGGCACCAGAAGATCGTTGCACCATCCGGAAGACTATATGGGGTCCCCCCCCCATGTTACGCGTATTTTCTTTGCAGCTAGTGACAAATTCCCTTGCCACATGGGTAATAAATTCTCCCGCCACTTGAAAATCACCGACTTATGAATTATGCACCTTGTGTGGTCGGGAACGCGAGGATGGATTCCACGCAATGTGCAGGTGCCTTCATGCGGTTGAGCTATAGAGGGCGATGGCGAAGGAGTGGCGGCTACTGGACTTCAAGTATGTTTGCCACACATGATCGGAGTGGCTCTTCGATGTGCTCGAGCCGCTCATGGAATCTTCACGCATGGCACCATTGATGACCATGTGGCGTCCGTGGCATGTCTGCAATGAGATCACACACGATAAAGCCCCACCCCAATGGAAGCCTCTAGACAGTTCCGGCATAGCTACTTAACTTCACTTCTTTGCATTCAACAGCATCGAAACGATGACCGGAGTAAAGGAAAGATGGTCCCAGGGATCCGATATTATGGGATGAACCCTGCAGTACCACCGGCGACGCGCCGTATGCGTCCCCAACTCAGTGCCCGAGTGTTTACAGCCGGCGCACCGGCTCAAAATTGCGCTGGTCGCACCCGCGTCTCATGGGGCCCCACATCGCTTTGCCCCTTTCCCTTATCTTCTTCCCTTCGATCTAGAGCGTTCTTGGCCACAATTCCCCACCGCTGCTACCCACCACTCCTTCTCCTTCTTCCAGCTCCCCTCCCCATCGGTGCTGCCCACCTCTCCCTCTCCTTCCTCCGCCTCCCTCACCATTGGGGCTCCCCACCTCTCCCCCTCCTT
Organism: Triticum aestivum; assembly: GCF_018294505.1. Taxonomy (NCBI): domain Eukaryota; kingdom Viridiplantae; phylum Streptophyta; class Magnoliopsida; order Poales; family Poaceae; genus Triticum; species Triticum aestivum. The sequence continues at coordinate 840,595,520 of NC_057801.1, read as the reverse complement.
CCACCTCAAGCCGCCAGCGCTTCCACAAGCAGGCGGGGCTGCGACGACCGTCCAACGACAACTGTCGCGAAGCTTCAACACCGGTGCTACGACGGGGCGTCGACCGGTGTTGTGGACGGGAGAAGCCTTCGGCGCCGTGGACAGGAGAGTCCACCGGTGGTTCAACTTCAATGACGCCCATTGCTGGAACTGGCTCATGGCGGTGCTGGAACCAGCACTAATTTTTGCTACCATCGGCACTTTGGTTTGCTACCACCGACGCCAATTCTTTGCATTTTGTTACAACCGGTGTTTTGATTTGCTGGAACCAGCTTCAATTTTTGTTGCAACTGCCGCAGTCGCTTTTTGCTGGAAGAACGCCCAATTTTGCTACTTTGCTACAGATGGTGTTTTAATTTTCTACAACCAGTTTCAATTTTTGCTACCACCGGTGTCTTTGATTTTGCTAGAAAATCCTTCCACAAAGGCTCCTTTTTTTTCATTTTTGCTTCCACTGTTTTTGGTTTTGCTGGAACTGAAACAAAGATTTGCTACTACTGTTGTTGGCTTTTGAGCCATGGTTTTCTGCTGCTGAGCTTTTTTTGCTGGAACTATCATTTAATTGTGCTGGAAGTGACATTTTTTGTTGCAACCACCTTCGCGTTTTGCTACGACCAGGGAAGTTTTTTGCTACATCCATGCATGGCTCTAGAGTCGGCGAGAAACACCGGAGATGACGACGGCGAGGGGCGGCAACCGGCGGCGAGGGGCGGCAACCGGCGGCAAGGGCGGGGACCGGCGAGGGGCGGCAACCGGCGGCAAGGGCGCGAGCGGCGGCAAGCGCGATCCGCCATGGACGCGGGCTGTTGGTCAACGCACGAGAGGAGGCATGAGGACGAAGCGGTACGTCCAGAGGATGCCACATCCAGCGGCTGGGCATAAACAGATCGAGCGGCTACGCGCTGACCGGCCCAAGGCGCACCGGCGCCTATAAGCGCCCATGAGATATGGAGTGCACCCAAGATATGGAATGCTCAAGCTCAACGTGGATGTATACGGTGGCAGCATCTTTGCCTCTTGCCGCCATTTGTTCATATGTGATAAATGTGTTATAGGCAGAACGATCGTGTGGCTGCGGTCGGGTCCTGAGAGGGTTGTACACCTATGTCAACTCGACACTTGATATGTACTCCCTTCGTTCCTAAATATAAGTCTTTTTAGAGATTTACACAAATGACTACATACGGAGCAAAACGAGTGAATCTACACTCTAAAATATGTCTACATACATCCGTATATTGTAGTTCACTAGCAAAAGAGCCCGTGCGTTGCAACGGGAGAGAAAACATAACACACACTCTTAACTCAACAACCATCACTCAAGATCACAATAGGTCCATCTTCTTTATTTTTGCGAGGCATCATGTTTGTGCTGCCTCGCTTATCCTCCTTCTCACCCTCACCGGCGATGGCCTCGGTGTTCACACAAAACAACAAAAAACGTGTGTTGAATATGGTTAATCCTAAGGCATCTCTCTCTTCCTCTCTCCTCCCTCCCTCTCTCTCTCTCTCTCTCTCTCTCTCTCTCTCTCGCTCGCTTTCTCTCACTCTCGCGATGAGAAATCTGTTGTTTTCCATTGCGACATTTTTCAGAAGTATGCACGTGTAGTTATCAATGTTTTCTTTTCCGTATATGGTTATAGTGGAGTGTTTATTTGCAATCTGGATCGTCGCCGGTATGAAAAAAAGGATCTTGCGCTATAAATTATAAGTTTGCTTCCATAACAATATTTAAAAAAATATTTAACAGGTAAAATTAACATCATATTTAGATTCCACACATTTTTCTAATAAAATTTCATATATAATATGTTAAAATCGAAGTTACGGTTTAAAAGATACATATAATTTAAAAAATCATTTGGTTTGACTCAAATATATTCCGAAATAATATTTAAAGATAGTTAAAAGGTAAAAAATAATCTCATATTCATATTCTACATATTTTTCTAATCAAATTTCATATATAACATGTTCAAATCGGAGTTACGGTTTAAAAGATATGGATGATTTTAAAAAGCATTTGTTTGACTAAAATATGATCCACGGATGAATTACCTAAAACATTAGGGGGGTTTCAAAAAAAATGTAAAATAACGGTTCGGGTGTGACTTAAATCCGGACGGCGGGTTGATTTAAAGAAAAGACAGGGACTTTTTTTTAAAAAACGAAAATAACGATTCGTTTTAACTTAAAATAGGACTGCGGGTTGAATTCTCTGAAATAGAGGGACTTTTGTGAAAAATGGCATGACGGACGAAAGAAACCCAATTTGTTTTATTATTAGGTAAAGATTTGAAATGTCTAAAAAGACTTATATTTAGGAACGGAGGGAGTACAAGTTAATTAATAGACAACCCTTTACCCCTGTAAAATAAATAAAAAATAAAACGCGCGTCAAAGTTGTGACCATTCTTAAAATTGAGGTATGCACGAGACATAGTTGAAAGAGAGAATGTGAACGGGACACTTGGTAGAAGTTAATTAATAGACAAACCTTTAACCCTAGCCGCCGCCAGCAGGTGTCCCCTCCAGCGCCCCCTCTACTCCGCCGCTGCCTGTCGGCCTAGCCGCGGTGGCAGCGGCCCCCTGCTTCCAAAGGAGGCTCGGGGAGAGCTCGCGGTGGACGCGTGTACTGGACGGGCGGCGGTAGTCCGTTGGACAGCCATCTCGCTCGGTGCTGTTCTACTTCAGCTCTGGCTGCTGGGCTAGCTCGCGGCCGTCATCTGCCCTATTTCACCATGGCTGCTCCCGCGCGTGGGTGTCTTCCTTTGGCGGCGGATCTGGCCTCCATTCCTCGAGCCGGGTTGTGCATGGGCTGTGTGTTCCTCTACTTCTAGGCATCCACGCGTTGCCCATGTAAGCTGGTGGCGAAGGTCTGCATCGGCCCTGCTGGTGCTGTGTTGACAAGTGGCCGGGGTCCTGCTGCTTTGATCTGCAGGGCTTCAAGTGGGAGAGGACGTCAAGCAGCTTCGAGCAGGGGCGGAGATGATTCGCGACGGGACGATGATGCTGATGCGAGCCTGTGATGCGACTATCAAGATTGGAGACTGAAGCAGCTCAATAACAGATCCCTCCCAGCGCCACATGCTTTTGCTGTTCTCTTTGGCCTACTCAAGTGGATAGATGTCTGCGTTTTCGAGCTACGATTCTTGATGTTCTGCTGTCTTACAAACCTGTGGCTTTTGGCTATCTTTTGTAATAGGTTTAGTTCAATGGTGCTACTAGGTTTTTGCCCCATAACGCTCGTTTCGACGGCAGTCGGGTGCCGTGGGTTTCCTAGTAGTGCGTTGAACTCGCTCTCCCCTTCTCCCTGTTCTTAGACTCATCTTTGTTTCAGACTGTTGTATTTCCGTTCTAAGTAATGGAAAGGGGGTTAGCCCGGTTCAAAAAAAAAAGATCGAGCTGGGCCTGAATCGTGGTGTCTGTGGTTGCCAGTGCGGCGGCTCCGTGCAGTGGTGGATGGTGTGCGGTGCTCTGGTCGTGTGGACGTACGGCGGGGCGCTGGATGGTGGTCGGTGCTGGGTGGCGGCGGCGGTGGGCCGGCTGGTTTGGTATGTGACGTGGAAGACAATGCTAGGCGCCAGTCTGTCTCTGTCTATGGTCGGAGCCAGCAGCGGCTGCGTCTGAGGGCGTCACTACCTTCTTGAAGGAGGTGATGTGGCGAGGTGTTTCCCTTCCTTACCGTCCCTTACTCCGGGGGAAACCTCATATCCGTGCTCTCTTGGCTCGGATATGGCGGTGCATTGTGTCCGTTAGGGCTGGACGTACCGAGCGGGCTTTTCGGCCCGCTCATGGCTCGCTCGGTCTTGGCCTGCTCGGTCCTAGCCCGCTAGAGAAACTGGCCGGTCCGGTCTACCAAAATCGGCCCGAAAAATTGTTGGTCCGGTCCGGTCTTTAACCGGTCCGACCGAGAGGACCGAGGAAGAAATGTCAGCGCCGCCGCTGTTCCTCGTCATCGCGGCCACCGGCAGACTGCGGGTGAACCACCGTGCCCCCAAGCTTCCTCACTCCTTCTTTGCTCTCCTCCATATGCGCCATAGCCTCTCGCCGCCGTTCGCCATCACTGTCGTCCGTGCACCGCGGACGATCTCGCGCTCTCAACCCTCGCCATGGCAACCGTTTCAGCACAGCACACGCACCATCAACTGGGGGAAAAGCTCGATCGGCCATGATTTTCGGATTGTGGGAGAAACGCTCTCTGCCATGATTCTCGCGTCCAACAAATCAGGCGCCATGATCCTACACAGTGGAGGTTAGCTCGGCAGTCAGATGGGTTAGTGGCTGCACCTACATGTGTATTCAGTCATGTTCGTGTTTTCCTTTGTGCACTTTTATTCAGTCGAACAATAAATAGGAAGTACGAGAGAAACAGGGCCTGATCCGATAACCAGGGCGCCATTTTGCGTTTAACTTCACGTCAGGTTTGATCCGCTACTTATGGTGAGGCCCGCAGAGAGTAAATCATGGGTCCCCCCCCCCCCCCCCCCCCCCTCAAAAAAAAGAATGTTCATGGCTAACAGCCTAACAGCCGCGACGCAGAGGGCGCATCTCATGGCACATCGCCCGCAACGCCGCCGGCGCTCGCGCATGTCGCCCACCTCGCCACAGCACCCGCGCATGTCGCCCACCTCGCCGCTGCCTCTGTATACTGTTTCCGTCACAACACCCATCTCTTGCCGATAATATGGTCACCGCTGCCTCGCCATGACCGCCATGGAAACAGGACCGCCGGTCCTCTCGGTCCGGCCCGGGCATCACCACCGCCGGTCCGATACCTGAAAACAGGCCCGCCATGCTGCTCGGTCTGGTCCGGACCGGACTGCCGACGGCCGGTCCAGACGACGGCTCGGACCGTGTCCACCCTGAGTGTCCGTCCCCTCTTGTGGGCATCTTTTTTTGAGTAGGGACCAGTGGTAGTGGTGATGGTGCGACTAGTTTGGAGTCGACGGTGGTTGTTCGGTGGTGTTCTTTGGGCTTCGGCAGTGGTGCCTCTGGCGCTGGTGTGCATGGTGAAGCGATCCAGATGTAGACCCGGCTCCTTGATGCCCTTCGGTTTTCGCCGACTGTGCCGCTATGTGTTGTAGTCTCGGCCGCGTGTGACTCTTCGTCCGGGTGTGGACTCGGTCACTCACTGCCCTTCGGCTGCACCAATAGCCCTGAGGCATCATGGATGGTGTCGGTTGATTAGAGCTCTTCGTCTACGGTGATGGTGTTCTCGTGTGGCTCAGGTTTGGTGGATGCCGGAACGGCGGCTTCCAACGGTGGATGTACGCCGAGGCGGCGGCCTTGGATTGCAATGCATTCACGATTCATTTTACTCCTGGAGGAACCCAGCCAAGAATCTATGGGGCAGAGTTGTGCATTTGCTTTGTGTGGGGGTCGTCCTTGTGCTGCGAGGGTAGCACTGCATCGACCCGCAAAAAAACAAAACAGTTAGTGGGAACAACTACAACTTCGTGAGAACAACTTCGTACAACACTGTGGATCTGTGGAATCCTGCCCGCAAATTCGTACCGCGTCGATTAATTCACACTGTCTGCTGCTGCATCTGTCGCGTTAGACAAGGAGCATCCACCATCCAAACACCTTCGGTACGAAGTCCTCGCGCCAGGTCGTCACCGAAAGTGCAATCCCGTGTCAGCTTGAATCATTAATTGTTCTGTGGGCCGTTCATTGACTGGCATCGATGAGTCTTTGTACACCGTGTTGCAGTGGGCAGCATCCACAGCGGGAACATCATGATTTGTCCTTGCCAAGACATTCTTGATGAGAACAAAATAACTCAATGTCTTGCTGCACTGGATGCTCACAGAATGTGACCACTGGTCTGCGAACTTGGACCTTTAACTCAAGCTAGCTAATTGCACATGCGTTGTAACAGGAACATACATATTTTAGTGATCGTCCCATCCAACGCTTCGATGGTAAGTTTCCTAATTAATCAGATCCTTTTATCAAAAGAATGATACCCTTTATAAGTAACATGATCCTCCCGTCCAAATAATGATACTCTTCAGAATTAACGTTTTCCATCGGTCCAAAAAATAATTTTCTCTGTAATTAACGTGATCCTCCCATCCAAGAATGATACTCTCTATAATTAACGTGAAACAAACAAACGTACGAAACCAACCCAACTCACGACGTACCATATGACCAAATACTCCGCTTTCTTTTTGAGCATCAGTACAGACACAAGCGCTCATATACACGCGCATACACTCATCCCTATAAACGCACACACCCACACCCTACCCCTATGAGCACCTCCGAGAGACTGAGCCGGCATATCATCTTGAGATTTACGAAGTCACCTTTGGCGCCTCGTCTACTCCACTTTAATAACAGGGACTAGATAGATACATACTATAGCCCAAATCGCTCACACTGGTGATCCAGAGATGAGCCCAACCTGATCTACTTTTAGTGAACAGTACATGCCAAAATAATAGTAAATAAACTTAAAACAAAACAAAATCTTTAGGCATCCAAGATGCTCAAGTGCGCTAGGAGCATGCTAAATTTTGGATTCAAATGACATCTGAGGAGCTTGTGAAGAAAAAACTGGTCTACACAATGTTGTTTTCAAAGTTTCTATGATAGTCAATTTTTTTCACGAGCTCCTCATATGTCATCTAACCATCAAAATTTGCATGCACCAAGCACATTTGAGCATGTTGGATGCCTAAGAATGCCAGATTTCTTTTTGAACCGTTTCAAATTTACTGTTCATGGGCAGGCGTAGATGAGCCTAGGCTTCGAATGCTGCTCTCCAATCGCACACACTAAAGAGACGAAATGGTGTGTGATGACTGCGTTACCTACTGCCACAGAGGATCACCTCTACCGACCACGTCGGTGCCCGCGTTCTCGCGCGCCTTTTCGGCCACAAGGGATTATAGTCCTGCAACCGTCGATACGCGCACGTCCTCCTCTACCACTTCCGCAGGGCCAAGAAATGGTGTCATGCACTTGACAATTTCTGAAACACGGGGAGATACTTTCACTAGAGTGCACATTAGAGAGGGAAGAAAGCTTTTTCTAGGAGGATCGTCATTCCAACATCCACAGTTTCAAACCAAAGGTGGAGGCGAAGGGTACTCCATGGGGGACCTCACAGTGGCCATCACAGACCTCTCGGAGAAGGACTTGAAAACGACATTCCAGAAACCATACTACGACTACAAGGAGTCGAAACTGTTTACTACTCCATTGCACCTAACCTATGCAAGGAAGGATGCCTATGTGAGCTATGAGATATATCCGGCGATTTTGACCATAAAGGATGGGTTGCGTCACCATCCAGGACTGAACAACGAAGCATTTATCCGACCATCCTTGAGGGAAAGGCTCCGACCCGAAAACAAGGCAGACGAGGGATCATCAAGCAGTTACAAATGCCTGAAGGGGAACTATGTTGGAAATATGAGCAAATTACTACGAGATTTAATCCAAATAAACAGAAGATAAATCATGACTACAGTAGCAGAGATTGAACTAATCATGCAAACTAGCATAGCAGATGAACAGATCACATCTAGGGCACATACTAGAAACATGAATTCTACCACGATCTCGAACAAGAAAGATAGAATCACGTACGGTGCAGCGGGAGCAGCACCGCCGGCGTTGACATTGTCGCCCATGTCGTCGAGGATGAGGTTGCTGAGGTCGGGGAAGAAGTCGTCGTTCGCGAAGTCATCGCTGCCGGCAGTCGCGCGAGTGTGCTCCCCAAAAACCTAATCGCCCCTCTCGCGTACAGGATCACGAGAGGCGGGGTTTCGGAGGCCTGCTGTCCCTTCTCCCGATGCATGCCGAAAGGAGGGATGGAGAAGACTTGCTTGGCGACGCAATGATCTGGAGCGATGGTGAGAAACCATACAAAGCGGCTGCGGCTAGGGTAGACGTCTGCCTGACTATATAGTGCGGGCCGGGTAGGTCGTGGGAGTAAACCCCACATCCGAGTCGTCACGATCCAAAGGAACCGGAAACGCTTCAGTAATTAACGCGTCCGTTAATTATTAATTAATGACTCATTAATTTTTCCCGAGCAGCAAAAATATAGACAACGTGCATAGCTCGGTCCTCGGCTCGGCTCAATTCCGCAACCTGCGGCGCGGCGCGTCGGCTCAATCCCGCAACCCGCGGCGCGGCGCGGCGAGGCGAGGCGAGGCGATGCGTGGCGTGGCGAGGCGTGGCGAGGCGAGCGAGGAGGAGGAGCGCGCGTGTAGGTCTCCTCTTCTCATACTCATACAAGTGGTAGGAGAGCTTACCTTATAAAAAGGTGCAACTCTCTCTCAACTTATGAGGTGGGACTAAACTTTAGCCTCACTCACTCCACTCACATGTGTGCATGAATGGGCCAAGAGAATTTCAGAATTTTAGTTGGGCTTTGGGCCAAAAGCCCACTAGCAAATTCCAACAATCCCCCACAAAGTCTCATTGGCACATTTCACCATTTGGTTCCAAAACATTGTTTATATACCGGTGCTTAGTGGAGACTGTGAAGTTGAACTTCCACTTAGAGATTTATGATACACTAGATCACAACTTGAATAGTGGACTATGCCTTGAACTACAAGTTTTCCGCGAGACTAGTTTCACACAAATTCTTGACCGGTACTGGGCTGCCGCAAGGCTTCCCCGCGGGTGGAGCGTATACGTCGTTCTCCAGGGCCTTTCATGAATTTATTAGAGAGCACCCACTTCTCACGGACTGCGACGTTAACAGTCAAATTCATATAGGTGTGTTCCTCAAGAGATGCTCTGCAGGACAACATCTCTGCTTACTCAAATAAGCCACTTGGAACACATTAAGATAGATATCAACCTGCCATGCAGATCAGGAGAGTATTGCATCTTCACGGAGTGGGATAATTAAAACAAGGATACTCTCCTCTTAGCTGACCAACAGCTTGTCTCCCACTTCTACTTCACGGGATCTCCGATCACATAGAGTGGGTTACCACTATGGACAACTCATGTTGTGGGTCTCAGACCCATCTCCATCGATGCATTATCTATCACATTACGTGATAGACCCTTTGTGATGGGATCTGCCAAATTTTTCGACGTTTGGATAATAATCCAACGTAATAACTCCGCAGTTTCTCAGTTTCCTGACAGATTTTAATCTCCTCTTCACATGCCTTGAGGACTTCATATTGTCCTTAGAACTGTTTATCTTGACGATCACAATTTGATTATCACAGTTCATCAGGATAGGGGGTATTGGTTTTTCAACCATAGGTAAGTCCATCAATAGCTCAGGAAGCCACTCTGCTTCAACAGTGGCAGTGTCTAATGCTGTGAGTTCTGCTTCCATAGTTGACCTTGTTAAGATGGTCCGCTTGCAAGACTTCCAGGAAACAGCGCCACCACCAAGTGTAAAAACATAACCACTTGTGGCCTTAATCTCATCAGCATCAGATACCCAGTTCGAGTCACTATAACCCTCCAGTACCCTTGGATACCCGGTGTAGTAAATCCCATAGCTCGCAGTGCCCTTCAAGTAGCGCATAACTCTCTCAAGCGCACGCCAATGATCATCTCCCGGTTTTGACACAAACCGACTCAGCTTGCTCACAGCAAAAGAGATGTCAGGCCTCGTGGCACTCGCCAAATACATAAGCGAGCCAATAATCTGAGAATACCTCAGTTGATCTCTAGCAATCCGTCGATTCTTTCGAAGCAACACACTAGCATCATATGGAGTTGGAGAAGGCGTGCAGTCGCTATACCCAAAATGACTCAAGACCTTTTCCACATAGTGAGACTGAAGCAGTGTGATCCCAGCATGCTCGTCTCTCAACAGCTTGATGTTTAAGATAACATCAGCTACTCCTAGATCCTTCATCTCAAAACAGCGAGATAAGAAATCCTTAACCTCCTTGATTAAATCAAGTTTGGTTCCAAAGATCAATATGTCGTCGACATACAAACAAAGAATAACTCCTTCGCCCCCACCATGGCGATAGTACACACACTTGTCACCATCATTTACTACAAAGCCGGCAGTAGTTAATGTTCTTTCGAACTTCTCATGCCACTCCTTAGTAGCTTGTTTAAGGCCATATAAAGACTTTAACAACTTGCACACCTTTCCTTCCTGACCAGGTACAACAAAACCATCTGGCTGATCCATGTAAATTTCCTCCTTCAACTCTCCATTGAGGAAAGCCGTCTTAACGTCCATTTGATGAACGAGAAGACCATGTGAGGCAGCCAGTGATAGTAGCACCCGAATTGTGGTCAGTCTAGCCACGAGTGAGTAAGTATCAAAGAAGTCTTCACCTTCTTTCTGGGTATAACCCTTAGCCACAAGCCGTGCCTTGTACTTTTCAATCGTACCATCAAGTCTAAGCTTCTTCTTGAACACCCACTTATATCCTACAGGTTTGCACCCATAAGGACGGTCAGTGATTTCCCAGGTCCCGTTAGCTAAGATGGAATCCATCTCGCTACGAACAGCTTCCTTCCTGTAGTCAGCATCAGGAGATGCATAGGCTTCTGAAATAGTCCTGGGTGTGTCATCCACAAGGTACACAATGAAATCATCACCAAAGGACTTTGCAGTCCTCTGTCTCTTACTCCTTACAGGAGTTTCATTGTCACCCTCAACAGGATTCTCAACGTGTTCCATCGCGATGGTGGGTTCAGGAATTACGGTGAGTTCCTCACTAGATGGAATAGGTATCTCCTGATTTGATGAACTTGACATATCCTTCATAGGAAATATGTCCTCAAAGAAAGTTGCATCATTAGACTCCATAATCGTACCAACATGCATGTCGGATACCTCAGATTTTATTATCAAAAGTCTATAGCCAATGCTATGAAAAGCATAGCCCAGAAGAACACAATCCACGATTTTTGGTCCAAGCTTGCGCTTCTTGGGAATTGGTATATTGACTTTCGCCAAACAACCCCAAGAACGTACGTAAGAGAGTTTCAACCTTTTCCTTTCCCATTCCTCAAATGGAGTCATGGTCTTATGCTTTGTGGGAACTCGGTTTAGGACATGACACGCGGTCATTAGCGCCTCCCCCCACCATTCCTTGGAAAGACCCGATGTGTCTAACATGGCGTTAACCAAATCAGTTAGAGTTCGGTTCTTTCTTTCGGACACCCCATTAGACTGAGGTGAGTAGGGAGGCGTCCTCTCATGGATTATACCGTGTTCCGCACAAAACATATCAAATTCATTGGAAAAATATTCTCCACCACGATCGGACCTAAGCCGTTTAATTTTTCGATCAAGTTGGTTCTCTGCCTCAGCTTTATAGTTTTTGAATAAAGTTAAAGCCTCATCTTTTGATTTCAGAAGATACACATAACAATATCTAGTGGAGTCATCAATCAACGTCATGAAGTATCTCTTTCCACCTTGTGTCAACATGCCATTCATCTCACAGAGATCAGAATGTATAAGCTCTAGTGGCGCCAACTCTCTTGCCTCTGCAGTTTTATGGGACTTGCGAGGTTGTTTAGCTTGCACACATACTTGGCACTTAGAGCCTTTGACAGTAGAGATTTTCGGAATTAAATTCATATTCGCTAGCTGCGTCATGCAACCAAAGTTAATATGACAAAGTCGTGCATGCCAAATATCTGACTCATTATTGTGGCAAACATTATTAATAACTTTAGTGCAAATATCTGCCAAAGATAGGCAGAACAAGCCTCCGCACTCATAGCCTTTTCCAACAAATTGTCCACACTTGGAAATTACAACTTTATTGGACTCAAAAACCAACTTAAAACCATCTCGACATAGACGGGAACCGCTAACGAGATTTTTATTGATGGACGGCACATGATGAACGTTCTTCAGACGCACGGCCTTCCCCGAAGTAAACTTCAGATCGACCATACCAACACCTCGAACGATGGCATGTGACCCGTTCCCCATCAGCACGGGAGAAGTCCCTGTGGCTTGGTAAGAAGAAAACATGGAGGCGTCAGCACAAACATGTACATTGGCACCGGTGTCAATTAACCAATCAGGGGATTGAAATACTGAAAGGATGGTAGGAAAAATACCGTACCCTGATTCCTTCATATCAGTATCACCGATGACAACATTAGCGGACTTGCCACCCTTCTCATGTTCGCGCTCCTCAAAGCGATTAGGACACTTTGGAGCCCAGTGATTAGGATCACCGCAGACATGGCAAAGTCCCTTCCCCTTCTTATGAGAATTCTACTTGAAGTTGGTAGAATGCGATGGCTTGTTCTTTGTATCAAACTTGCTTTTCCCCTGAGTTTTGTTCTTGTTGTTTTTGAACTTATTGGGCTGGAAGTTCTTCTTCTGTACCATGTGGGCACTAGAAGCTCCCTCGGCAACTCGAGCACGTGTGTCCTTTGCTCTCGCCTTCTCTTCAACATCAAGAGTACCAATGAGATCCGCAACGGAAAACTCCTGTCTCTTGTGTTTCAGGGAAGTAGAAAAATTGTTCCACGAAGGTGGAAGCTTGGCAATAATGCCTCCGGCCACAAATTTGTCTGGCAACACACACTTGAAGTGCTCAAGTTCTTTTGCGAGCGACTGTATCTCATGAGCCTGCTGTACAACAGAGCGCTCATCAGTCATCTTGTAGTCATAGAATTGCTCCATGACGTACAACTCGCTACCGGCGTCCGAGGCACCAAACTTGGCCTCGAGCGCAGCCCACATGTCCTTGCCGTTGTCAAACGACATATACGAATCCACAATGGAATCATCAAGAACACCCAGAAGAGCGCCTTTAAAGAGAGTATCGATCTTCTCAAAAGCTTCCAGCTGTGCTGGATTAAGATCGCCCTCAGGCTTGCCCTTAGTGGCGTCATAGCAGCCCATGGTCTGAAACCAGTAGACTGCTCTCGTGCGCCACCTCTTATATTGCGGCTCCTTAAAGGTAGGCGGCTTCAGATGCGCAGCAAAACCACTCGGAGTAAATTGCCTATAATCAGGTTTTTGGATTGTTGGAAATATGAGCAAATTACTATGAGATTTAATCCGAATAAATAGAAGATAAATCATGACTACAGTAGTAGAGATTGAACTAATCATGCAAACTAGCATAGCAGATGAACAGATCACATCTAGGGCATATACTAGAAACATGAATTCTACCACGATCTCGAACAGGAAAGATAGAATCACGTACGGTGCACCGAGAGCAGAACCGCCGGCGTTGACGTTGTCGCCCATGTCGTCGAGGATGAGGTTGCCGAGGTCGGGGAAGAACTCATCGTTCGCGAAGTCGTCGCTGCCAGCAGTCGCGCGAGTGCGCTCCCCAAGAACCTGATTGCCCCTCTCCCATACAGGATCACGAGAGGCGGGGTTTCGGAGGCCTGCTGTCCCTTCTCCCGATGCACGCCGAAAGGAGGGATGGAGAAGACTTGCTTGTTAATTTTTCCCGAGCAGCAAAAATATAGACAACGTGCATAGCTCTGTCCTCGGCTCGGCTCAATCCTGCAACCTGCATCGTGGCGTGGCGAGGCGAGCGAGGAGGAGCGCGCGTGTAGGTCTCCTCTTCTCATGCTCATACAAGTGGTAGGAGAGCTTACCTTATAAAGAGGTGCAACTCTCTTTCAACTTATGAGGTGGGACTAAACTTTAGCCTCACTCACTCCACTCACATGTGTGCATGAATGGGCCAAGAGAATTTCAGAATTTTAGTCGGGCTTTGGGCCAAACGCCCACTAGCAAATTCCAACAAACTACAGGTGGTAGGCTCTTCTTCTTAGATGTCTATGCTGGATTGGAATGTTGGTTTATTTTCAGGAGTTATTTTCATCCAATATTTAAATTAGGTCAACATATTGTTCGTATAGTATTTTTCAGTTGCAGAGAACCACACGGTTCCTATTTGTATTGGCTTATGTATAGTCAGGGAGAATGCGTGATGTTTATGTAAAAATGTGTGTGGTTTATGTAAAACATATGTGAAAGGTTGTGACTATATAATTTATCAATGCTTTGGGAAATAATCCGAGTGCTTTCAGAATTATTCAGAAACGTTACTTATAGTAGATCGGTCACTCTCAAGATTAGCGATGAGAACTTTCAAAACTACTCTAAGAACTTTCAGTAATATTCATTGACACTTTCATGGGTTGTTTGAGCACTTTCAAAAAATGGTTTCGAACACCTCAAGCAGAAGTGATTTTAACATGAATTGTATCATATATATTGCCATGGCAGTTGACATTATAAGTTCGTATTGCAGGTCATCATGTCATAAATTAAGATCATACTTTACAAACAATTGATGTTTTTTCATATAGTTTATCTAACTTCTCGATTGCATTTGGCCCTGTGCGCCATGGGTTCAACAACTCATCTACTAGTAATTGAGAATGGACTATAAAGCTACGACGGGGAAAATCCAAATGGCCTCTAGTAGACATGGTGCCAGCACCGTATACAAACTAGTTGAATAACTCGTAGTTGTTGCCATGTAAGCTTTTAGTGAAGAAGGTATAATAAGTCGTAAAAGAGAGTTGCTATACGTACGACAGAAATCCATACGATTTTTGTACGACAAGACTCATCTGGTGGTGTGGGCCCAAACCTCGGGAAATGTGCATGTGTCTTGTGGTATGAAATCGTGTGGAAAAATCATCGTACGCATGGCACTTTCGGTCGTAAAATTATCATTCTCCTCTCTTTCCACGAGGCATACGAAGGCCACAATAAATGAAGAGAACATTGGTAAGGTGTCAGAGACCAAGAATGCTCAAAATGCGATCTTTCTAGACATGATGGGAAATCCATCCTTCAAGTATCACTACTATATCCTCCTGGCAGAGTGAAAACAACGGTGAAGATAATTGTCACAAGGAGCACTGCCACTAATGATTCCTGCCTTGTTTATTGTTTTAGCAAAATTTCTAGACTCACGGGTCTTTACAGGATATTATGGGCTTCTTCCAACTAAGAGCATCTCCAACGGAAGGGCTATAAACGTGCCGCGCGAAAAAAGTAGTGGTTTTAGCGCGCGCTACCATTTCAAGCGCTCCAGCGGACGCGCAAAAACCGCGCGCGCGGCATATGTAATTCAGCGCGCGGGCGGAAACGTCATTGAACGTCGCTAATTTGCTGCACCCGCTCCCGCGCGCTGGACTCTCGAGCGCTCGCTCGCAACTCCACCTACCGTTCCAGCCGCGCCGCCGCTGCCGCTCCGCGCCACCCCATTTTTTCCGGCGACTGTTCCGGCGCCTCCCCGGTCTCTTCCCGCGCGGCCGCGGCTTCCTCCCTCTATCTCTCTCTAGTCAGTGCCGCCCGTCGCACGCGGCAGTCTCCGACGAACAGCGCCCGGCCGCCCATTGCCGCTTTGGCGCCCGCAAGGTGTTCGACAAAAGTCCCGCAAGATTTGTATTGCTTCCAACTTCCACATTTTTGCATGAAATTTGGTGCATGTTGTTTATAGCCTAGTTTTGAACATTTTAGATGAGTTCGGGCTATGACTCTTCTGAAGAAGAATTTGATATGGAAGAGGAGGAGGATCTTGCAATGATCCTAGCTATGCACATGAATAAAAAACCAAAGCACGGTGGTTCGGTTATGGGTCGGCAGAAAATTTGGATTGATGCCCACAAAAGATTGATGAGGCACTATTTTGTGGAGAATCCCACATACCCCGAGTCCTACCGAGTTGTTCTGGCGCATTGCAGAGAAACTAGCGAGCCATGACCGGTTTTTTCAGCAGAGGAGGAATGCCGCCGGAGAGCTCGGGCATAGCACCTTTCAGAAGGTGACAGCCGCTTTGCGTATGTTGGCATAGGGTATTCCGGCTGACCTAGTTGATGACCACTTGGCCATGGGTGAGAGCCAAGCCATCATGTGTGTCAAGCGCTTCGCAGTCGAAATTGTGCAAGTGTTTGGTCCGGAGTACTTGAGAACTCCCAATGCTGAAGATGTCGCAAGGCTATTGGAGATGAACAAAGCTCGCGGGTTCCCAAGTATGCTTGGCTCAATAGCTTGCATGCATTGGAGTTGGAAGAATTGTCCAAAGGCATGGCATGGACAATTCCACCGACAAAAAAAGGGTTCCACTATAATCCTTGAAGCGGTGGCAGATCACGAGACTTGGATTTGGCATGCTTTTCTTGGAATGCCTGGATTTTTGAATGACATCAACATTGTCAACCAGTCACCACTGATGAGTAAGATTGCAAATGGTGAACTGCCACCAGTGCAGTTTGTAGCTAATGGTCGTACATACAACCATGGCTACTATCTTGCGGATGGCATCTACCCAAAGTGGCAAATATTTGTGAAGCCGTTGAAAAAACCGGAACGTAAGAAATATCTTGATTACCAAAATGCTCACGCGGCGGCTAGAAAAGATGTGGAGAGTGCTTTTGGGATTTTGCAAGCCTAATTTGCTATTGTGAGAGGACCGGCTAGATTTTAGGATCAGAAGATGCTTTGGTACATAATGCATGCTCGTGTGATCATGGGCAACATGATCATCGAGAATGAGCGTGGCCAAGATGTAGACTACTCTCAGTATGAGCTCTTGGGACATCCCGTACGAGTGCGGCGGAGGGCTGAAAGGGTGACCCGTTTTGTTGCCTCCTATCATTGCCATTCGACGTCTGACAGCGCATAATGAACTCAAGAAGGATCTCATTGAGGAGTGGTGGACTTGGAATGGCCGCCAAAGATCATCATGATTTGTGAGTTTGATATTGTATTGTTGAACTATTTGTTGTATTTTTCAAAATACTATTTGTTTGATGAGTTGTAATAAATTGAACTATTCATTTAAACTTGGTTGTGAATGATGTTTGTGATTTAAAAATTATATGCCATGTCTTTGTTTTGTGAATGTGTTGTGTAAAAATGCAACAAATGTGGATGCACGGCTACTCGCGCGCTGTGCATTTTATCACACTGCTGGAGCTGCGCGCGCTGCATTTTAGCGCGGCTGCTGGAGCCAGCGTTGCGCGCCGCGCCAAACCTGGCGTTGCGCGCGCCACAAACCAGATTTTAGCGCGACGCGCGTTGGGCGCCTGTTGGAGATGCTCTAATTAAACCAAACACCCCCCTCCCGTTAATTCTCGGGGGTGTGTGGGCCAGTTTTCCCAAATGGCCAACCAGAAAGTGCCAAGTGGACCAACCCCATAAAACCACCGTAAAGACCCTGTATGTAGCTTTGCTCTTCTTTTAGTTAGTAACTTCCTCTACCTTCTTGATTCAATAGCTTTGCATTGCCAGCATAAGGACGTGTACTCCTTTCTGCATGAATTCAGATTCAAATCGATATACAAATTAGTTAGCTCATGGTTGTACTTCACACCAAGTCGGAGCGGCTAGAAAAGATGTGAAGAGAGCTTTTGGGATTTTGCAAGCCCAATTTGCTATTGTGACAGGACCGGCTAGATTTTAGGATCAGAAGATGCTTTGGTACATAATGCATGCTTGTGTGATCATGCACAACATGATCATCGAGAATGAGCGTGGCCAAGATGTAGACTACTCTCGGTATAAGCTCTTGGGACATCCCGTGCGAGTGCGGCGGAGGGCTGAAAGGGTGACCCGTTTTGTTGCCTCCTATCATGCCATTCGACGTCCGACAGCGCATAATGAACTCAAGAAGGATCTCATTGAGGAGTGGTGGACTTGGAATGGCCGCCGAAGATCATCATGATTTGTGCGTTTGATGTTGTATTGTTGAACTATTTGTTTTATTTTTCAAAAATACTATTTGTTTGATGAGTTGTAATAAATTGAACTATTCATTTAAACTTGGTTGTGAATGATGTTTGTGATTTAAAAATTATATGCCATGTCTTTGTTTTGTGACTGTTTTGTGTAAAAATGCAACAAATATGGATGCACGGCTGCTCGCGCGCTGTGCATTTTAGCACACTGCTGGAGCTGCGCGCGCGCTGAATTTTAGCGCGGCTGCTGGAGCCAGCGCTGCGCGCCGCGCCAAACCTGACGTTGCGCGCGCTGCAAACCAGATTTTAGCGCGACACGCGTTGGGTGCCTGTTGGAGATGCTCTAATTAAACCAAACACCCCCTCCCGTTAATTCTCAGGGGTGTGTGGGCCAGTTTTCCCAAATGGCCAACCAGAAAGTGCCAAGTGGACCAACCCCATAAAACCTCCGTAAAGACTCTGTACGTGTAGCTTTGCTCTTCTTTTAGTTAGTAACTTCCTCTACCTTCTTGATTCAATAGCTGTACTTCACACCAAGCTGGAGTGGCGTTCACGGAAGTGCAGGACATGTTCGCATCATACACCCCCCCCCCCCCCGCGCGATACTAGCAAGGGGATGGAGATGGGTCCGGCTGCCACTCCATTCCGGCGCATATCGGCCTGCAGCATCCACCGTCGTGAGAGTGTAGGTGATGCATCAAAATTTAGTAGAATCCGAGGATACCAATGCAATGTCTTGTCCCAAGTATGAAGGAATAAAAAAAAGTACAGTATTTTGTCACGGTGAGTTAGCAATCCAAAATTGAGTAGCCGAACAATATGTTGATCACATATAGGTAAAAAATATTAAAAAATAAATAAGAAATACCACACTGGTAGAGTCACATCATGTCAAGGAGATTGGAGTTGAACATATTACGCAATTTAAATTTGAGCCTCGAGACAAGCCATCCGTTACAAGTGTGACATACATTGAGTTATTTGGTTTGGTGACACCTGACAAATCATACTTATTAATTATTAATTGCTTTCAAATTATAGATAAAAATGTTTCTTTTACTAGAATTCATGTATAACACGTCATATATTTGAAAGGTGTTGAGATTAAACCTGTCAAATTATTATTATTCTTCAACCTGGTTATACTTACCATGTATAGATTGCCAAATTTACGCTTGATAGGCTGATGAGTAGATCAAATTTTCCTCTTACCTCTTAGGGGGTAAGTGGTAGCATCTAAAAATTTTGTTTCTACTACACAAGAGGATCAAGTATTGTCCATGATCTCAAACCCATATAGGTCTATCAAAAAAATAGTTCTTCAAAATAATGCTCCATCGATAGCACTAACAAAATATGCAGCGTAACACACTTCTTTAACATACATATGCATTCAGACTACTAACAAAATATTTTCCATAAACTCAAACCCCTACTGTCGGTGTCAAAACCGGCGGATCTCGGGTAGGGGGTCCCGAACTGTGCGTCTAGGCGGATGGTAACAGGAGATGAGGGACACGATGTTTTTACCCAGGTTCGGGCCCTCTCGATGGAGGTAAAACCATACTCCTGCTTGATTGATATTGATGATATGGGTAGTACAAGAGTGGATCTACCACGAGATCAAGGAGGCTAAACCCTAGAAGCTAGCCTATGGTATGATTGTTGTTCTGTCCTATGGACTAAAACCCTCCGGTTTATATAGACACCGGAGAGGGCTAGGGTTACACAGAGTTGGTTACAATGGTAGGAGATCTACATATCCGTATCGCCAAGCTTGCCTTCCACGCCAAGAAAAGTCCCATCCGGACACGGGACGAAGTCTTCAATCTTGTATCTTCATAGTCTTGGAGTCCGGCCAATGATGATAGTTCGGCTATCCGGACACCCCCTAGTCCAGGACTCCCTCAGTAGCCCATGAACCAGGCTTCAATGACGATGAGTCCGGCGCGCATATTGTTTTCGGCATTGCAAGGTGGGTTCCTCCTCTGAATAATTTATAGAAGATTGTGAACACCAGGATAGTGTCCGGCTCTGCAAAAATAAATTCCACATACCACCATAGAGAGAACAATATTTACACAAGTTCAATCTGCTGACGTATTTTGTGGCGTGACGTCACACCACAACAAAGCCTTTACTCGAATTGTTTTTATTATACCACCTTAATGCGTTTAGCGAAGCGGTTTCCTTGGCACGTCTTGTCAAAGCAGAGATCGTGTTCCCGTTATTCCGGGATTCTCATCAATACGGACGTGGGTAACCCAACCGCGCCATTGATTGCGGCGCTTGGGAGATAAGCGAGTTTTACCAGGCCGGTGGGGACGCATAGTTTCGGCCGCCCATATATAAGGGGATAAGGATCCACCTTTTCACCTACGCCTTCTTCCTCCTTTGCTTATCCATCTCCGCGCACTCGAGCTCCAGCGCCCAAGTCCGCACATCTCACCTCGACCTTCTCCAACCATGTCCGGAGCGGGAGGCAAGTGGATGGCCTCCTCCGTTACGGAGGGGCACATCAAGAAGCTGCGCAGCGTCGGATATCTGTCCAGCGACATCGCGCACCGGCTCCCTGACGAGGGGCAGCTCATCCCTACCCCCGGGCCCCATGAGAGGGTGGTATTCCTTCCCCATTTCCTCCGCGGACTGGGCTTTCCACTCCACCCCTTTGTCCGGGGGCTCATGTTCTACTACGGCCTGGATTTCCACGATCTGGCCCCAAATTTCATCCTCAATATCTCGGTGTTTATCGTCGTGTGTGAGGCTTTCCTCTGCATCCAGCCCCACTTCGGCTTGTGGCTCAAGACCTTCAACGTCAAGACGAAGATTGTGAAGGGCAGCCAAGCGGAGTGCGGAGGCACAATGCTGGGCAAGATGCCCAACGTCACTTGGCTCGAGGGCGCCTTCGTGGAAACCATCAAAGGGTGGCAATCGGGGTGGTTCTACATCACCGAGCCGCGTGACCCTAAATGGGCAGCGGCCCCCAAATTCAGATCTGGCGTCCCCATGTGGCTCACTTCCTAGAAGGAGAAGGGCCTGCTGTGGGGTAGTTCGGAAGAGCTGACCGGACTTCAATCTTGTCTCCAAACCCTGGTGAACAAGAAGCTTAAGCTTGTCAACATAATCCAGGTCATGCTCATCCGCCGGATTCTCCCATGCCAGCAACAGGACTTCAATTTGTGGGAGTTTGATCCGGCACAGCACTGGACCTTGAGCGGGCTCTTCGACACTACGTACAAAGATGCCTGGAGGGTGCTGTTCAAGGGCGCCGAAGCTCCCGCATCCGCTACCGAAGATCGCGGATTCAGCTCACAGCGTCCGGCTGACGAGGTAAGCCATGTTATCCTTTATGGGACACTTGCTTTTCATGTTTTGACTTTATGGGGGATCTAAACTCCCAATACATTTAACAGGCTTGGCAGGCGACGTCCGGACAGGTTAACTGTCCGGCTCCCCTTCTAGAAGACCCAGCGGATGCCCGTTTGACAGGGCTGCTGGTCCCGGCACTTTACGTAGTGCCAGAGAAGAAGGCCAACAAGAAGGCCACGGGAACCCGAAGGAGTTCTCGGCGTCAGGTGTTATCGGACTCATCGTCCGATGACTCCGAGGCGGACTCCTCCCATGAGGACGAGGAGGAGAAGAAAGAGGCCTCTCCCCCAGCAAGGGGAGAGAAGAAGAGGAAGGCCTCCCCAGCGAGGGAGGCCGAAGGGTCCAAGAAGGGAAGGACCCTTCCCCCGGACTGTTCCGCCAACGTCGGCGACGGCGACGAGGAGTGGCCCTCAAGGGCCAAGACCCTGGCGAGATCGTAAGTATCCGGACTCCCGAATAACTTCATAATTTTTCTTTTCGCCACACGACGTCTTTCTAATGCCGCATACAACCCTCCAGTCCGCCCAAGGACGATCTTCCCGCTTTGTCGAGCGGATCCTTGGGTACGTCGGATGTGGATAGTACCTCACTTCCGACCGCCTCCACCCCCCGTGACGCCGACGACGCCACCGGAGGAGGAGGCCCTGGAGGTGCCACAGGGCAACCTCCCGGACTTTGTACCGGACTCCGCACCGGAACCTGCAGTGGTTCCGGAGTCCGGCGGGTGGCCCCTTCGTAAGAAGGGCAAGACTGTGATGCCAGCGGCCTCCGTCCAACCGGATGCGCCGGATAACTTGCTGGAGGTGCTCGACGGCGCTTCCATCAAAGAGGAACACCGCACTGTCATGAGTGCGGTGATTCAGAAGGTTCAGCTCGCTAAAAGCGGGCTGACCGAGGCCTGCAGCAGCCTTCTAACAGGCTTCGAGGTAAGAATTTTAATATATGTAAAATAGTACCGCATAGACAGTAGCCCCTGATGCTCTGTTCGATGTTCGAAAAGAAAAGCCGGACTGAGGATCTAAAAAGATATACGCTGGAGTTTTAAAAAATATGTCAATATGGGATTGCAGGCTGCGCTGCTGACCTCTGCCGCACTGACTGCGGAGGTCAATGCTTTCAAGCAAAGCCTCGAGCGGTTCGAAAATGAGCTCGGCCGTGCCAAGAAGCAGCTCAAGGACAAGGAAGGTGAGTAACACCTTATTAAAGTTGTACCTTACAGAAAAGGATTTTGTTGCAAGAGGAATGACAAGGATAACATGGGTACTTCAGGGGCCACGAACGAGGTGGCGACCCTGAAGGAGGCGGTGTCCGCGGCCGAATGTAATGCAGCCGCGGAGCATGCTGGGCGAGAGAAGCAGGAGGCGCAGGTGGCGGAGGTACAGCAAGAGCTCCAGGCTCTCGTGGAAAAGCATGAGAGTTTGGAGCGTGACTCGAAGACTCGAGAGTCCGAGCTTGCATTGGCTCTTGAGAGTGCCAAGGCCGCTAAGGCCGAAGCCCACAAGGCCCTCCAGGAAATCGAGGTGTTGAAGAAAATAGCGGCGGGTAAGGCATTTTTCATGCAAAGCAAGCATGTGAATGTGAATTACCTATTACTTACCCGAATTCGGAGCTCTCCAGGAGCATTCGCAGATCTGCCCCGCAGCGTGTCCGATGCTGCCGCTTTCTATAGGGCCGAGGAGGGGAGCTCGACGGAGAAGGTCTTCTGGTCTCAGTATGCTGAGGCCGGACATCCGGTGCCCCTTAGCGACCAGCTGAAGCAGCTAGTCGAGCTCCACAAGGTGGCCGAACAGGCCATGAAGGGCCTCATAGTTCGGCTGTGGCCCAAGGAGGCCATGCATGGGAGCTACTTCGGCCTGGTGCGGCGGCTGGTGGATGCTTATCCATGGGTTGAAGTCATCAAGCACTCTGCCTGCATTGAAGGTGCCCGTCGGGCCCTTGCCCGCGCTAAGGTGCACTTGGGCAAGATGGACGCTGAGAAGCTTGTGACGGACGCGCCACCGCCGGGCAAGGAGTATCGCACGCCCGAGATGTACTATAAGGGTGTCCTGAAGGGTGCCCACATTATTGCGGGTGAGTGCTCCAAAGATGTAATATTTGAGTAGACTCGCATTTTGTTATCCTGTGCCCTGAAAACTTTGTTCATGTGCGCTAAGCAACGCTTGTTAATTTAAAATATTACCTACTGTGCGGCCGTTTATCAAATCTGAGAGATGGCAAGTCATCGGCTTCAGCCCCCATGTCACGAGTGCTGGGGTGTTCGGGATAAATTTGAGCACTCTTGTTCCCATTTTTGGGTCCATCTAGGGAGGCGCTCAACACAACGAACGAGGCAACCGGACTTATAATGCTTGAACACTCTCACTTAGCCATAGAATTCTATAATTTTAAATTTCGGCGAAGCCCCTAGTGTTCGGATGGCCGAATTCGGGGCGCTATCCACGCCTAGGCCGGACAAAGCCGGTTCCTCGCTCTAAGCGGCATAAGTCTTTAGGGACTCGAAAAAACCTCTCGAACAGCGACCGGCTCTCGCCTCATCATGACGGTCAGTTTTAGCTTTCTCCACTAAGGCGCTCGCCCAGCTTAACTGGGGCGCAATCGCAGTGGTTCTCCCAGTGCTACCTTAGCCGATACAACGGAACGTAAGGTACCAAAACATGGGAGCCGGGCAAACCCAACCATTGACCCAAGACATGATTTGGAGCCGATGCATATAATGCTATAAGTTCGGGGTGCCGCACTTGTGAAAGTGTTCGGACTTATCACACCATAATGTGGGGAACTTAAGCCCCTGGTGTATTTAGCCGTACCAAAGTGTACGGATGCAACATGTCATAAATGAACATATGTATAAGGAAGGAATGCAATTATAAGCAAAAAGGCGATGCATTGTTTATTCAAGAAATACTGCCATGAATGCAAAATGATACAATTTGTGCGGTAAGCAAGGGATGGGACTATTAAACATGTCCCCCTCCAGGGGTAGGCTGCGGAATGGTGTATAAAACAGATTTAATGCTCGTAATGGAGACCACCTGGATACTCGTCGTAGCCTTTCTCCTTCCCTGGCTGTTGCATCGTGAGTTCGGCAGGTCTACTGCCGGACAGGGCCTCTGGTGAACGGAGTCCTGTGGGTAAGAAAAAAAGAAAAAGGAAAAAAAAAGGAATGACACACTTGGGAGCCCCTCGTGTGGTTAAGCCGCATTCTGGGCCTGTCGTGGTCGTGCCCCTCCCCCTATGCCCATGGTATCTCCAGAGCGTAATGATGTACACGAAGGACCAGTCTTGCAATTTTGCAAGGGCTGGGGTTGGGGCCGCATTGCTACGCCTGCTCGGAACGTGCCAGGTGGTCTTGTTGTAGGTTACTCCGGGCGCGTTTAGCCGTGTCCGTTCGCTTAACGGCCGGACTCGAGAATTGCCTTAAGAGGCGACACTGCACTTCTAGCGCGAGAGCCGCTGTATGTTCCTCCGTTCGGAGAGAGCGTTCAGTGTTTTCGTTGACCGTGATGACTCCTCGAGGGCCTGGCATCTCGAGCTTGAGGTATGCATAGTGCGGAACCGCATTGAACTTTGCAAACGCGGTCCGTCCGAGCAGAGCATGATAGCGCTGTGGAACGGGACTATGTCGAAGATGAACTCCTCGCTTCGGAAGTTATCCGGGGATCCGAAGACCACTTCCAGTGTAACTGAGCCTGTACAATTGGCCTCTACACCTGGTATGACGCCTTTGAAGGTCGTCTTTGTGGGTTTAATCCTTGAGGGGTCTATGCCCATCTTGCGCACTGTGTCCTGATAAAGCAGGTTTAGGCTGCTGCCGCCGTCCATCAGGACTCTGGTGAGGTGAAATCCATCGACGATTGTGTCTAAAACCAATGCGGCGAATCCGCCGTGGCGGATGCTGGTGGGGTGATCCCTTCGATCAAAAGTGATCGGGCAGGAGAACCATGGGTTGAACTTCGGGGCGACTGGCTCCATCGCGTATATGTCCCTAAGTGCATGCTTCCGCTCCCTCTTGGGTATGTGGGTTGCGTATATCATGTTCACCGTCCGCACTTGTGGGGGGGAAACCCTTCTGTCCTCTATTGTTCGGCGGTCGGGTCTCTTCCTCGTCATCGCTATGCAGACCCTTGTCATTGTTCTCGGCAATTAGCTTGCCTGCCTGCTTGAATACCCAACAATCCCTGTTGGTATAGTTAGCTGGCTTTTCGGGGGTGCCGTGTATCTGGCACGAGCGATCGAGTATGCGGTCCAAATTGGATGGACCCGGAGTAGTTCTTTTGAATGGCTTTTTCCGCTGACCGGGTTTGGAGCCTCTGAATCCGGCATTGACTGCCATATCCTCATTATTGTCACCGTTAATGCGGTGTTTGTTCTTGTTACAACGCGACCTGCCGTTGCGGTCCTTGGTATCCGGACTGCCAGAATTTTTGCTGAGGTTGTTGCTGCGGGCTAGCCAGTTGTCCTCTCCCGCGCAGAAGCGGGTCATGAGTGATGTGAGGGCTGCCATGGATTTCGGCTTTTCCTGTCCTAGGTGCCGGGCAAGCCACTCGTCGCGGATGTTATGTCTGAAGGCCGCGAGGGCCTCCGTATCCGGACAGTCGACGATTTGATTTTTCTTAGTTAAGAACCGTGTCCAGAATTGTGTGGCCGATTCGTCTGGTTGCTAAATTATATGGCTTAGGTCGTCAGCGTCTGGTGGTCGCACATACGTGCCCTGGAAGTTATCAAGGAATGCGACTTCCAGGTCCTCCCAACACCCAATTGATTATGCTGGCAAGCTGTTAAGCCAATGCCGAGCTGGTCCTTTAAGCTTGAGTGGGAGGTATTTGATGGCATGAAGATCATCACCGTGGGCCATGTGGATATGAAGGAGATAGTCTTCGATCCAAACCGCGGGGTCTGTTGTGCCATCATAGGATTCAATATTCACGGGTTTAAACCCTTCGGGGATTTGATGATCCATTAGTTCATCTGTGAAGCATAGTGGGTGTGCGGCGCCTCTGTATTGGGCTATATCACGACGTTGCTCAAACAAGCTTTGTCTACAGTGTTCGGCCCGGCCGGACTTGCTGTGTCCGGCGTGACGGCGGTCGTCGCGTATCATGGTGCGTCCACGCGATCCATAGATCGATCTTGATTGTCTTGCCTTATCCTCCAATATATCTCGCAAGTCCAGAGCGTTCCCCTATGGCTTTGTGCTTTTCGAGCGATGCCAGGGTACGGTTCTAGTGGAGGGCCTAGAGGTCTCTCTGTCGCGGCCACGAGGTGGTCAGTCAGCCGTATTGTGCGCTGGTGATGCAGGTTTATATGCCTCCTCCTCTAATCGGGGGAGCAGCTTGTGTTTGGGGTAGCTTTTGGAGGGGCGTTCGAGTTCATGCTCTTCGGCCGCAAGGACTTCAGTCCATTTGTCGGCTAGCAGATCTTGATCAGCTCTAAGTTGTTGCTGCTTTTTCTTGAGGCTGTTTGCCGTGGCCATAAGCCTGCTTTTAAAACGCTCTTGTTCGACGGGATCCTCAGGCACGACGAATTCGTCGTCGTCGAGGCTTGCCTCGTCTCTGGAGGGAGGCATGTAATTATCATCCTCTACCTCTTCGTCTGCCGCTCTCTCATGAGGGCTGGCTTCTCCGTCCTCATGTGCTGAATCTTGCTAGAGGGGGTTGTCTTCGGCACTGTCTGGGGTATTATTATCTCCGGTGCCGGAATCTCCATTCTTGCTGTGGCGGGATTTAGAGCGGCGCCGCTGACGCTGGTGCTTGGGCTGTTTCTTGGAGGGGTCTTCCTCCTCTGTTCCCTCGCCGTTCCCATCCTTTGGGATATCCACCATGTATATGTCATATGACGAGGTGGCTTTCTAGTGTCCAGTAGGCACTGGTTCTAGGTCGTCTCCGGCATCGTCGTCCATACCGTCGATGTCTTCGGAGTCGAAATCCAGCATGTCGGTTAGATTGTCGATAGTGGCTACTAAGTGGGTGGTGGGTGGGTTTTGAATTTCTTCGTCGTCCGCATCCCAACCGTCCTGGCCGCAGTCCGGCCAGGGCTCTCCTGATAACGAGAGATATTTTAGCGAATTCAGGATGTCACCGAAAGGTGAGTGTTGAAAGATGTCCGCAGCGGTGAACTCCATGATCGGCGCCCAATCGGATTCGATTGGAGGGGGCGCGGGAGGTTCGGAGTCCGGCGAGGAGTCTGGCACCTCGGAGTCACGAGCTTCACAAGGGACAAGGTCAGTATTCGGCTCCATCGCCGTAGAAGTTGCAGCCCCCGAGGCGGTGTCTAGCCACCCGTCCTCGATCTGTGCAGCCGGCTCCGAATTGAGGGTCGGAGAGGACTCGTGTGCGGCCTCCAGGGCACTGTCCGGCAGCAGAGCTAGATCATGCCCATCGTGACAGTGCGGCGCGCTCGGCTGTGGCTCGAATCCATCGAAGATCAAGTCTCTGCGGATGTCAGCCGTGAAGTTCAGACTTCCAAATCTGACCTGACGGCCAGGGGCGTAGCTTTCGATCTGCTCCAAATGGCCAAGCGAATTGGCCCGCAGTGCAAAGCCGCCGAATATGAAGATCTGTCCGGGGAGAAAAGTCTCACCCTGGACTGTGTCATTGTTGTTGATGATCGAAGGAGCCATCGAGCCTATCGGTGACGACACAGAGGAACTCTCAATGAAAGCACCAATGTCGGTGTCAAAACCGGCGGATCTCGGGTAGGGGGTCCCGAACTGTGCGTCTAGGCGGATGGTAACAGGAGACGAGGGACACGATGTTTTTACCCAGGTTCGGGCCCTCTTGATGGAGGTAAAACCCTACTCCTGCTTGATTGATATTGATGATATGGGTAGTACAAGAGTGGATCTACCACGAGATCAAGGAGGCTAAACCCTAGAAGCTAGCCTATGGTATGATTGTTGTTCTGTCCTATGGACTAAAACCCTCCGGTTTATATAGACACCAGAGAGGGCTAGGGTTACACAGAGTCGGTTACAATGGTAGGAGATCTACATATCCGTATCGCCAAGCTTGCCTTCCACGCCAAGGAAAGCCTCATCCGGACACGGGACGAAGTCTTCAATCTTGTATCTTCATAGTCTTGGAGTCCGGCCGATGATGATAGTTCGGCTATCTGGACACCCCCTAGTCCAGGACTCCATCACCTACACTAATAACGTTTGATGCTGAAAATCGGAAGAAGCAACTACACCAGCACGCTCACCGTCGGTTCATCTTTGCTACAATCCTACAATAAATTATGGTTCTCTCGATGCTAGGATAGCCCCCACAGCGTCGATTCTTCCCTCGGTGACCGATTACGCTAAACATATTTGGATGTCTATTGCTACTCCTACATTTCATGTGGCTTCTCCCTCGGTGTCATCACAATTGGCCTAACCGACTAGGGCTACCACACCCTTACTCTCGACCACAATGACTTCAACAACAATGGTTACACTAGTGCAGAACCGGGCTATAGCCCCGGTTCGTAAGGGGCTTTAGTGCCGGTTCTGTAACCGGTACTAAAGGGTGGGGACTAAAGCCCCCCCCCCCTTTAGTACCGGTTCGGCTCGAACCGCAGCTAAACGACCACCACGTGGCACGAGCCAGGGCCGTGTGTGGGGAGAGCTTTAGTACCAGTTGGTGTTACCAACCGGTACTAAAAAGTTTGGGGGGTTTTGGTTTTATTATTTATTTTTCCTTTAATTTTGTGTTTTCCATTTAATTCTTTTTCTTTGCTAGTATTTTACGATACTACATATTGTACACGTTATGCATATATATAAATAGAATTTCTCGTAGAACCGATTATTTATATATATTTGTGTTTTCCATTTAATTCTTTTTCTTTGCTAGTATTTTTGATACTACATATTGTACACGTTATGATAATAATAAAACCAAAACCCCCCAAACTTTTTAGTACACAATTTTTCCTACATGTAGCCTTTTAGATCCAGTGGCATTTTTCTTGGTGCCTTCGGAGCACGATGACAATTGGGAGTAGTTCATTGGGGCAGTATCGGGTAGTAGAATTCCCCTTTGGGATCTATGACCTCGTCGAGCAAAAATCCCGCTATTTCCTCTTGAAGTGCTCGTATGCGCTCCACTGATAGGAGCGTCTCCCACACCGATTCGAACTGTTAAGAAGGAGATCAATATGCATATGTATTAGTTATATGACTAGATGTCGATAATAACGTAAAAATTGTCAACAGTGTTCTGTCAAACGGGCGTACCCATAGCTGTCTCTTAGTTTTGGTCCTTTCGGACGTCATCATGCGAATGTTCTCAAAAACGCAGTGTGCACAATGGTCTCTCCCCTGCGCCTGCTTCAGGGCCATTACGAGAATAGAATTTAATCAGATAATAATTAATTAAGCATGATAATTAATGGTATTGAAACTAGAATTAACGAGATGCATGGTAAGATTGTAGTACTTAATTAATTGTACCTTGGGTCGAAACCAATGCAGCCTTTCTCTCCATTCGCCTGGAACCTCTTTCGAATTCCTGAACTTTGCCCAAGCCCTGCCCGCCGGCAAAGAAAATGAATAAACGAGTTATTAAATAGTTGATATCAGGAAATGACGAACTAAAGAGGATGACATATAGTTAATAATGATTGAAATTACCTGTCGACTATCCCCTTCACGGTTGTGTACTCTCTCTTCTCTTTAAGTAGTGAGTCCAGTACTTTAACTATTCCTTCGTCAACTTTAATGATTAACAAGATCCAATGGTAACTGCATGCACACACGTTTGCATGTCTTAATTAAGCGGGCATGTGCATAACACTCATCAACTACCCTAAATCATATACAATTAATTATTAATATCTAGCTAGTTAGTAAGTAAAAACAGAATTTGAAGTACAAGACAGTGTGACTCACGTGTAGTTGTAAGGAAGTAGTATATGTTCATTGGTATTGAGGCGCTTCAAGAACTCTAGCATGTTTTTCTCTACCTCTGTTTGATATCATGCATATCCCCATGTTTCTTCATTAATGGTATTTGGGTCAATGAACCCGATGCCATAGCGTCCAGCTTTTTTCATTTCATACATCTTCATCCTGCATAATATACCACTGAAAAGAATATAGTGAGGATAATTACAGGTAATGATCGATCAATGAGCAGTACAGCTAGCTTGAGACTTGAATTACAGAAAGAAATCACTTACAGACAATACAAACCGACGACGGATTTGTCGAGTGCGTCTTGATGGAATAACTGAAATAGTTTTGAATACTCAATGGACAGAGCTAGCTTATGGAAGTAATACTCTTCCTTGACTTTCACCATGAGGCCCTCTCGATTGCTACTCTTGATAATTTTCATGTACCAATCATGCAATTGATAAATTCTCGTTGGGAGGTTCTTGACCTCCTCAGGCCTTACCAAAGGTTGGCCGCGGGCATATTTCCATTTTATCTCATCCTCTTTAAGCTTAGGCATGGGCTCAATCTCGAGGAGTTGTCCAACAGTGATGTCAAGCATTTTAGCGTTCCGTCTATGCTCCTTGGTTATTACCAGCTAACCGGCGCCTCTACTCTCATGTGTTGGTACAACAAGAGGGGGCATCGATTGCGCCACCTATTCTCCTAGCTGGGGAACGGTTTTCCCGCATTTTTGGCCAGCTACTTGTCTTGAGATCGAGATCGACCCCTGTTGTTTTGCTCGATGTGCCTTCCTAATTTGGCGCTCATAGTCTGAGTCAACAGGCTTGGGAGCTGGTGGTCGCGCCATACGAATAAAGTGGTCAATCTTCTCCTCGGGCACTTTCTCCCTTGGCGGCGGTGCCGGTTTTGGTGCAAAATGGGCCTCCACTTGGGCCTTCACTATGGCATCGTTTTGCTCCTTGGTCATGTCGTAAGGCCTCTACGGAAGAGGCGCAAGGCTTTTTGGACCATATTGAAATCGCTTGCCTCTGCCTGTACCTCCTGTACTACCTCGACTTGTAGCACTACGCACCATAGCTACGGCGGCTCTCTTCCGCGATTGCTGAGGCAGCGGAGACGGCTGATGCGATGTCGGACTTGGAGGAGGAGTGGCACGCGTTGGTGGACTTGGAGGAGGAGAAGTGGCCTCACGCGTTGGCTGAGTTGAAGGAGGAGGAGTGGCCTCACGCGTTGGCTGACTTGAAGCAGGAGGAGTGGCCTCACGCAATGGCTGAGTTGAAGCAGGAGGAGTGGCCTCACGCGTTGGCTGAGTTGAAGCAGGAGGAGGGCCTCACGCGTTGGAGGAGCGTGTGTCGTCTGCTCCTCGTCACCTCCTGGAATTTCAAGCTCTAGCTGACACGGTGTCGGTGGCCTTGGAATAATGATGCAACCCTTTCTTCATAGGATGATACGATGTATGGCCTCTCCTAGTGTGTGATCCTTGTCACCTCCAGGAATGTCAAGCTGTAGCCCTGAATAATAGTCCACCACCTCATCAACCACGACAGGAGCATAGCCGTCTGGAATCGTTTCGCAATGGTAGGTTGCTTCGGGGGGATTTGTATAAGCAATGGCGTCCGCCACCTTCACGGATATGTTCTTTACTTTGAAGTGTAGCTCATAGTTAGTGTTCTCCTTGATGTCATCCATAGGGTATCTATCCAGTAGTGTGTCGCACAGGGCGGAACCCACGCCGCTTCTTGGCATGGATGGGATGGTGCTATCCAATGCTGGATCATGCACTTGGTGCAGCCGCTGCTGAGACCCCCTTTCCTGGCTAAGCGAGTCGATCTGCTCCTGCTACCTCTGGAATTTGAGTGCCAAGTCCGTGTGCGCTGATCCTAGGCCTTAAAGTCGTTCTGCTTCCTGCTTCCTCTGCTCATCCTCCAGCTTCTTCTTCTTCTCCTCCTCCATCTTCCTTCTCGCACGGCTTCTGTAGTCGGCATTCCACTCAGAAAATCCCTCATACCACAGAACAACGCCCTTTCCTCGTGTTCTTCCCGGGTGTTCAGGATTTCCCAGGGCACGCGTAGCTCGTCGTTCTCTCTGTTGGGCGTGAACACCCCCGTTCGAGCTTCTTCTATTGCTTCAACTAACTATTCATCGGCTCCTTTAAGACTTTCCTTCTTCGAAACCAAGCCTGTCTTCGGGTCAACGCCCCCCCATGCGCATAGAACCAACTTCTGCACCTGGGGGGCCAGCTCCTAGTAACTGGAGTGACCCCTGCATCCACCATCTCTTGCTCAGACTTATCCCACTTAGGCATTGCCACCGCGTAGCCACCTGGCCCAGCCTATGGAATTGCTCCTTTTGGCGGCATTGGCCTTGTTTTTTCTGGGCCGTTCCTTAGATAATCCTGATTCCTTGAGTTTCATGAAATCGTCCTAGTGTTCTCTTTGGTTCTCAAGTGTTCCCTTGAATTCTGGAGTCTTCTTTCCTGCTTTGACGTAGTCCTTCCATACAATTTTCTTGTGGTTGTTGAATGCAATTGCCATCTTCCTAAGAGTAGTGTCCTTGACTTTCTCCACATCTGCAGCTGTGAAATGATCTGGTAGGATGAAATGTTCCATGAGTTCTTCCCAAAGCGCATTTCTTGCTCTGTCATCGACAAAAGTAAGATCTGGACGTGGCTTTGATGGCTTTTTCCATTCTTGAAGGGAGATCGGGAGTTTGTCCTTCACAAGAACTCCGCACTAACGAACGAACTTGTTCGCAATGTTCTTAGGCGCTATTGGTTCGCCACTAGTTTTGGTGGCCTCGATGTTGTACTTTACGCCCTCCTTCAACTTTTTCCCCATGCCTCGCACTCTACGTGTAGAAGATTTGCTCAATCCGGAGGGCTGAAAAGAAGAAAGATCGATTTGTTAATATATCTTCAAATCATTTAAAACATGCGATGATCACCAGATGCCTGCTTATATAAATATACCTCGCCGGTCTCTGTTTTACCAAGATCAACATTTTCTTCACCATCATAATCATTAATTTCGTCGTCATCATAATCATTAATTTCGTCGTCATCATAATCATTAATTTCTTCGCCATCATAATCCATGACTTCATCAATTCGGTCGTCGCGATCGAATATCATATTATCACCCTCCCCGGTATTGTTCAGATATTTGGAGCCGTCATCTTCTTCATTTCGATTATCTGGCGCGCGAGGGGAGCGTATGATATCGAACATGGCCTCTTCTACCTCTCTGCCGGTATTGTCCGCCATAGCTTTTAGTTAACAAATCCAGAAGAAATATAAAACAATTTAGTATTCAAATTACAATATGCATGCATGCAATCAATAAGAGGAAATCCTGAATCATAGTACATAATATGCATCGTCTCGAATAATATATAATCTCGAATACATCGTCCCGAATATTATATATCTAATACATCACTAGCTATCTAGCTAATAAAGATCGAATACTACAGATTAATCTAGGCCACTCGCGGTTCCTGAGGTGCGGGCGGTGGATACCCAAAGAGAAGGAACCATCACATGATCATAGCTCCGGTCATCTCCCGAAAGACCCTGCCAGGTATCAGAGAACCTGATGTCCATAGCAGCCATTTAGCGACACACGTGCTCGTCCACCTCCGTGACACGGCGACGCACCACCTCCGGCGGGGCCGGCTCCCTCCGTACCGAAAGTGGCCCACGGGAACGCCACCAAAGGATCTCAGGGTTGACGACGGGACCCGGGTTCCTCACCAAGCGGCGAGCCCCTGAAGGTAGCACCTCCCAGTGCCAGCCCGGCGGAGCCCAATCCCGGACATGGGTCCTCTGAAGCAGGACGTCGTCGCGAATGGGTCGACGGCGAGTATGCGGGCCGGGCATCGTCGAGAACAAATACGATACGCCGCAAAAGTAACACTTTTTAAATGATCGGATTGTGATTTCTTATATTCAAATTCTAACTTTGTATAACTAAAATTATAAGAAACTAAAAACTAACATTTCTATAACATCTCTATAACAATTGGAAATTAATCTAATTCATCTAGCTAAAACCAACATTTCTAAAATTTCTAAAATTTCTGTAACATTTCTAACATTTCTATATACTATTTGACATTAATCTAATCTAATTAACTAATTCATCTAAAACATGTGTATAAAAAACAGAAAAAACTACAAACTAAAAACTAAATGTGTGTGTGCGTGTGCGCGTGTGTGTGTGTGCACGCGCGAGCGCGTGTGCACCTACGGCGCCGACGGTGCGGCGGCTTCGATTGGAGGGAGGAGAGGGGCCGGGGAGAGGGGCTCACAGCGCAGGCGACGGCGAAGGCGAGGCGACGGGACGGCGAGGCGACGGCGACGGCGAGGCGACATGACGGCAAGGCAGAGGGGACGATGACGGGGACGGGGACGGCGGCGGCGGCGACGGCGA
Organism: Triticum aestivum; assembly: GCF_018294505.1. Classification (NCBI taxonomy): domain Eukaryota; kingdom Viridiplantae; phylum Streptophyta; class Magnoliopsida; order Poales; family Poaceae; genus Triticum; species Triticum aestivum. The sequence continues at coordinate 840,561,143 of NC_057801.1, read as the reverse complement.
TGGACGGCGACGGGGGCGGCGACGAGGGGCGGCGGCGATGGGGCAGATGAAGAGAAGAAGCAGAGGGAACGAAACTGCCAATTTTTTTTGAAGTGTTCTCTTTTATAGAACCTACCTTTAGTACCGGTTGGAGCCACTAACCGATAATAAATGTCTGTTTTGGCCAGGCAAAGTGGCGGGAGGCGCACCCCTTTAGTACCGGGTGGTGGCTACAACCGGTAGTAAAGGCCCCCCGTTTAGTACCGGTTGGAGCCACCGCCCGGTACTAAAGGGGTGCGCTGGCTCCAGGCGGTGCCCAAGTTTAGTCCCACCTCGCTAGTCGAGGAGCGCCAAGGCCAGTTTATAAGCCCCGGCGCGGGCACTGCATTGAGCTCCTCTCCAATGCAGGCCTTCTAGGTCTACCTCTTCTACTCTGCCCTGTTGGGCCTACTCGGCTAGCGGGCCTACATCCTAGCCCAGTTACAGGTTGGGTTTCTAGTCGTATGCAGGCCGCTATGGCCCAGTAGGTGGGTTTTTTTATTTAGTTTTTGTTTCAATAAAAATTTAGTTTTTTTCATTTCTACCGTATTTATTTTCATTATTTATTCCTGAATATTTTTTCTTTAGGTACAAAAAAATTACAAACTTTCTCTTAGTGCGAGTAGTTTTCAAATTTGAATAGTTTATTTTTTCAATTTAGTGTTTGTCTCAACAAAAAATTAGTTTTTTTTCTTTTCTACTTTATTTATTTTCATTTGTTTATTTCTGAATATTTTTTCTTTAGGTACAAAAAATTACAAACTTTCTGTTATTGCGAGTAGTTTTCAAATTTGAATAGTTTATTTTTTAATTTAGTTTTTGTCTCCAAAAATATTTAGTTTTTTCTTTTCTACTTTATTTATTTTCATTTATTTATTTCTGAATATTTTTTTCTACTTTATTTATTTTTGAATATTTTTTCTATAGTTACAAAAAAATACAAACTTTCTGTTAGTGCCAGTAGTTTTTAAATTTGAATAGTTTAAATTTGAATTATTTGACGAACTAATTTGTAGACAAAGTGCATCCAGTTTTTGCACATAAAATTTCTTCGCGTTTCAAATACCAAAACACATAAGTACCCTAACTATTACAAAGATTCCCTCCGGTTTGTTCGAAGCGGCACTTTCCAGATATATAAGTCTGGAAAGTCACTACAGAAGAAAGTGATGACAGTAAAGACTATCACATGCCAGTGTGGGATCTTTGGGTGTGAAATTTTTTCTTCGCGTGTGTCCCTTTGCGCCGTAACCATGGACAATCTTCATCATTTAACTGGATGCTCGGATCAATATTCACTTTGAATGAAGCAATTTCATCAAACTTTTCATAATCTTCTGACATGTCTGTCTTCTCATCCACTCCCACGATGTTTGTTTTCCCTGAAAGAACTATGTGGCGCTTTGGCTCATCGTATAATCCATTCGCTTCCTTATCTTTTCTTTTTCTCGGCCTGGTAGACATGTCTTTCACATAGAAAACCTGCGCCACATCATTGGCTAGGACGAATGGTTCGTCTGCATACGCAAGATTGTTGAGATCCACTGTTGTCATTCCGTACTACGGGTCTTCCGTTACCCCGCCTCGTGTCATATTGACCCATTTGTACCGAAACAAAGGGACCTTCAAACCACCTCCATAGTTAAGTTCCCATATGTCCTCTATGTAACCATAATATGTTTCCTTTCCCGTGTTGGTTGTTGCATCAAAGCGGACACTATTGTTTTGGTTGGTGCTCTTCTTATCTTGGGCGATCATATAAAATGTATTCCCATTTATCCCGTACCCTTTGAAAGTCATTATATTCGAAGATGATAACTGGGACAGCGAGTACATGTCATCTTCAATATCGCCATCATGCATGGCACGTGTATGCAACCAACCGGCGAAAGTCCTCATTTGTTCACGTGTAATCCAGTCGTCAGACTACTCCGGGTGTTTGGAGTGTAGAAAATTCTTGTGTTCCTCCATATACGGAGCCACCAAGTGGAATTCTGTAGAACTGTGTAGTGTGCTTCAGTGAGAGAATGCCCGCCCATACATATTATTTGATCCCCTCCTAGCGTGCCTTTTCCATCCAGTCTGCCCTTATGCCGCGATTCAGGAAAACCAATCGGCTTAAGGTCAGGAATAAAGTCAATACAAAACTCAATGACCTTCTCATTTTGATGGCCCTTCAAGATGCTTCCTTCTGGCCTAGCACGATTATGAACATATTTCTTCAAGAATCCCATGAACCTCTCAAAGGGGAACATATTGTGTAGAAATACAGGAACCAAAACGTTAATCTCTTCGCAAAGGTGAACTAGGATGTGCGTCATGATGTTAAAGAAGGATGGTGGGAACACCAACTCGAAACTGACAAGACATTGCACCAAATCATTTTGTAACCTTGGTATGATTTCTGGATCGATTACCTTCTGAGAGATTGCATTGAGGAGTGCACATAGCTTCACAATGGCTAATCGAACGTTTTCCAGTAGAAGCCCCCTCAATGCAACCGGAGGCAGTTGCGTCATAATCACGTGGCAGTCATGAGACTTTAGGTTCTGGAACTTTTTCTCTGCTATATTTATTATTCCCTTTATATTCGACGAGAAGCCAGATGGTACCTTCATACTGAGAAGGCATTCAAAGAAGATTTCCTTCTCTTCTTTGGTAAGAGCGTAGCTGGCCTGACCCAGATTATGCCGTCTTTTCCGTGCATACGTTGCTGGTCCTCCCGTGCCTCTGGTGTATCTTTTGTCTTCCCATACACGCCCAAAAAGCTAAGCAAGGTCACGCAAAGATTCTTTGTCACGTGCATCACGTCGATTGCGGAGCGGACCTCTAGGTCTTTCCAATATGGCAGGTCCCAAAATATAGATTTCTTCTTCCACATGGGGGCGCGTCCGTCAGCGTCCTTCGGAACAGGTTGTCTGCCAGGACCCTTTCCAAAGATTACCTTCAAATCCTTGACCATATCATGTACATCAGCACCAGTACGGTGGCAAGGCTTCGTCCGGTGATCTGCCTCACCTTTGAAATGCTTGCCTTTCTTTCTTACGGGATGCCTGCTCGGAAGAAATCGACGATGTCTCAGGTACACATTCTTCCTACAACTATCCAAATACATATTGTCAATATCATCCAAACAGTGCGTGCATCCGCGGTATCCCTTGTTTGTCTGTCCTAGAAGGTTACTCAGAGCAGGCCAATCATTGATGGTCACGAACAGCAACGCCTTTAGGTCAAATTCTTCCTGTTTGTGCTCATCCCATGCACGTACACCTTTTCCATTCCGCAATTGTAACAGTTCTTCAACTAATGGCCTTAGGTACACATCAATGTCGTTGCCGGGTTGCTTAGGGCCTTGGATGAGCACTGGCATCATAATGAACTTCCGCTTCATGCACAACCAAGGAGGAAGGTTATACAAACATAGAGTCACAGGCCACGTGCTATGGTTGCGGCTCTGCTCCCCAAAAGGATTAATGCCATCTGCGCTTAGACCAAACCATAGGTTCCTTGGGTCACCTGCAAACTCCTCCCTATACTTTCTCTCGATTTTTCTCCACTGTGACCCGTCAGCGGGTACTCTCAACTTTCTGTCTTTCTTACGGTCTTCTCCGTGCCATCGCATCGCCTTCGCATGCTCTTTGTTTTGGAAAAAATGTTTCAACTGTGGTATTATAGGAGCATATCACATCACCTTTGCAGGAATCTTCTTCCTGGGGTGCTCGCCCTCGACATCACCAAGGTCATCGCGGCTGATCTTATAGCGCAATGCACCGCATACCGGGCACGCTTTCAAATCCTCGTACTCATCGTGGTAGAGGATGAAGTCATTAGGGCATGCATGTATCTTCTGCACCTCTAAACCTAGAGGGCAGACAACCTTCTTCGCTTCGTACGTACTATCGGGCAATTCGTTGTCCTTTGGAAGCATATTCTTTATCATTACCAGCAACTTTCCAAATCCCTTATCAGATAGACCATTCTCTGCCTACCATTGCAGCAATTCCAGTGTGGTGCCCAGCTTTTTCTTGTCACCTTCGCAATTCGGATAAAACAATTTCTTGTGATCCTCTAACATGCGCTGCATCTTCTTCTTCTCCTTTTCACTTGCGCAGTTTCTCTTTGCATCGGAAATGGCCCGAGCTAGATCATCAGCGGGCTCATCTGATGCCTCTTCTTCAGCTTCTTCCGCATCGCCGGCTCAGCTTCTTCCCCAATTGTTGTATCATCGTATTCAGGGAAACCATGGCCAGGATAGCTATCGTCATCCTCTTCTTCTTCATTGTCTTCCATCATAACCCCTCTTTCTCCGTACTTGGTCCAAACATTATAGTGGGGCATGAAACCGGACTCAAACAGGTGGACGTGAATGGTTCTTGAGTTAGAGTAATTGTGACCATTCTTATAGCCAGCACATGGACAAGGCATAAAACCATCCGCCCGCTTGTTTGCTTGAGCCGCAATCAGAAAGTATGCACGCCATCAATGAACAGGGGAGAGCATCGGTCATTGTACATCCATTGCTGGCGCATCTTCATTACACACCAGCGAATAGACCAAATTAATACAAGTTCATACATAAAGTTCATATACAACACTTAAATGCAACATACAAATAACCCTCTAGCTAAAGAATTTAAATGCAACAACAAATGCGATCAAGATCGCAACTAAGGTAACAATTGATCCAACATCATAATGATACCAAGCCACACTATCAATGGCATATTTTCTAATCTTTCTAATCTTCAACCGCATTTTCTCCATCTTGATCTTGTGATCATCGACGACATCGGCAACATGCAACTCCAATTCCATCTTCTCCCCCTCAATTCCTTTCAATTTTTCTTTCAAATACTTGTTTTATCTTTCAACTAAATTTAACCTCTCGACAATAGAGTCGGTTGGAATTCCGGTTCACATACCTCCTAGATAAAAATATCTATGTCAACTTCGTGGGCACAATTTGTCATAAACACGAAATGCAACAAATAGTTTTAAAAGAGAATATACCACATCCGAATCATAACACGGACGAGGGCCGACGGGGACGAATATCAAAACCATGGCACTATGTATAACAAACAACGTACGGGTAAGATAATTATACAAGTAACTATATATCTAAATCACACAAACATGATTCTTTTTATATAAAAAAGATAAGAACAAGAGGCTCACCACAAGGTGGTGCCGGCGACGGGTCGGTGCGGACGATCGACGGTGGTTATGACGGAGACGGGAAGGCACTAAGTAAACCACACCTACATATGCAAACTAAGAGTTATTTTAAGCTCAAATTGCATATAAATCAAATATACTACCACATATAATTCCTCCAAAAATACTAAAACCCACAAATTAATCACTATATAAAGCATTGCAAGAGCTAATCTAACAATGAGAGATGAAAGGACAAAGTTGCTAACCTTTGTGATCACTTGAATGGATGGGGGCCCTTAAATCTTGACAAAATTTGGGCAAAATGTGTGATGAGCTCGAGGGGAGAAGAGGAAGAACAGAGAGGAGAGGAGAGGGGGAAGGGGGAAGAACAGAGTGAGCTAGACGAAGGGTTTATATGTAGGACGACCTATAGTACCGGTTCGTGGCAAGAACCGGTACTAAAGGTGCTGGACGGGTCCCGGTCTGACAACATCCTGCCACCACGCTTTTTAGTACCGGTTCGTGACACGAACCGATGCTAAAGGTTCTCCACGAATCAGTACTAAAGGGAGCGGCCCACCTAGCCGTTGGAACCGGCACTAATGTGACCATTAGTGCCGGCTCAATTTCAAACCGAGACTAATGAGCTGCACATTAGACCCTTTTTCCACTAGTGTTATCACCTCGCTTGAGCAACTTCGACGGCTTCTACTCCAGCCAAAAGTGTCTGTTTTGCCACTACTGCTCACGATGCTACTACGACTTCAAATACACATGGGGTCATCAAGACACCTCGTGACCCGGCAATGGACAGGTGGCCGAGGCATATACACACAGTGGCTTTCACGTCTATGATGCCAAAAGCTGCACGAAAGGCGCCGTATTCATCTTTTCTAATCCTGTTCAGTCTTAATGGTGTGTGTTGCCACCACTATGACCTGAGGGGGATGTTAGAATACAAAATATGTGTTTAATTGTAAACAGTAGATATTATGAAGTCTAGAAATAAACCTCTATAACACTCCTATTCTATAGGCTACTTGTCCACCAAGTTTGTACCTCTATATGTACTTGCCCTTGAGGCTTAATAATTTAAACAATGTTTTTTGTATATTCATCTCGTTTTACAGCAACATGCAGGTGCCAAGTTTATTATTTAGATATATTGTCTTTCAAGGTAATAGACTGGTAGTACATACAAAGTAGTTAATAGTTACAAGATTACATGCATGTTTACTCCATACATGGGAGCAGATTAATTTTCACCAGATCTCTATGGTGTGTATCATGCAATGCCCCGTTGTGCTTAGATGTGCCGATATGGGGTGGGCACCAGGAAGAGCGGTGTCTTTAGGAGGGGGATAAGCTTGCCTTCCTCCTCCATGCTCACCACGTTCCCCTCCGGTAGAGCCCACTTGAAGCTATATAGCAGGTTGGCCAGCGTGAACTCCACGGTGGCCGTGCTCATAGATAGTGCGGGGCATATCCTCCGCCCTGCGCCAAATGGAATTAGCTCAAAATGCCCTCCCTTGAAGTCTACCTCGCTCGTTTCAAACCTCTCTGGTTTGAACTCTTCCGGCTGGTCTGGCCAGCTTGCTGGGTCTCTACCAATGGCCCACACATTCACATAGATCCGTGTCTTGGCCAACACGTCATAGTCCCCAATTCTAATGTCCCGCATGGCCTCCCTTGGCAGTAGCATTGTCGCTGGTGGGTGCAGCCGTAGGGTCTCCTTCACCACCATCTTGAGGTAGACTAGCTTGGCCAGATCGTCTGGTCGCACCCTCTCGTTGTCTCCCACCACGGCCCTGATCTCGTCTTGCACCCTCTCCAGTAGTCGTGGATTTCGGGTCAGCTCTGCCATCGCCCATAGAATCGTCGCCGAGGTCGTGTCTGAGCCACCAATGAATGTGCCCTGCATGCATGCATGCATGGTGGTGAGTGATGTCAGTTAGTTGTTATTTTTTCCTCAATCGAGACATGACATCATGTAGAGGCAACTAATATGACTTACAAATATGTTGCCCTTGACATGGTCTCTTGTGATGTTGAGTGTGCCACTGTTGTCCTTCCATAGACTGATGAGACGGTCAACAAGGTCACCATTCCGGGGCTTGACACGCTGAGGGTCAAGATGCTGCTCAATGATGGTCTCGAAGAATGTATCGAGCTGCTTGAAGATCCGCTCACGACGAGAGGCGAGACCGGTGATTTGGTCGACTAGGCGGCCGATGATGTTGGGGAAATAGTCCTCGGCGGAAAAGCTGGCCTGCACATGTATAGCCTCCTCAAGCACGTGCCCCAAGTTCTTGTGGTGTGGGAACTTGTCGCTGTTGTACATTTCGCCAAAACCAAGCATGCCGATGATGCCATCGGCCAGGCTTAAGATGTGCTCCTTCAGCGCTACCGGCTCTCCGGCCAAGCCGCTCAAGGTGCTCATCAGTTTCTCCACCTAATCGACCATGGGTCAAATACAGTCCATGAGGTTTTATACTATGCACAGTTTGTATCTACCATCTCTTATTTATGAGGACGTGTGCCCCATTAATCAACTGAAATATGTAAACAGCAGATACCATCTCTTATTTCCTACACATAATGCGGACGGTTCGGGCACATGCACGGTGTATGCATTAATTTACACATGTTGCATGCTGCACGCATGGTTGTCCGTACCTGATGCTGGCGTGCATGCCATGCTGCCTCGACATGGCGCATGCCGAAGAGCTCGACCACGAAGAACTTGCGCATGGCGTGCCAGTAGGCACCGTATGGCGAGAAGCCGACGTTCTTGAGGCCGTAGGACAGCCGCTTCATCCCCGGGGACACGGGCCGGGTGCAGCAGTCCTCGTCGTGCGTCTTCATCACCTCGCGCGCCGCCTCAGCCGACGACACCACCACCGTCCGCACGGTGCCGAGCTGCAGCTGCATCACCGGCCCGTGCTTCCGTGCAAGATCCCGTAAGCTCCGGTGCGGCAGCACGCCTAGCTGGTGCAGGTTCCCCAGGATCGGAACCCGGGCTGGGCCGGGCGGTAGCCTGAGTCCTTTGTTGCTCAGTCTCTTCGTTAAGAGCACGAGGGAGACGAGTGCCAGAAGGAGGAGCTGCCATTGTTGGGGCTGGGAGAGGAGCTCCGAGCTGAGTGAGATGGCCATTGATTTTCTTAGTTGTGTGTTTGGTGATGTGCTACTCCTGCTACTGCTTCTTATACATGTGTTGGAGCCTTAGAGGCCTTTTAAACTCCTTTTGCTGCCTATGTTTTGCTCCTGCGTGAGCGTCCCCTTAGAAACTTATTGCTCGCTTGTGAACCTGTTCTCTTATGGTACTGTTTTCTGAGACGTTGGCTAGCCAGGTGTCGTCGAGTTTTTGCCCCAAAGCAGGTGTCTCGTGGGCCAGCTCCTGTGGTGGGTTTTCACGCGATGCTTTGGACTCGCTCTCCCTTTCCCGTCTCCTTAAACTCTCGATGGTTTTGTATTTCCGTTATTCAGTTAATGGAAATGGGTCATACTGGTATGAAAAATATAATGAAAATAAATAAATAAAGGCATTGGATATTTCATTGATTAACATAAAATTTTCAATGAAGCGCACAACCATTTCTAAATTTGATGTTAATCAATGAGCATCCTGGCTTTGGCCGGCTGGAGGGCTCATGCTCCGTTTTTAGGTGTTTTTTTTAGTCTTTTTAGGTTTGTGTTATACTCAGGAAAGTAAGGCGGCGATAGGTCCCTTAAGATGGAATAAAGTTCTCCCTGTCTAACTCCCATCGCGGCAGTGCATCTCACATCATTGGAGGGCGTGTGAAGATGTGTCTCTGGTGAATCTTGCTGGATATGTCAGTGTTTGTCCTTGGCGGATCTGTGTGTATGCGGTCTTCATTTGTCATGTTCATGTGTCTACCAGTTGTATCCTTCTGATCTATGCTTCTGTTCATGGGGCGGTGGTTGCTATTCTGGTGCACTGATCTTTTGGGTCATTAGCATGATGATTTTCTGATTGTCTACTAGAGTAAAGTTTGCCAGGCTTCAGTGAGGAAGGGGCGATGATGACAGAGCGGCTTTGGTTCGCTCCAGTGCATGTAGTTGTCGCTAGGTGATCTACGGACATGGATGTAATTTTTATCACTTCTTGTGTTCTTTGTACTGCCATGATGTTTGATAAATATATATTGAATTTTGCCATAAAAGGAACAAAGGTCTGGTAAAAACATATATCAAACAACCTGAGCCACCACTCCACACCTACAAACTACTCCCTCCGTTCGAAATTACTTGTCACAAAAATGGATAAAAATAGATATATCTACAACTAAAATACATCTAGATACATTCATTTCTTGGTTGAGTAATTCCGAACGGAGGGAGTAGACAGTAGGAATGCCATCACAACACTTCACTATCTAGATCAGCAGGGTCATCACGAAACCACCTGCATGGCGTACCGGAAGCACATATCCAATCCAGTAGACCCTAAGCATGCACTACATGCACATGCTTCAGAAGTCGCCACCACCATCGAACAGTCGACACATCTTCTGGATAGAGATCCACATTATCCTTGCTAGGCCAGCTGCGACAGCGCCAAACAACACCACCACTCTGCGCTCATCCATCAAGATGCATCAGCCACCGAGACTCCGCTGCGGCATGCCGCCGAGACCCGCTGTCATCGACGTGGTGTTTAGGACACAGCTGCACCTCCATGCCCCTCCAGCGGCTGCTCCAAAAGGATGCCCCCAAGAAAAAGAACGGTGCCAAGCGTCGCCGTTGTTTGATCTGGAAGACCATATCTAGGGCTTCCACCGGAGTAGCCCGAGCGACGAGACGGGACCTGCAGTGACTATGCCTTTGTCAGGGTAATGGCGCGTAGACACCACCGTCCCCAATCATGACCGAGTCCGCTCATTTTTCACAGACGGTCGGTCCTCCCCTTCCTCGCCTCCTCACTGCCCTAAACCACGCCAGCTAGCAAAACGGACCAGCGGGAAGCACCCAAGACCTCGGGGCACCACCCGACACCAAGGCACCGCCCTGGCCATCACCATGACGATCGCATGCAAAGGCCTAGGGTTGGCGGCCCTGCCGCCGAGACCGTCTAGTTCATATAACAATGAGTCACATGCATTAGGGTCTTTCCCTCTTCACTCTTAAGCTACCTCCATCCTAGTTCCTCCGTTCTTAAATATTTGTCTTTCTAGAGATTTCAACAAGTGACTACATACGGGGCAAAATGAGTGAATCTACACTTTAAAATATGTCTATATACATTCGTATGTTGTAGTCCATTTGAAATCTCTAAAAAAACAAATATTTAGGAACGGACGGAGTAGAAGAGATGTGGTTGCTGTGTTATTCCGCTGGGACCTGAGGTCATATCGCCCTATCGCTTCTACTGTAAAATGTTGTATTCCATGGGCAGGATTTTTTGTGTGTGGGAAATATTACTAGACTGTGGAGTTGTGGATTCTGGCCTGCAACTTCGTCACCATGTCCATTGATTCACACTGTCTGCTGCGAGCATGTGACTGTCAGCCGTGGTGTTTAACAAGGGACGTACAAACAGCTTTCATGCGAAGTCCTCGCGCCAGGTGCGCCCTGGTCATCACGCCATGGATGGGATATGCACCGAAAATGCATCTCCGTCAGAGCTTGAATCATTGCAACACCGATTGCCGGTTGGGAAGGTTCATGGTAATCTACCAGACAACCACACACGCAATTTCGTGACCGCCGCAGGCTGTTCATTGACTGGCATCGTTGAGTCAAGAACGTCAGGCCAGAGTTTTACACCTTGTTGAGGTGCAGCATCGAGTCATCGACATCATCATTTGTCCTTGGGAAGACATGACAGACCAACGTCTGTACACCATGTTGCAGTGCAGCATGCATGAACAGCTTGATTTGTCCTTGTGAAGACATTCTTGATAGGAACAAAAGAACTCAAAAGTCTTGTGCATGCGGCGCTCACAGAGCGTGACCACTGGTCCGCAAACTTGGACCTCCACCGGTAAGTAAATGCACAAAGCCTCCAATCAAACATTAATTATTTAGTAAAAGATTCAAATCTATTATAAAAAGTTTATTAGAAGTACAAAACATCTTAAACATAATAGCGATTGTACTCAACTAGACATCGGCGAGTAAATGTCGAGATACTCGACCTGACAACCAGACACACAATTTCATGACCGGCATCGACGAGTCAAGAATGTCAGGCTAGAGTTGTACACCGTTGCAGTGCAGCACCTAAAGCATGATCATCATGATTTCTCCATGCAAAGACCTGACATGCCAGCGCTTGTACACTGTGTTGCAGTGCAGCATCGGCGACGTGAACATCATGATTTGTCCTTGCGAAGAAATTCTTGATGTGAACAAAAGAAGTTCATGTCTTGGTGCATGTGGTGCTCACAGAGCGTGACGACTGGTCCGCGGACTTGGACCTTTACCTCAAACACAGGTACGTACTATAGCCCCAATCGCATGCAAAATTGTCTGCACCCCACAAACATAATTGATCTCATAGATGTTGGTATAGGAAGTGATATTTCTTTTAGTTAATGGTATTATACTACCATTTGTGTAGTCAAAATCTAAGAAATGTTAGTATGGTTCGATTCGAGTAAACCTTGTTTTAAATAGTAGTTTTCATTAGACTACTCTGGTCCTTGGTTTGTGGTTGTATTATGGACTTCACTTTACTACCGAACTTGTAAATGACAGCGTGGTTTCTCTTTTTCTTTTTGTCGGAAAGTTCAGGTAAACTTGTTCGTGGAATGTACAAGCATTTATCATAAGGTGTAATTGGTGCCCAAGAGGTTATTTTGCTCCTTGGCTCTTGAATGTCTTATTTGACGGCAAGCATACGATTGTGGTTAGTTTTTCTGCCCGGGCAGTCACCGGGCAGGCCGCCCGAACGTATGTGGCGGATATAGCCCCTCCGGGTGTAGATGCTCTTATAGCCAACTCTGTTGTATGAGTAATAATAAGGCTTACTTTTGACGACATATCAGTTTTATATAGTTATCTGTTGGCTCTACTATCGTTCTTGATCTAACTGTTGCTATTGTTTGCAGAACATGACAGTAAAATCTTTGCTTAAAACACTCGTGATCTGCATCACTTTGTTTCCTCTTTATAGATGATGAATCTCTTTCTTTTTCCACTCTTTCCCCGTCACGCAAGATGCCTTTATTAGAGTATATATTCGGTTTGTATATTTGGTAGTTCAAATTGTAATCTATCTCTACTATCCTTGGCCCCCAAGTTTTGTATCTTATATAAACAGCCCTTTGAGGCCCTAATACATATTCAGAATTCAATAATCTTCATGGTATCCGTCGCCTAGGTTATCTTCTCCACATGGCCTCTCCGCCGGCCCCTCCACCTCTTCCGGCGCGGCCTCTCTTTACCGCGGCCGAGTTCAACGCCGCCAGATCGCCATCTGCCTCTTCTTCCTCCTTCAACCCTAGTTCCCTTACCCACCACCAATATGCCCTTCCGCCACCACCAATCTCTCTAGCAGATACAATTGCCGATGTTGCACCGTTCATACCCATCTCGCTTGACCTGGCTGCCCACAATTACTACCATTGGCGCCATCTCTTCCACATCCACCTTGGTCGCTGCGGTCTACGCCACCATATTCATCCATCCTCTGTGCCGCAGCCTGCCAATCCTCGTTGGGTGAAGGACGATCTCACGATCATCCAATGGATTTATACTCGGATCTCCACCGAGCTTTTCAATCTTGTCTCCAACGACGATGCCACTGCAGCCGATCTTTGGGCCGCCCTTCAACAGTTGTTTCAAGACAACTCCGATGCCCGCATCAACGTTCTCCACACCGAGCTCCGCACCATCACCCAAGGAGACTCCCCGGTCACCGTCTTCTGCCAGCGGATCAAGTCGATCGGTGATGAACTCCGGCAACTTGGTGATCACGTCGACGACCGCGTTCTTATAAACGCTCTTCTCGTCGGTCTTGGTGAGCAGTTCGAGAAACAGGTGGCCTTCATCCCCATGTTGCGGCCCTACCCGTCCTTCGGCGAGGTCCGCTCTCTCCTTCAGCTCGAGGCTCAGAATCAAGCTCGCAAGGCCACTCGTCCACAAGTGTTTCACGCCACCACCAAGTCTTCGGCGCCAGCTCCATCCACTTCGTCGTCGGCCCCTGTCCAGCCGCCTCCATGCTGGCGCCCGAGCCCTAACTACCGCGGCAAGAATCCCGTCTACCGGCCGCCCCAGCCTCGCTCCGTCAGCTCCTCGGCGTCATCATCATCATCGTCTACACCGGCATCTACTCCAACGGCATGGCACCAGCAGCAAGATCCCTGGACCGGGCTGGTTCAGGCGTGGCCCATGCCTTGGTCTGCTCCGTCTCCTTACGGCGCTCCTCCAGCATACACGGGCGCCTGGAGCCCGGGCCATCGTCCTGCCACCGGCTCCCCTGGTCTCCTCGGACCCCGACCGTCGGCTCACGTCTACACCGCCACTACTACACCGACCACGCCCGGCGCCCCCGTGCTTCCGCCCGGCTACGCCCTGGTTCCCTATGCGCCCGGTGCTCCTTCGGCTCCGTCACCGTACGCATACGGGCATCATGCACCAATGAACATGCCTGCTCCCTCTCCTACGACCACATCGCCGAGCTGGGATCAGGCTGCTTTCATCGCCGCCATGAACAATTTCACCCTCAACAACGAGGGTACGGATTGGATTTTCGATTCTGGTGCATCTACGCATATGTCTTCAACTATGAATTTTTTGTCAGCTTGTTTCCCTTCTTTTTCTTCCATTACCATCGGTGATGGTTCTACTATTCCTGTCTCTTGCACCGGTGATTCTTACATCCCCTATTCTTCTAACAATTTTCTTTTACGCAATATTCTTGTAGTCCCATCCTTAATTACTAATCTTATCTCCGTTCGTCAGTTTACCATCGATAATCAAGTTATTGTGGCCTTTGACCCCTTTGGTTTATCTGTGAAGAATCTGACAACGGGGGAGGTTCTAGCTCGGTACAATAGCACCGGCGATCTTTATCCTCTTCATGGCGCCCCCACTTCCACTCCTCGCGCCATGCTTGCATCAGTTCATCTATGGCATCATTGGCTTGGTCATCCTAATAAAGCTACACTACCATCATTGTTACAGGAATTTTGTATCCCTAGTTCTAGTGTCCCTCATGATTCCTCTCTTTGTAATGCCTGTCAATGTGGCAAACATGTTAGACTACCTTTTGGTACATCCTCCACTATTAGTACTTTTCCTTTTGAATTGCTCCATTGTGATCTATGGACCTCTCCAATTCCTAGTGTTTCTGGTTACAAATACTATCTTGTAATTCTTGATGATTATTCCCATTATGTTTGGACCTTTCCTCTCCGAGCCAAGTCCGATGTACACCCAATTTTTCTCAATTTTTGTCAATATGTTCTAACCCACTTTGGTCTTCCAATACGCTTTATTCAATGTGACAATGGACGAGAATTTGATAATACTCGCAATCGCACTTTCTTTCTTTCTCACGGCATACTTCTTCATTTTTATTGTCCCCATACATCTCCTCAAAATGGCAAAGCAGAACGCTCTCTTCGTTCCATCAATGATATTCTTCGCACCTTGCTTATTCAAGCTTCTCTTCCTCCCCGTTTTTGGGTTGAAGCATTACGCACTGCCACACTTCTTCTCAATATTAGACCAACCAAAACATGTCCTCTCTACACTCCCTTTCAATCCCTCTTTCTTTCCCATCCCGGCTATCTTTCCCTTCGCGTTTTCGGTTGTCTCTGTTTTCCCAACATCACTTCTACCACTTCTCATAAACTAGAACCTCGCTCTTTACCCTGCATTTATCTTGGTCTCTCCGATGATCATAAGGGCTCTCGCTGCTTTGATCCCTCATCCGGCCGTGTCATTATTTCCCGTCACGTCGTCTTTGACGAATATACCTTTCCCTACGCTGCCACACAAACATCATCCACAACCCAACCTTCCTCTGTTTGTTCTTCATCTCCTCTCCTCCCTCGTCTAGCTCCTACCTCTATTGTCCCGGAGCAACAACCACCACCACATCAGTCTTCCATGCCTCCACATCAGCCTTCTGCACCGCCCACTTCTCCTTCACCACAGCCTTCCGCGCCCCCCACTCCTCCCTTGACAGCAGCTTCCTCTCCTCCCACGCCCATCTCCCCTATTGTTGCTTCTCCTTCTTCCTCTTCTTCCTCCACACCGCCTCTTCCATCTAATGCCGTTCCTATAATACCTCCGGCCAATGATCATGTCATGTGCACTCGTGGTAAGCGTGGCTTTCACCTCCCTACACGACGTCTTAACCTCACGGCCGTTCCCACTATCTCCCCTATTCCTACATCTTATAAACGTGCTCTTCTCGATCCTCTTTGGCACTCTGCTATGCGTGATGAGTTTCATGCTCTTCAGCAAAATAACACCTGGACTCTCGTTCCCAAACCACCCGGTGTCAATGTTGTTTCCGGCAAATGGGTTTTCCGTCACAAATTTCATGCTGATGGTACTCTTGCTCATTATAAATCTCGTTGGGTTTGTCGTGGGTTTTCTGAGCAACACGGTGTTGATTTTGATGAGACTTTTTTTCCAGTTGTAAAACCTAGTACCATTCGTGTTGTTCTCAGTCTCGCTGTCTCCTCCTCTTGGCCGATCCATCAGTTAGATGTTAAAAATGCCTTCCTCCATGGCACTCTCAATGAAACTGTCTATTGTCAACAACCTTCGGGTTTTGAGAATTCCTCTTCTCCTGATTTTGTTTGTCTTCTTCACAAATCTCTGTACGGTCTTAAACAAGCTCCTCGTGCTTGGTTTCATCGCTTCGCCACCTTTATTCACACAATAGGTTTTACCGCGTCTAAATCTGATTCATCTCTCTTCATTTTTCGTTCCTCCTCCCATACTGCCTATCTTCTCTTATATGTTGATGACATAATTCTCACTGCCTCTTCTGATTCCTTTTTACAACACATTATATCTTCTCTTAATCGTGAATTTTCCATGACTGATCTCGGTCCTCTTCATCACTTTCTTGGGATCACTGTCTCCCGCACTTCATCTACACTCTTTCTCTCTCAACGCCAGTACATTCTTGACTTGCTCTCTCGTGCAGGGATGACTGATTGTCAACCATGTCGTACGCCGGTCGACGTTGGTACCAAGTTGTCGGCCGACGGTGAACCTTTTTCTGATCCTACTCTATATCGCAGTATCACTGGTGCTCTCCAATATGCCACACTCACTCGTCCTGATATATCTTATTCTGTTCAACAAGCGTGCTTATATATGCATGATCCTCGTGTTCCTCATTATTCTCATGTCAAGAGAATACTTCGGTATCTCAAAGGCACTATTGATCATGGTCTTCTCCTTAATTCTTCCTCTCCAACAAGCTTGACAGTTTATTCTGATGCAGACTGGGCGGGTTGTCCAGATACTCGACGATCTACATCCGGCTTTTGTGTTTATTTGGGTGACAATCTTGTTTCTTGGTCTTCTAAAAGGCAGGTTACAATTTCCAGATCGTCTGCAGAAGCTGAATATAGGTCTGTTGCGCATTCTGTGGCCGAGGCGGTGTGGCTCCGTCAGCTTTTGGTTGAGCTCCATCGACCAATCGAGCGTGCAACTATTGTTTATTGCGACAATATTTCTGCAGTCTACATGGCGTCCAATCCTGTTCAGCATCGACGCACCAAGCACATCGAGATTGATATTCATTTTGTTCGTGAAAAAGTGGCTCTTGGCGAGGTCCGTGTGCTTCATGTTCCTACCACTGCGCAATTTGCTGATATTTTCACCAAGGGGCTCCCCACTGCAGCATTCACTGGCATTCGCTCCAGTCTCAACATTGTTACACCTGATGTTGACACTGCGGGGGGTATTAGAGTATATATTCTGTTTGTATATTTGGTAGTTCAAATTGTAATCTATCTCTACTATCCTTGGCCCCCAAGTTTTGTATCTTATATAAACAGCCCTTTGAGGCCCTAATACATATTCAGAATTCAATAATCTTCAGCTTTTCTGGCACAAACCTAGTAGTTATTTGTCCTGCTGATCTTGGGTGAATTGACAAACCTTGTTCGGCTGAGGAGAGAAAGGGATGACAAGACGGGGACCCAAAAGTTACCGGTGAGGAGGCCTGATGCAATGTTAGAAACAGTTGTTTCTGTATGAGGCCGCCTACGTGCCCTTTACGCCCAGTCATTCTGAGGAACACTTGCACCCCCCCCCCCCCCCCCCCCCCCCCCCCCCCGACGGCATGGAGTTAGGTAGGCTCACGGCAGTTCTCTCCTCTAGAGTGTAAAATCATGGATGGAGCTTGATGCAACTACTTCCATTGTAGAGGAGATTTCGCTGCTGTGATATTCCATTGGGACATTATAAAATGTTGTATTCCATCGGCTGCATCTAATTTTTCTGTGTGGGGAAAATTGCTGAATTGTGCAGATGTGGAATCCGCATTGCAGCTTGTCACTGCGTTGTTTTTCTATGTGGGGAAAAATTACTCAACTTCGCAGATGTGGAATCCGCCCTGCAACTTCGTCACCGCGTCGATCAATGCACACTGTCATAGCTTTGGTACGAAGTCGTCGCGCGCGTCACGCCATGAATGCATGCATTTGCACTGAAAGTGCATGCATTTCACTGACAGCTTGAATCATTGCTCCGGTTCACTGAATGCCGCCCGCTTCATGGGAAAAGACAACCACACACGCAATTTCGGGACAGCCATTCATTGACTGGCATCGACGTGTCAAGAGCATCAGGCCAGCGTCCGTACACCGTGTTGCAGTGGGCAGCATCCACATCGTAAACATCATGATTTGTCCTTGCCAAGACATTCGTGATGAGAACAAAACAGCTCAATATCTTGTCCATTGAGCGTGTGACCGCTGGTCTGCAAACTTCGACCTTCACTGGTAAGTAAATGGGCAGTAATGATTGTGTGCATCGCACGATGCATCGCCCTGAAATTATTCTTCTTCTCAAAAGAAAAGTAAATGGATAGTAAACTACTCACACGAGTGCAGATGCACACTAGTACGGACACATGCTATTAAGCGTCCAATCGCACATGCCCAAAAAGAAGAGAAAAAACAGTGTGCGAAGACTACGGGGAGTGTTTGTTTTCAGGGACTTTTTGGTGTAGGGACTAAAAAAAAGTCACTCTTAGAAAACCTTTTATCCAAACAGAAGGGACTACTACGGACTAAAAGTTTCTTTTTGGGACTAAATGAAGAAGACTCACAAGGAGAGTCTTTTTTGGAACTTTTTGGGATTTTTCCAACAATGCCCCTCCCTGCATCCATTGCCCCACCGCTTCATGGTGTTGTTTGGTTGTTATTTTTTTGTATACTAGGAGTAACATGGTCATTTAATAACCTCTAGGAAGGGAATAGGGATTTTTTAGTCCCTGAAAACAAATAAAGAGGGATTTTTAGGGACTTTTTAGTTGAGACTAGAAAAAGTCCTAAGACTTATGAACCAAACAGGGCCTACGTTGCACACAGTTGGAAAAAAATAGCTGGACTTTGCGACAGACATACCAATTGGGCACAACTAATGTGAACATCGTACAAATATGATTTCTAGGAACCACATATGATGACTTAGAGCATCTACAGCCGTGTTTGGCAAATTCAGCACCTTTTTTTTTGAAATTTCAGCACCTCAAACGCCTGCGGAGGCGTTCGGGGCGTGTCTGCGGGCACTTACCAGGCACGCCTCATATTTTGTCACTCTGCATCTGCGTATCTTGTAGCAGAGGCCGGGGGTTATCCTCCTTTTAATAGAATATTCATACTACACATGCAATGTTGATCTACTCTACATGATCAAACAACAGAAAACAAAAATCGGCTGCAAGCAAACACAAGATCAACTACAAGAGAACATTAAAAAACTTCGCTACATCTGAAATATCATCTTAGTTCGTCACCAGACAAATTCTTAAACTTCTACAATTCAAAATAATATAAACATTGAGGGGGGGGGGGGGGGTTCACCATTTCCTCGCCGGGCCTTTGCCCTTCTGGTCGCCGGCGCCGCTGTAGGCGTTCGGGCTGGCAGAGGGTCTTTGTCGTCCGAGGAGGAGGTGCAGCTGTCACCGTCATCCTCGTCGGAGTCAAAAGAGGACGATGAGCCCCTTCATCCGACGGACCGCCCTGTCCTGCTCCCGATTCATCTTCGCGACCCGAGCCGCCTCCGTTGCTGCCTCTGTTGCCTCTCGCTCCGACTGCTCAATAGCAAGCTGGAGCAATTTGACGTTCTTCCATCGGAGGCAGTGAGCGTCCGTCTCCGCCGTCATGAGGGACTGGCAGGAGACCCATGCGAGGAGCCGCGCGTCCTCGTCTGGGTCCGCCGCAATCCCGCGGCGGTGGCGCCGACTGCTTCGCCGCGTCACCCTCCCGTGCACGCTGCTTCTCACGTCGTGCAGCGCCGCCTCCGATTTCGAAGTGCACGTGCGCGCCGTTGAGACCGGAGAAGAAGGGGCCACTCACGGGCTAGCCCCTTATGACAGACTCTAGCTGCGCTTTTTTGCCAGAATTGTCATAATGACAATTATTATGTCAATTTGCCCAAAATTGAGACTCTCCTAGAGGTTCCTAGGGCATCTCCAGCCATTGGCCCCCCCAGGACGCATAAAAAACGCCCCCTGGGGGCGAGCCGGCGATACACTCGGCGCTGGGGGCAGTTTTGCGCCCAGTCGTCGCCCCCAGGCGCCGAAATTGGCCCACTTTGCAGCCCAATTTCGGCGAATAAACGGCCCATATGGGCGAGAATAGGCTCATATTCGGCGTGGTTTCGCCTTGTCTCGGCGTTCAATTATCAACACAATTATTCCTTATCACATATTTCATCACAGAAAAATCAAATACTTCAACAAAATACTACAACAACAATTAGTTCGATACAAATTATATAGTTCAACAAATAAAAACTCGTATTTCATCACGCGGCGTCCCCCTTGAGCCTCCATAGGTGCTCAATCAGATCTTTCTGCAGTTGATGATGCACCTGTGGGTCTCGGATCTCCTGACGCATACTGAGATAAGCAGTCCAAGTTGCCGGTAGCTGGTGATCAACTTCGGCTAGAGGACCCTGCCTATAGTAGGTTTAGTGTCAAACACTGGGTCTTCTTGCTCGCTCTCGATGATCATGTTGTGCAAGATGACACAGCAAGTCATGATCTCCCACATTTGATCTTTCGACCAGGTCTGAGCGGGGTACCGAACAACAGCGAATCGAGATTGGAGCACACCAAATGCCCGCTCGACATCCTTCCTGCAAGCCTCCTGAAGCTTCGTAATCCACGCGTTCTTGCCTCCTGCCACAGGGTTTGAGATCGTCTTCACAAATGTCGACCATCTCGGATAGATGCCGTCAGCTAGATAGTACCCCTTGTTGTATTGGTGCCCATTGATCTCGAAGTTCACTGGAGGAGAATGGCCCTCAACGAGCTTGGCAAAAACAGGAGAGCACTGCAGCACGTTGATGTCGTTGTGAGTTCCTGGCATACCAAAGAAGAAGTGCCAAATCCAGAGGTCCTGTGTGGCTACCGCCTCAAGCACCACACTGCAACCGCCTTTTGCGCCTTTGTACATCCCCTGCCAACCAAATGGGCAGTTCTTCCATTTCCAATGCATGCAGTCGATGCTTCCAAGCATCCCAGGAAATCCTCTTGCTGCATTCTGGGCTAGGATCCGAGCGGTGTCTTCCGCATTGGGTGTTCTCAAGTATTGTGGCCCAAACACTGCCACCACTGCCCGACAGAACTTGTAGAAACACTCTATGCTGGTGGACACGGCCATGCGCCCATAGTCGTCGAGTGAGTCACTGGGAGCTCCATATGCAAGCATCCTCATCGCTGTCGTGCACTTCTGGATGAAGGTGAATCCAAGAGCGCCAGTACAATCCATCTTGCACTTGAAGTAGTTGTCGAACTCTCGGATGGAATTCACAATCCTGAGGAAGAGCTTTCGGCTCATCCGATAACTGCACCGAAATGTTCTCTCGCCATGAAGTGGAGCATCGGCGAAGTAGTCGGAGTAGAGCATGCAGTAGCCTTGCAGACGATGCCAGTTCTTTGCTTTCACCCGCCCCGGCGCCGAGCCACCTCGACGCGGCTTTTCATTGCTCGCCAGCAGCTGGGCGAGGGCGGCGAGCACCATCAGTTGCTCTTCTTTCTGGACGTCGGACGCGGCTTCCTCCTCCAGCAGCGCGGCGAGCTCTTCCTCCTCATCCGAGTCCATCGCCGAGACAGTCAAAACGCCGAACACCTTGCGCTCGGTGGGCGTGTACCCGCCGTTAAACCGCGCCTCCGCGGCCGGAAATGCCCAGCTGCTGCGGGAGGTGCTGCCGTGGCGAAGCGCTGCTATTTTCCGGCGGGGAATGGCTATCTAGCAGAGTAGGCCGGCGGCCGTCGCCGGGATATAGCTAGTGGTGGCCGAGGGCGCGGGGGGTGCGAGGCGAGTCGGGGGAAGAAAACCTTGACTTTTCCCCTGTCGGTGTGGGCCAGGCGTGCTTTTCCCTAGCGCCGGAGCCCCTAACGGCTTCCAGCGCACCGGGTTCGGCCTGTGACCGCCGGGCAGAAAAAATGTCCGAACCGGCGATTTTCGGCGTCCTGCGGGCGCGACTGGGCGTTTTTTCGGCGCCGGCGCCGAAAAAGTGGCCTGGGGGGCCCGTTGGGGGCGCGGCTGGAGATGCCCTTAGGACTCGGAGCCCAGGCCTGCCGGCCAGTAACTTTAGTTGGAGTCTGCTGTATTACTAGCAAGGTTTCTTTGACAGGTTTGTTTATTTATCGAGAATGTGACTCACGCCTGTCCTGCTCCTCCCTGCTCACATGTTGGAATCTCGGCACTCAAGCAAAATTCAGAGTGTACAGCACGCTACCTGTTCTGCCTGCTCAAATGTTATCTTGGAATCCTGGCAGTCACGAAATTCAGAGCGAGCATCACGCCACATGTACGGCCTACTCACATGTCAGATTTTGGGTCAAAATGTAACATTGTATTCCAGCTAGCTTGTGTATTCTACCACTCTTACCAATTTATTGATGTGAAGTTGGGCCATTGTTTGGACACAAAAATAACCAAATGACCATGATGACGTTGTCCTGGATTATGGATGCACAACCAGGTCGGCCTTGCATTCATGGGCCGGGCCGAGGACCCGTCTACAGTTGAAGAATAGGCGACAGGGCGGTCCGGCGGACGAGAGCATGTGGTGGTCACGGACGCCTCCCTCCGACCATCACCGCAACTCCTCCCCGTCAGGTTTCACACTCCACGAGGCACACACAGCCTGTTCGATAGAATATGTGGACAGCTGGGCTTGCCCCTTGGATACCATGGTACACGTTTTTGACAGATGGGGAGGACATTTGATCCCGGCCCTTGGAGATGCCCTTGGTTCTCACTTGTCCAAAATTACATTTACCTTGATGGCTGGGCCTAGCACGCAGCAGGTGCTGCTCCGGGCAACCAGAGGGCGCGCCATCTTTATAAGCCGGCCCGGCTTGAGAGCGATGCATGGTTGAGGAGCTAGCTAGCTAGTCACACAAGCTCAACCACTCAATGGCGCACATAACCACCATCTTGAGGGTGCTGATGGCTGCCGCAGCGGTGGCGATGCTGACGTCGCTGCTCCTTGCTGGAGCAGAAGTTTCTCCGGCGGAGGCGCAAGGGATGCCTAACTGCGACATCACCTGTGGCAACATGAGCGTGCCGTACCCGTTCGGCATGGGCCTGGCCAGGTGCTACTGGCCAGGGTTCAACCTCACCTGCAACCGCACAAGCAACCCGCCGCGGTTGCTGCTCGGCGACGGCACGCTCCAAAGTCCAAGAGTTGTCCATTAGTAATGGGTCTACATTTGTGTCTGTTACACACATGGGCGACATAGAAGTCGACAGCAATGGTGAAGGCAAGCTCGGCGGCGGTCTTATGACAAATGGGCCCTTCACGATTTCATACAACCAGCTCATCCTGGTGGGTTGCAACGTCCAGGCAACGCTCAAGAACGGCAATGTGACCATGAGTGGCTGTTCTTCTGTCTGCAAAAACGGCGATGGACTCGCTCAGGCGCGATCCACACTCGAAGCAGGCACGCAATGCTCCGGCAATGGCTGCTGCCAGTCGGATATTGTATTCAACCCTGAGGTAGCAGGAATGCTTTCTAACAACACATCCTATGACGTACAGCTCAAATGGTTTGGTTGGAACCGCAGCGCGGACCAGGCCTCGCCGGCGCACGTCTTCGTTACGAGTTACGATTGGTTCAGCAGTACAGCTATCTTCCACGAGCTATTACGAACAGACGCCCCCGAGTCAGCAGATGCAATACAAGTTCCCATTTGGCTGCGCTGGGAGGTCGTTGGCCATGGCGCAGAATGCTCCAACGTCTGTAAGAGCAAGCACAGCAACTGCATAAAGGGTAAGAGAGGCTACACATGCTCCTGCAAACACGGCTACCAAGGGAATCCCTACATCACCGACGGATGCAAAGGTCCGGTCTTTCTTAATATTAGTATATTACCTTATTTTCCTGATTTGGGGCGAGTAATAAATTTTGGGAGTTTCTCTTTGCTTAATGCTATCATGTGTTGGTTCGGCTATGTGTAGATATTGATGAGTGCAAAGAGGGAGGATACACGAAGTGCTACGGTGATTGTATCAATTTGAATGGTTCATATCATTGCCGGTGTCCTCCAGAAACCCATGGAGACCCTACCATTCCCGGTGGCTGTCCCAGTCCCGTCCCAGGTAAGCAATATTGCTGTAATCTCATTTGTTCTTACTATCGAGATGAAAGCAAATGACTGATGAACAAGAAAGAACAGATGATACCCAATCCTCAATAAGTACAAAAAAGTTCAATACTGGATGTCTGGATCACAGAACATTCAATTAAGTGTGTTCGATCAACAACTAGCCTACTACTGAGTGGACAGTTAGTTATTTTGTGGCATCGTCTTAAAGAATAAATGCAGGTGTAAAAACGACATTAACCTACGTAATAGATTGAACACAAACAAACAAAAAGTCACATTAGTGAGACTTTGCGGACTTCGAAGTTAGCAAGAGGAAGAAACCATAGGTGGACAACATAAGATCATAAATCATCAAGAGATGAGCATTGCTCACTCAAATTTTGCAAATCCTTTTGTTATAGAACTATCAGTTTAGAGTTTAGATTTCCCTCCAGGAGATCAAAAGTGAAGGTTCACATCAGAGGCCGAAGATGAATATTGAAATGTTCTTGCCCCAACTTAAAAAGGGCGCAAAACGATTTCAACAGCTCACCACCTATGACAAACCAACTGGCCGTAAGTCCTTTGCCAGCAAATCTGTGAAAATCATTTTGCAGATAACCCTTCCGCCAAAAAAAATTAGCAGCAGCAAAATATTCATCTGATAATCCCACGTACAAGTTTTAAATTACAAAGGAACCCCACTAGGTCTGCAGCAAAACTCCATTTGGGATCCTACTAAAAAGGAAAACAAATAAACTACAGGAGACACAGCAGCAGTAATAGGAGAACACATGGTCTACCACTCTGGCGATATACACTATACAATGATTGAGAGAAAAAAAATAGGCATGTGCTGTCCGACGAGTTAGCCCAAATTAATCAGTTATTGAAATCAATGGGTACTTAATGACGTTGCTACTTTCTCAAATAGGTAACTGCAGCACGTCCTGCGGTGATGTACACTTGCCATACCCCTTCGGCATTGGCTCTGCCGATTGCTACTGGCCAGGGTTCAGCCTCACCTGTGATAGAAGCCAACAACCAGCAAAGCCACTCCTCGTCCTCCGCGGCATGGAGGACTCCTATCATGTCACGAAGATCTCCCTCCAGAATAACACGGTGCACGTCCTCCGCACCAACGGCATCATGCCTATTCCCAGCGTACCAAGCGGTCTTTATATGCTTGGCAACTATTCAGAGGCGCCCTACTCGCTATCAACCAGCAACGAGCTCATCCTATCAGGTTGCAACTTTCAGGCCACACTGACCGGGGATGGTGTTGAGGATTTCATCAGCGGTTGTGCCTCCTTTTGCCCCTCCAACGCCAGTGACACCTACGTCGAGACGGCAGTGGAGCATAGAGGCAGATACTGCTATGGCATGGGCTGTTGCCAGGCGCATATCTCCTTGTCGTCCAGTGGCTTGCCCACCAAGTTGAATTTCCAAAATCTCAACAAGTACAGTGACCATAAGGCAACGTCGCAGCACCCATACATGCTAATCGCGGAGGAGGGGTGGTTCGACCAACAACGGTTGTCCATAAATATGGTAGTGCAGGAAGAATTCGAAACGAACAAGGTACAGGTTCCCCAAGTTCTGCACTGGGAGGTCATGCAGGGCTTACCACGACCAGCTGATGTGAAGGCGCATCCAGGCTGTTCATCGGAAGTAGCCCGCAAGCTCTGCAAGAGCAAGAACAGCAACTGCAAACGAGGGAGCAGAGGCTATTTATGCCAGTGCATGGATGGCTCCAACAAGCCCGGGAGCAACCCCTACCTCGCCAACGGATGCAAAGGCTAGAACATCTATCTACAATTCTAATATACGTGTTTACGCTATTAGTTTACTTGTTCCTCTAGTTTTTAATCTAGTGTATTTCACTTTTGCCTCCAGGTGACCGCAAACCCTTATCTACAGGTGAGCAACGCTCAACTTTCCTCCTGTTTAATTTCAGACCATGACAATTTCACTTGGTATTTGTTTCAAGCAAATATATATTGGCCTTCTAGGATAGATACTAATCGACTTAATTTGCTTCTTCCCATGAAAATGTTTGCTTGTTACTTGTAATTAATACGAAGTGAACTTGTTCTATGTTTCTTGGTCCAACTTGAGGTCTGACATTTAAATTATTTATCTCAAACCCTAAACTTTCTGAAACCAATTTCTTCTTGTCATATGAAGTTATGAACCCACGAAACCAAAAAGTTACTTAAGCGAACTTTTTTATTACTCCTGCTGCTGAGTAACTGTAGACCAAGCGGATAATACTATGATCTCGTGTGTAGACAAAACGAATAATACTATGTACATTTTTGTAGGTGTATACCTCGGCATAGGAGTTGCTGTTGGGGCAGGCATCATACTATTTGTTCTTGCTGGATCCTTCACACATAAGAACTTCAAACATCGAAGAGCACAGATGTTGAAACAGAAGTTCTTCGAAAAAAATCATGGACAATTGTTGCAACAATTGGTATCACAAAGAGCTGATATTGCAGAAAGAATGATTATAACCTTAGACGAGCTTGAGAAGGCAACAAACAAGTTTGATAAAGCTCGTGAGCTTGGTGGTGGGGGGCATAGTACAGTCTACAAAGGGATCCTATCAGATCTCCATGTTGTAGCCATCAAGAAACCAAAGGCGGCCATTCAAAAGGAGATAGATGAATTCATTAATGAGGTTGCTATTCTATCACAGATCAACCATAGAAATGTTGTAAAACTCTATGGTTGTTGCCTTGAAACAGAGGTCCCCATGTTGGTCTATGAGTTTGTATCCAACGGTACCCTTTATGATCATCTTCATGTTGATGGGCCAAAATCGTTGTCATGGAATGATAGGCTACGGATAGCAACTGAGACTGCCAGATCTTTAGCCTATCTTCACTCAACAGCTTCAGTACCCATCATCCATAGAGATATCAAGTCTGTTAACATACTTTTGGATGATACTCTAACAACAAAGGTCGCAGACTTCGGAGCTTCAAGGTATGTTCCGTTGGATAGATCAGGGATCACAACAAGAGTGCAAGGTACAAGAGGATATCTAGACCCCGGGTATTTCTATACTGGGCGTCTCACAGAAAAAAGTGATGTGTACAGCTTTGGTGTCCTGCTTCTGGAGTTGTTTACTAGAAAGAAACCATTTTCATACATCTCTTCTGAAGATGAAGGCCTTGTTACACATTTTTGTACCTTATTCACACAAGGCAATTTGTCAGCAATTCTGGATAAGCAAGTTATGGAAGAGGGAGGCAGAGAAATGGAAGAAGTCACGGCACTTGCAGCAATGTGTATAGCATTACGAGGAGAGGATCGTCCGTCCATGAAGCAAGTGGAGATCAAACTCGAAGGCACTCAAGCATACAGGGGATATGAGGAGGGTGATCTAAGAAATCGTCCACGGACTGCAGATGGAAGTAGGGGCGAAGTATTGTCCAGGCAATATAGTATGGAAGAGGAGTTCACTTCATCTTCAAGGTATCCTCGGTAGTTCCGCTTAAGCCCGAGCTCATCAGGAGATTAGTTTTGAACATCACGTTTTCAGAGATTCTCCTTTGCATTCATTTCCTTGTGCATTTGGTTTCCTTGATTCCATGGCAACTCCCTTTATGCATCCTGTTTCTCTTATATAAATTTAGTGTTAACACTCTCTGTAATGTTATAAGCTTGTTGTAACCGGGTACTTAGCCAGGTGGCAGCTATCGTCAGTGAAGTAAAATAATGTTATGATCTCGCTTCGTGCCGATCGATTGTTCTTTCTTTGTGTTTTTCTAGAGCTAAATGCACCTAATTAGCTTAGCTAGTCATCAAACCCGTGCGGCGCACGGGCTCTCTGTGGAGTAGATATTATATTCATGAAATACGATTCACTCTCAAGATGTCTTGAAGGTGAAGAGGTAGACACGCAAGATTCAAATCTCTTGCTGATGAGCATCAAGCTTCCAGTCCTATTAAGGCATAATATAGAGAGTCCTCATGCAATGAGAATTCCTCGTGTAAGTATTTTGGAAATCTAGGCCTGCCGGTAACATATGTCTTCTGAGGTCCTTAACGGTCTGCCTAAGAAAAATAGATAGTAAACCAAAGAGACTAAATATTGCTTGCACAGTGCTAACCGTTCGTCGATAGAGATAATAAGGACCCCAAAGAAGATAGTAGCCTGGTCGAAGGGTGGTCTTGAGAATTCAAAAAGAGGTTGCCTAGAAGATAGATGTATCCCAACATGTACTTCTCTCATGAAAACTCTTTCTTACTACTCCTCTCATATTAATTCTCGCTCACTTAGTACAACTTTAGTACAAAGTTGTATTAAGTGGGCGGCAATTAATATGTATCAAAGGAAGTATTTATATTTTATGTCTGATAATTATACTTTTGCTAATATATAAATTCTTTACATTAGTGTATCTGGGCAGTGTGACACAATCTTTTTTTGGTTGTACTGGCATGTTATGCTTAATGGATTGCTTACAGAGATCTTGGTACCGCATACATAAATATTCTTCTTAAATTTGTAGACATATATTTATTGAGTTTATAGTACCATGGAAAATTTATACATGAGCATACCATGTTTCTTGATTATTTATACTTAATTTTTTGTTAAAATCAGAAATTTAATAGCGGGCCATATCAGTGTTGTCACGTTTTTGATATGGTCCTTCTAAACGGTGTCTTTGTACAATTTAGCAATTTTGGCAGCATAGGGCGCCATTTAGCGGCGACATAGCAATCATTTAGGTTATTTCAAGTTTTTCGCTATTTGCCATAGTGCAATATTTATTTTATTAATTAAATACTTCACATTATAGCGATGTATTGCTAAATATATTTCGCATCAAGTATGAACCACACAGTCTGTCATACAAAATTGAATTATTATTTGATGCACCGGTAGAAGTTAGCAATTTAGCATCTAGTGTAGACATTAGTATGTATTACGATTATTTTACATAGATTTAAAACTATTTTCTCGGAACTAATTTGTTCATTTTTTTTCAGCAAATACAAATGAAGTGAATCGTGCCTATAGACCTACATGTGCTCTAGGAAGTAGCTTGGTGAAGTATGCGCATTTACGCATTGGTAGTTGTGTATGTAGTGATTTTTTTAATATGCAGTGACATGCCTGTACATAGAAAGAGAAAATGACGCAGTTTTTTTTTTGCATGGGAAAATGATGCAGGTTGATTAGTGGTTGATGGCTGCGTTATGCATGCCCTGACGTATTATCCTTTGGGAGACTTAACTTTACACGTGTATGCATAGGAGTATTATATATGGACTCTATGGTTAATCATCTATCCATGGAATAGACCACGTCCTATTTTTTACATTTTTTTTAAAGAACTAATTTACTTTTTCTAGGAAACAGAGAGAGTCCCAAGGGAGTAAGACTCCTACTCCCGTACGTGGTAGTATGAGTCATTACACCTTATGTTTCATCTGACGGCTACAGATACATTATATATTAATCAAACAGTCAAAAATCTTTAGTTTCAAGGATTAACGTGGTGCCTCGTATGGTGTCTCCAATTAATAAATATAAGATTAGATTATCCAAAATGCCAGGAGAATGAAACAACATAATTCCATATCTATCCTAGTGAGTACTTCTTTAGACTAAAAAATGGTATGGACTGAAGCAGCAGGACCACTGCACATTCGGCTCTGATGATAAGTCCATAGAGAGACAATACAATAATTAACAGTATCATAACCCTCTCTTGTTAGATGGTTAGCAGAAAAAGTGTTGAACCTAAGCCAGCAAATGGGTAGTAATACATAAGGGTTTGATGTGTTTTCTATAAGAACAGCGAAATGGTCTGCACGCCACAAGCATGACTGGTCTCATAGATGCTTTTATAGGAAATGATTTTTTTTAGTTCATGATATTATACTAGTACTACCATTTATGTAGCCAAAAGTTCAGAAATATTAGTACAGTTTGATTCAGGTAAACCTTGTCCCAAAAAGTAGTGTCCAAGAGACTACTCTAATCCTTGGTCTGTGGTTGTACTATGGAGAACACGTCACTACTGAACATGTAAATGAGCGCATGGTTTGATTCAGGTAAACCTGCTCCTGTAAGTACAGGCATTTATCAGCAGGTTTATTGCTGTCCAAGAGGTTATTTTGCTCCTTGGTTTTATGTTCT
The DNA here is from genome assembly GCF_018294505.1 of Triticum aestivum. Taxonomy (NCBI): domain Eukaryota; kingdom Viridiplantae; phylum Streptophyta; class Magnoliopsida; order Poales; family Poaceae; genus Triticum; species Triticum aestivum. Next base: position 840,531,026 of record NC_057801.1, on the reverse strand, counting down.
TTGACCGCGCGTTAGTACTGAACTTGTGAATGACTGATCCTGGATGACAGATGAGGCGTCAGTCGGTGTTGGTTCACCTTGGTCCTGCAGCAAAGCTAGCCACCGTGATCGGGTGGGTTGCAACATCAACGATGCTGCAACCTCGGCGACTTTTGGCTCGCCTCTGGCCGGTAGAGGTCGGTTGCAGCACGGTACGACGAGATGGGTGGCTGGGGTGGCGTCAGAGTGCGGCGAAGTGGTGGGCGGAGGTTCTCCTGCAGCACCGCGCCTCTGGTGCAACAGTGGTCGCCTTTCTGTGGTCCCCCCATGGCTTGCAGCAACGGGTTGGACAGAGAGGGATGTTCGGTGAGAAAACTCTGTCAAAGGAACAAAATAAACTCGAGGAGAAACAGAGAGCGCAGGTTTATAGTTATAAGGATAGCAGTGGGATGGACCCCACAGGGACACGTGTACCATAATGGAGGTTGCCCAAGAAGCGAAGCGATCAACCCAGAAATTTTCAAGTGTTTTCCATATCAAGCGAAACGATCAAACTCGATACCTGCCCATTATACTTGCTGAAGTAGTATGCTGCCAGCTTCCTTAACTTTAGAATTTATATAATAAGTGTAGCTGTGAAATTCTTGTACGATACTCACACCACTCCAAAATCACCACATTGAGGTCTGGCCTCTCCGAGCATGTCGTGGGGCGGCAAACAATGGTAAGCACGTGACATTTTTGCTTTCTGAAAGGGGCACTAACCTAGGGGCTCTGCATCACACAATGCACAGAGTCATGAGACAATTTCATTGCGTTAGCAAGCTTGTGCCTTGCCATTGATAATGACTTATGGATGGTGCTAAGACATGTTTACATGTATGGAAGCTTGAACGCCGCGCTTAGAATAAAATCCGCATGACACAATCATCTTCCAAAGTCACAAACTCTGATTTTCTGATCCTGCTCGCAGTCTGCTACACGTGTGGTGGGACAAGCCACATGGCAGCATGAACGCCACGCTCGCCATAAAATCCTTTTGACACAATCACCTTCCCGTCGTAACAAACTAATTCATCATCGTCGTAGTACACTGCACGGCCATGGGACAATTTTGTGAGATGCCTCTTATGAAAAGGAAGATGGCCATATCTTTCGTTGGAGTAATAGATGTGGTTCCTCTGCACACCGCCACGCCCTTCCGCACACACCTGCACTGTGCACAGCCGTGGAGTATGTTGGGATGAAGGACCTTGGAGTGGCTGATGTTATCTTGAACATCAAGCTATTGAGAGATGATGAGGGTGGGATTACACTTCTGCAATCCCGTTATGTTGAGAAGGTGTTGAGTCGCTTTGGATATTCGGGCAAACCATTTCAAACACCATATGATTCTAGTGTGCTGATTCAAATGTCTAAAGGAACAACTATAGATCAATTGAGATACTCTCAAATTGTTGGTTCACTCATGTATCTAGCAAGCGCAACTAGGCCTGACATCGCATTTGCTGTTAGCAAACTGAGCCGATTTGTTTCAAAACCGGGTGATGGACATTGGCGTGCAATTGAGAGAGTTATGCGCTATCTGAAAGGTACTATGGACTATGGACTTCACTATACCGGATACCCGTCGGTACTTGAAGGGTGTAGTGATGCGAATTGGATCTCTCGTGCTGATGTGATGAAGGCCACAATGGGGTATATGTTTACTCTTGGAGGTGGTGCTGTTTCCTGGAAGTCTTGCAAGTAAACGATCTTAACGAAATCGACAATGGAAGCAGAATTAACAGAATTAGACACATTGTGTGGCGAAGCAAAATGGCTTCGAGATCTTTTGATGGACTTGCCAGTGGTTGAGAAGCCGGTTCCGTCCATCCTTATAAACTGTGACAATCAAATAGTTATTGTCAAGGTGAAGAGTTGAAAGGACAACATGAAGTCCAACAAACACATAAGAATGAGATTAAAAATGTCAGAAAATTAAGAAACTCTGGAGTGATAGCTTTGGATATTATCCAGACGGCTAAGAATCTGGCAGATCCCTTTACTAAAGGGCTATCATGTGTCGTTATAGATAATGCACCAAGGGAGATGGGTATGAGATCCACATGAGTTGCCATGGTAGTAACCCAACCTATGTGATCAGAGATCCCGTGAAGTAGGACCTGGGAAAACAAGCCAGTGGTGAACTGAGGAGAGTAATTTACTAACCCGCTCCGTTGGAGATGCAATACTCTTGGAAGCTGTATGGAAGGTTGACTACAGTCTTAATGTGTTCCAAGGCTTATATGTATAAGCAAGATGCTACCCTACAGAACGATCTTTGGAGGAACATACCTTATGATCCCGACTGCTGGTCACAGTCTATGAAATTGGGGTGATCTCTAGCAAGCTCATGAACAGGCCAGGAGTGTGACTAATATGCTCCACCCGAGGGGTCAACCTTCGGCAGCCTCGTACCAGTAAGACATGTGGTGAAACTTCTTGAAGCCAAACTGACAATTCAAGCCATAGTCCATTGTTTAGTTGTGAAGGAGTGTAACTACTTGGTCTAGGTGGAGTTCAACCTTAATCGGTCTCCACTGACATGTTGGTATATCAAAACAGCTTTTGGAACAAAGGACAAAGTGGACCCTTGAGATTGGTGGGGGATTGTTGAAATATGAAATGGGCCTAGAGCCCATATGACAATTTCAGAATTAATCTCTAAGGGCCCATGTAGGTGGCATGACAAGGAGTGGTGGGAAGTTTAGTCTCAAACCGCTAGTGGAGGAGGAGTTTGACCTCCTTATAAGGGTTCCTCTTCTACATGCTATTGGAGGTTGAGAAGAGAAGAGGCCCTCGCGCACTCCTCCTCCGCCGCCCGCCTCGTCACGACGCGTCGCGCCGCGCTATGAGTTGCGGGATTGAGCCGAGCCAAGCTCACACATATGCGCTTCTTTTTGCCTATTAGGAATGGAGAGTCTTTGACAGGTGGGGCCACGATCTGAGACATCGGATCGTGGGGTACCGACTTGGACGTGGGTTCTGCCCACGTCTCTCCACGCGCGGCCGCGCACATATATAGCCAACCCTAGCCGCCACGCAAAACATAACGCATCTCCACCTCCACGCCCACATCGTTCCTCTGCTGCTGCTGCTGCCGCCGGCGACTCCATCACGTTCACCGCGTGCACGGTTGACGGGAGAGCAGGCCTCTGACACCCCGTATCTTTAGATCCTGTACGGTAAAGGGGCGATTAGGTTTTTGGGGAGCGACTACGCGACTGCTCGCCTCTGTTCATCTGCTTCCTCTACGTCCACGCCAACTTTGTCATTGCCATATCTTCCGCCGCCGAACGTGCCGCCGCCGAGAAGATCGAAGCTGACAAGAAGGCCACTGAGGACGCTGCCACCACGGCGCCGCTGCATGGCCTACTCGAGGGTATAACTCGTTTATCCCGCTCCTCTTGATTTCTATTTTAGCCATGCTAGCGTTATACGTAGATGTGTCTGCTGTTAGCGTAGTATGTGCTTGTGTGATCTAATATCAGTATGCTGTTAGTTTTGTCAATGCCATGCTAGTGATTATTTTCTGGATTAAGTTAATCGAAAAATTGCCTATTTACTCAACAGAAGGCGTGTCAACCGAATCAGTGGTGCACGAGCTGGAGCTGACCCTGCTTGAACTCAAATCCTACTTAAATTTCACCCCGGGTTTGCACAATAACTAGTATTTATTTCCGTCGCAACGCATGGCATTTTGCTAGTTTACATATAAAGTGCATTTGCAAAATTCTTGTACAATATCTAGCGATGCTCACATGTCTCCAAAAAATCACCACATTGAGATCCGGCCTCTCCATGGCTTGTTTAGGGCCGACAAAATAATTATAGACTGACCTGGGGCTCTGCATCGCATAATACACACAGTCATGAGACAATTTTCATCGCATTAGCAAGCTAGTGCCTTGCCATTGATAATGAGCTAATTAAGCATGGTGCTTGATATATCTACAAATCTACATGTATGGTGGGACAAGCCACATGCCAGCTTGAACGTCACGCTTATACAGAATAAAATCGACGTGACACAATGACCTTCCGCCATCACAAACTTTGATTTTGAAATCCTGCTAGTCTACTAGACGTGTGGTGGGACAAGCCACATGGCAGCATGAACGCCACACTCACCATAAAATCCTTTTGACACAATCACCTTCCCGTCGTAACAAACAAATTCATCATCGTGGTAGTAGACTGCACGGCCATCGGCCATTTTTGTGAGATACCTCTTATGAGAAGGAAGATGGCCACATCTTTCGTTGGAGTAATAGATGTGGTTTCTCTGCACGCCGCCACGCCCTTCCGCAAACACCCCTACAGCCGTGGAGCACGTTGGGCCCAAGAATAGTGCGTAGTCATGCAAGCTTGTCATCTCTTCCCACCTAGAGTAAGCGCTGGCACCCATGAGTAGCTCATATAGCCTGAAGAAATACTCTCCGGTCTTGACCGCCATCGTCAGCTTGTTGCCCATCTCGACGATGTAGATGGCATGCACAACCGCGTCGTCATCGTCCTCCATCAAGAGATAAGGAAGGCTTTCGGTGACCATGGTCTGGATGGTCGTGACCAGTACAAGTTCATATGTGCTGCTGCTGGTGCCGAACTTAAGCAATCTGACCACCTGACGATCTAGTTGGAGGAGCCCGTAGAGCTCCCCATGGTAGAAGGCTATATCCTTGAGCATCCCCATGCCACATGCTTTCACAGTCCACCCTGTAGTAGAATTAACTCTGCAAAGAGCGACCATCCAGCCATGGGTGATGGCGGCAAGGACACAAGTCTCGGAGGTGGGTTCCTCCGAGAAGATGATTTTGGAGATTTTGGAGGGGTCCATGGAGTAATCGCCTTGCTTAGTCGAGAGCACCACCTTGACGCGGGAGAAGAGGTTCAGTACCGTTACGCGGCCAGCGGACACCATGGCAACCCATCCACCTGGGTGAGATCCGACGATCCGTTTGCGGGCCACGCCCTTGGGCGTGCGTGTAAGGCGGACATGGAGGATCCCACCGTCCTCAACGCAGTAGAGGTCCTTGGTTTTGGCCCGGTCGTACGTGGAGAGGAGCAGCATCGGGAGAGGCGGCGGAGGAGGTCGCCAGGATGCGACAGCACGCCACGCCCGGCAGACGGCGGCGAAGCGCACGCGGCCGAGCGGGTTGGCAATCCGGCCGTAGACCAGGTCGAGGAGTTCGTCGGGGAGTTCGGAAGACATCTGCGCCGACGTCGTACGCACGTACGTACGGCGGGTGGATTTGATCTTATATCCAGCAGAAGGAGGTACGCTTGCAATGTTTGGGCCGGACCCTTGTTAATTATACTAGTAGAACGCCCGTGCGTTGCCACGGGCTTTTGAAATATGCTGATGGAGTTATATAAACATAATGCATATTAAATTTTACATGTAGAGAATAGATAGTACAGGCAGATAGTAATTGAAGTCCACTTAACTTGCAATGTAAATTGATAACAAAAAGATAATTTGGCAATGTATACATATAGAGCGATTATCCAACTACTCATTTACAAATTAAGATCTACTTGATATGCTTCAGAAAAAAATCGCACAATGTCAGCAATGTTGTCTTCAGCTTCATTCGCATAATATTTGAGCAAGTATAATAAAAGAATCTATCTCAACCCATACCCATCCTGCATAAGCAGTACATATAGTTAGCACGAATATTTCACATCGAAGGTCTCAAAATGTATAACGGATACTCTTCATGGAAAGGGACCGAACGAACCAATTCTTTACCGTTCTACCATATCATAAAATAAAATTCATGTGCGCGCCATACACCAACACATGGGTCTATCATGAGGCCCTCAATTTCAGCACTTCGGCCATTGTGTTATTGCTTCGCTATGTTGTCACCCTGCTCCAAATCCTCTAGTGTTTTCTCTTAGTCTGCCAAATTGGTGTAGTCAGTCCCATCATCCGTAATCCATGGATTAAGAAATGAGTACTCCCTCCCTTTTGATTTAAAAGGCCCAACTCAAAAATCTCCTCAAACAAGGCAAATGGTGAGTGGTAGACTGAATTTTGTAGTTTGCAATACTAACCCAATTAAACAGATGCATTAGTTATCATTAACTACCACATATGCATTTGTGGCCACTAAATGAGTAGGAACATTACAAGCATTGGCGAGTTCCTTTTAAACCTTACATGTAGAGATTTAATATGCTTTGGAATCTAAACATAGGATAGAGATAGGCCTTTAAACCAAACAAAAAGATAGGCTCTTTAAACTCAAAAGGAGGGAGTATATCAGCTACTTGGCTTCAGATCTACATTGCCACCCAACTCCAAATTTGCACATCTTTTCTCCAAGTTCGCCAAATTGCCATAGGCATTCCTATCATCCCTAACTTAGATGCATTTGTCATCCACTCCATCCTCATAGTTTTGACAAATTCTGAAATTTTCCCAAACAATTTTGCAATGTTATAGTCCTCTCATTTATATTTTCTTCTTTTAGCATTGTGTGAGAGCTGATAGTTCCACTCATACGGAACCTCATACCTCGTCATTATAATCACATATACAAATAAAAATAGCCTAACACTTTTTATTATCCTAATAATTTTCCTCTATCGCTAATCCTCTTAACATGACCAAATATCACTAATCGTCCAGAGGTTAAAGATGCAGTTGTCGGCCGTGATCCTTGGACTTGACTAACTCACACCGCGCGGCGGTCCCCAACCCCACCACCGCATTGTAGGCAGGTTCCATTTGTCGAAGCTCGTACAGCATTTGGCCCCTCCTTTGGTATCTTGCAGTAGAATATGCTGTCAAAATTCCAACCAAGCAAAAACTTGGTATATTGATATCATAGGCAAAATATCAATTAGTCTCCCAGTATATGTTCAGCTCATGACAACATCATCAGAAAAATTCAAAGGCTAACATAAATTATACTATGGACATGTGAAAGCTACCAAACTACAAAAACTGGTCGATGGTTTTCCATGTCTATGGCAAAGATAATAGGTAAATCCCACGAAAAGATGTATATAAATGCATCTGCATCAAGTCGATACGCTTCAGTGTTTTTTGTGACTCGCGTCGAACAAATAATTTGATACAATCCTATAGCCCATGAACCAAGAGCAAAATGATATGTGCACTGATAACAAAGATTCCAACATTTTCCTCTTTTTTCAAGGAGACACGACAAACATCAATGATATTTTTCATCAGTGAAGTTCAGTCCTACCAAAGTGAATTTAATTGAAAGCAGGGTTGGGTGTATTCAAAGAAAATAAAACACATCCTGCAAGGTTACACATGCTGTGAACTATAGATTGTGCCTCGAAGCAATATGTCCAACCTTGATAAAACCCTGCTGATTAGCCCCTCAATCAACTCTAGTGGTATACATTTAACCAGCATTTAAATAATGGACGGTGGACTCTCCGAATTAATGTTTCTTGCAGAACACAATAAACTCTCAGTTAATTCTTTTGCATGAATCAACAAGTATATACAACAGTGCGTACATGGGATCTCAAGGACTAATGAACACCAATAATGTTTCTACCTAGAAATAAGATGAGAAAGTAACAGCTTAATGATCGAAAAGCTTAACTGAAAGCTATACACGTTCTCTCCTAGCAAGTATATACATGTAATTAATGGTCAAATCTGCCATTGTTCAGATATAACATATATGCAGCTATATATACATGTTCTCTCAAGGCATTTATACATGTATTGGTCAAATAAATAATATGTTATTCAGAGAGTAAATATTAAGTGTAACCTTGTAGCCATCTTTGAGTTGCTCACCATTAGCAAGGAAAGTGGAAGGTCTTTTTGCTTAGAGCTTGGCCAGTAGCAGTGGAGGAACTTCTTCTGTTGAATATCTGCTATGTCTTAATGGGGGCTGATATGCCTGTCCTATAAGATAATCTCCTTGTATGGGACATAACCCTTATACATAATCTCCATGTACAGTCCTATAGATGGAACAAATTCGGCAGAATATAAGTGAAGTCTGCCAATCAAGTTGAGTATAAAGATAGCAAATGAAGAAATTAGTTGTTGTCTGCCTGACTCGGGTTTGCAGCATACAAATAGATATACACAGACCATGAATGTACTATAACTTTAGAAGAATATATACATTAATCTTCCATATTGTAGGAAAAACAAATTTGGAGCACAAAGTAGAGAGAAACACTTGCAACACACGTGCAGGATATAAGACCACATATAACTGTGCAGCACACAGAGATCGGATGGAGCACCATGGGCTGCAGCAAGCGAGAAGAATTTCCTGGGAATGTTTCGGTGGTTCTCGCGAGGGGGTGCATGAAGGGTTGCTGAGAAGATGCCATTATTTAAAGCATTATTTGTAGTAGCAATCCATAACTGTGCAGATGTATTTCCATTGATTTGATAAAACGAGAAAACCATGGCCACACACTTGTGCCGCCTTGGCTCTACCCTATTAGTGAAATGCAAGATGACATATTTTTAAACTTAATTATTATCAGATCAACAAAGAAAAAACCAAAAGTAATTTACTACTCCCTCCATCCCAAAATAAAAGTCGCTGAAACTCATCATGCGGCGGAGGGAGTACTATTGTTTAGCACATTTCTCTTTCACAAGTATAGCAGTTGAATAATGCGCAGCAATCTGAAATCCTTCACTTACAAAGAAAGAGGGAAGACATAATATAGGCTTGTTAGCCCACCCATACACAGATGAGTCAGTGATGAAGTGGATTGCCAAAAAGAACATAGGGGAATTAATCATATCCATGTGTGGCATACTCAGCTCCACCGTTTCTCATCACTATCTTTGGTCACTATATTTGCTAGCACCACACCAAAAGTATGAAATTCCTCACGTTGAATACCTATAAACAAAAGGAGAAATAGGAGGTAATGTCAGCAACCAATCGAAATCATCGAAACTTCAGCACATCAGTACAATGTGTTGTAGATATTTGATTAATGGATGCAGTCAACTTACGCATATTTCTTCATCTTTGGATTCAGGGTGCAGGTCCTGGATGGATTCTGTGGTGCGCCTCTATGGTCAATGCAAGCTGCGGAGAAAGAAAAGTTGAGATATGATGTTATGGCGCTGCTAGAAGGAGGGTGCGAGAGGGCCGGCCGGGGGCCTTTTGCCTACGGCCAGGCAAGAGGGAAGAGATTTCCTTCTTAATTCTTGCTTGATTAGATTGATACATCTCCTCTCTTTATATAAAGAGGTTTACTTGACTCCCAAGCAAGGCTTACTTGACCCCTAAGCAAACGACCCTTATCTCTAATTAACCCTAAAACTAATGGGTCCATTAGGCCCATTACGTACTCTAACACTACACCCCACCTGGACATGCAGCTTGTCCTCGAGCTGCAGCCTAACCAACTTATAACCACGACTTGACGCAACACAAAACTAACACCTAAAAACAAGCCTTTTACATCTCGGCTTGTTTTATTATTCTCAACCTGAAATGGAGTGAGATGCTTTATTTTGGACCCCTTAACAAAAAGTGGACACCATCCGCACGTCAGACGTGCACGTGTACAACCACCTGGATCCCATGGCCACCACCTGGACAAAAGGAGTGCATGTGGATGACCACCTGGAAATGGTCGCAAGAGTGACCAGCAGAGGCGCCCTCGCGGTGGCCGGTGGCGGAATGCAGTGGTGCTACGCGGTGCGCTGCTGTCGGTGACACCATGCTTTCTCCCTGCTGGACGGCTGTTGGTCTGCACCGCACAGGGAAGAGTGGAGGGCTTGCGATGGAGAATGACGAGGGGTGCGCCCCCCCCAACCGCCGATGTCACAGACTTTGAGGTCGCTGCCCGCGGGGAAAACAGCATGTCCGCCGCCCGTGGGGGAAACCGCATGCCCAAGATCCCCGACGCAGCGGACGAGATCGAGGTCCTTTGCGCAGCGAAGGGCAACTTGGAGGAGCGGCAACTGCAGACCACGCATCTCCCGCACACGCCGACGCGCTAGGAGGCCGCGCGCAGCAGCCTGCAGCCTCGCCGCCGCCGACACGTGGCGGGTAGCGATCCAAGACGGAAGCAGTGACGGCGACGGCGGGGACTTGATCTGCTAGATGTGGACGCCCTGGGATGGCGGCGACACTGATGGGAATGAGTTCGTCGCACTCCCATCATAGGGCATCCCATACTGGGCGGCGGAGCTGACCGGCGATGGCTGCTGCAGCTGCAGCGGCTGCTGCGGCGGAGTGCCGGGCGCGGTGGAGGCTGCCAGGAGCGGCGGCTGCCACTGCAGCCAGGGCTGGGCGGTGGTGGCGATGGATGGCAGCTGCAACGGCTGCTGCAGCGGCTCGGCGAGCACGGCGAAGGCCGCCTGGTGCGGCGGCTGCCACGGCAGCCACGACGGCGCAGGGGCGGTGATGGGCGGCGCAGCCGGGATCGGCACGTTGGACCCGGCCAAGAACAGGTGGATCTCCTGGACCGCTTGGGTTAGGTCCCGCAGCACCTCGGACACCTCCTCCCAGGTGAGGATGGCGGGGGCGGGCGCGACGGAGGACCATGATGCGGGCAGGAGCGGGGCGACAGTCGTGGTGGTCGCCGGAGGCGACAAGGTGACCGGCAGCGGAAGAGACGGGCTTGGCGGCGGTGAAGACATGATCGAACCAAAGCTAGCTGATACCAAATTGTTATGGCGCTGCTAGAAGCAGGGTGCGAGAGGGCCGGCCGGGGGCCTTTTGCCCATGGCCAGGCAAGAGGGAAGGAATTTCCTTCTTAATTCTTGCTTGATTAGATTGATATATCTCCTCTCTTTATATAAAGAGGTTTACTTGACTCCCAAGCAAGGCTTACTTGACCCCTAAGCAAATGACCCTTATCTCTAATTAACCCTAAAACTAATGGGTCCATTAGGCCCATTACGTACTCTAACATCTTCGGACCAAGAACTGCAGTTACAGGTTCATATTTGCTTCAAATCATTTAGGCGCCTCCAAGAATACCGAGATTAAACGTTCGCTCTCGTCGAAATCGAAGCCGGGGTTCCAGATCAGGGACCCATACCCAAAGACCCACACCACCATCATGCGGTCGTTTCCCCTGCAGACAACAACAAACTGAGCGCACAAGAAGCCATTCCCCTTCCTCGAACAATCATGTCAACATCGCCCCCAAATCAAAAGCCCCAAAGCAGTTCAACAAAATCCCCCAAAAAAGGTACGGGTAGGGGTACATCGATTAGGTTACCTGGCACACCAGAAAGAATGCCGCAGGTGGGTCAGCGGCGCGTGGGGAGGAGCATGATGGGGATTTGGCTCCTCTTACCTCACCCGCGTCTCCTCTCCTCCGCCTGCAGTCTTCCCTCGTCGGATGGATATATAGGGGTTTCTGGTCGGAGAGGGGGGAGAAGAAGATGGTGGCCTTATCTCATCTCCTCCGCCACGGTCTCCTCTCCCCGGTTCACGCCCACGCCCATCGGCTCCCTTGCGGCGCTCGTCCTTGCTGCCCACGCCGTAGCCGCGGCCACGCCCTGCCAAGAGGATACAACAATAAGAAGCCAGGGGGTGAATCATTATCTTTTAGCATGGGCACCATGATGTTTCAGCGTCTTGTCATTGCATTGAACAGGAAAGAACCTTCTTAGCAAAGGTGCATCACTATTACCTTTGGCGGAGCGAATATTGCCACTGAACAACACTCATGGTGCAAGATAGAAATATTATTATAAGGTAAGCTAGTTCAAGTGATCATGAATAGCAAGGGAAACGGCGTGTTTAATCACAGATGTTATATCACTACTAGGAAAAGGGCTATAGATGGAAATGACACTAATGGCGCACCAGACAAGTGGTGCGCCATTAGTATATACTAATGGCGCACCACCCGCTGATGCGCCATTAGTGTTGAAACTACTAATGGCGCACCCTGACCACGGTGCGCCGTTAGTACCAAATTTTTTTTTGAACTAGTGCGCCTGTCCAAACATACTAATGGCGCATCCCCTGGTTGTGCGCCATTACTAGTTGTAACTAGTAATGGCGCACCATCCAGGAGGTGCGCCACTAATGTTATTTTTTTATTATTGCTTTTATTCCTTTTTTTGCAAAAGTTCTAATGGCGCACCGCCAGGGGGTGCGCCATTAGTAACCTGGATTACTAATGGCGCATTTGTTGCTGGTGCGCCATTAGTAAGTGGGCAGCAACAAGATATTTTCGACAGCCTCTCCTCCCACACTCACTTTCTCCCCACTTCATTCTCTCCACCGCCTCCTCCTTGTCTCGGGTGCCTCCTCTTTTTCACCTCATTTCCACCATAGATTCATTCAAATTAAGTGGTTAAGTTACCTTGTTTTGCTAGGTAAGTAAGGGGGGAAGCTATATTTATGTTGTTCTCCCTACAAACAATGTGCACATGCACTTTTTATGGCCTAGCTAGATCTATGTATGTTCGTGGTGTTGCATATGTTTATGGTGTTGCATATGTGTTTGTGTTTGGAGGTGTACCGGTATTTGAAATGCGATAGTTGCCAATATTTTGCCGGAATGTTGATTCATTTCCGTTTCGGCGAGAATTTTGGCATTAAGCATTCTTTTTGGTCCTATTTTTAGGGAAAGTCATGCCAAATTTTTTCTTGGTTCTAAAATATCGTTTTGCTCTACCCCGCAGGCGACCATGGTTCGCACGATGACCGAAGGCATCGTGAATAGGTTTTTGAGGTCCGCGAAGGCCGAGATGCTTCAAAAGAACGAGACGGAGATAAGATGTCCGTGTCGAAGATGCAAGCTGAATAGCCTTATTGCGGACCCGGATTCCGGGCAGGTGCGGGACCACCTGCTCTTGCGTGGTTTCATGGATGGCTATCGGTGGCAAGGTGATGATGATGACTACGAAGTCGTTCATGGGGGCCGGGCAAGAAATGAGGAAGGGCAGCAAGACAACCACCGCTGCTCGGGGGGGGGGCGAGAAGACGAAGAATCCCCAGGAGGAGATGATCACGACGGTGATGCTGTACACAGTCATCATGTAGAAGATGCAGGACATGATGATGATGCCAGCGGAGCAGACGACGTTGGACCATCGATGGGCTGGGTGCAGGACCCTCATATTCAAGAGATGCTTCTCAAGCAGACGGATAACGCAAGAGCTGCCGCCCGAGAGAAAGCCAAGATGGATCAACTTGAGTTAGACGCGGTTACTCTGTTGTATGAAGGATGCAGGCCCGAGGATACCCGCCTGAAAGTAACGCTCATGGCTCTGGAGATGAAGGTAAAACACAAAATGACCGACGCATGCTTCGACGAGAACATGTCATTCTGGCACGAACGTCTTCCCAAGGGGAACAAGTGCCCGACCAGTTTGGAGGAGGCAAAGAAAATCGTGTGTCCTCTGGATTTACCGCACGTGAAATACCATGTGTGCATGAACAATTGCATCATTTATCGGGACGAGCACGCGGAGTCTACAATATGTCCGGTGTGCGGTGTCACTCGATACAAGAAGAGGAAGAAAGCTCCTCGAAAAGTGGTGTGGTACTTTCCGATCACTCCTCGTCTGCAGCGGTATTTCGTGGATCCTAAGGTAGCAAAGCTCCTGCGTTGGCACGCGGATAGGGAGGAGAAGAAGCGAGAAGATGACGCAAATGATCCGGAGATAGATAAAAAAGACAAGATGCTGAGTCACCCTAAGGATGCGAGCCAGTGGCAAGCATTGAACTTCGAATACCCAGAATTTGGGAACGATCCAAGGAACATCGTGCTGGGCGCGAGCACCAATGGAGTCAATCCGTTTGGCAGCCAGAGAAGCACACATAGCACCTGGCCTGTGTTTGTGTGGATGTACAACCTTCCCCCCTGGTTGTGCATGAAGAGGAAGTACATTCACATGAGTATGCTAATTGAAGGGCCGAAACAACCAGGGAACGACATCAATCTGTATCTGGGGCTGCTGAAAGAGGAGCTTGACACGCTGTGGAAAACGCCAGCCAATACGTGGGACGCCGCAGAGAAAGAATATTTCCCTATGAGAGCCGCACTGCTCACGACGGTGCACGACTATCTCGGTTACGGATATCTTGCGGGGCAGGTAGTCCACGGATTTTCTGGATGCGTAAGGTGCATGGATGACACAACGTATCGCCAGCTAGATAGAGATCCCGGGTCTTCGAAAACCGTGTTCATGGGACATCGAAGGTGGCTTCGCGACGATGACCCGTGGAGGAAACGCAAGGATCTGTTCGATGGTGAAACCGAACCCCAAAAACGCCCGTGTACGAGGAGCGGCGAGGAAATAGACAAGCTGTTGAAAAATTGGAAAGACTGCCCACTGCCGGGAAAGAAGCAAAAGGCGCCAGAGCCGGGAAAGAAGCGAAAGGCGCCAGAGCCGCTGCTGAAGGTATGGAAAACGAGGTCTGTTTTCTGGGACTTGCCGTACTGGAAGATCCACCGTGTGCCTCACAGCCTTGATGTCATGCATATCACGAAGAACGTGTGCGAGAGTCTGCTTGGTACCCTGCTCAACATGCCAGAGAGGACCAAAGATGGGCCGAAAGCAAGGGCAGACTTGAAATCAATGGGCATCAGGCAGGAGCTTCACGCTATATATGATGATGATGATGATGATGATGATGATGATGATGATGATGAGGCGAAGCAGGACACAGAAAGTCGTCGCAAAGGCAAAAAGGCCAAGAAGACCGGAAATGACTACCCTCCCGAGTGCTTCACTCTAAGTCAGGAGGAGATCGAGCAGTTTTTCACCTGCCTCCTAGGAGTAAAACTTCCTTACGGTTACGCGGGGAAGATAAGCAGATACCTAGACCCAGCGAAGCAGAAATTCAGCGGGATGAAGTCTCACGACTGTCACGTGCTGATGACGCAGATACTTCCAGTTGCAATCCGTGGGATCATGGACGCGCACGTCCGTGAAACGCTATTTGGCCTATGCAACTTCTTCGATGTCATCTCTCGGAAGTCGATTGGCGTGAGGCAACTCAGAAGGCTACAGGAAGAGATCGTGGTGATACTATGCGAGCTTGAGATGTACTTCCCGCCTGCATTCTTCGACGTTATGGTGCATCTACTGGTCCATATAGTGGAGGTTATCATCCAACTCGGGCTGACGTTCCTGCACAGCATGATGCCGTTCGAAAGGATGAATGGTGTCATCAAAGGATACGTTCGCAACATGTCACGTCCAGAAGGAAGCATAGCTAGGGGCTTTCTGACCGAAGAGTGCATCTCCTACTGCACGAATTATCTAGGCATCGAGAACCCCGTTGGTCTACCCGTCAACAGGCACCTCGGCAGGCTCGCTGGATGGGGTCACCGTGAGGGTCGCCACGAAATGCATGTCGACTTCGAGGGTCGACTCGCCGACTTTGAAAGAGCAAACCTAGTCGCGCTACAACACATAGACGTGGTCGATCCTTGGGTGGTAGAGCACAAAACCTTTATTAAAAAGACGTACAATGACCGAGGCCAACAGAGGACGGACGGAGATACACTCAAAGAGCACAACTCATGTTTCACGCGTTGGTTCAAGCATAAGCTTATGTCGTACCCTTTACATGAGGATTCTTCCGCGGAAGAACAACTCATATTCGCCTTGTCACAGGGCGCCGAGCACAACCTGATGACCTATGAGGCGTACGATATCAACGGCTACACATTCTACACCGAGGCCAAGGACATGAAGAGCGATGGTTATCAGAACTCCGGGGTAACGATGGAATCCTACACCGGTAACGACAAGGACAGATACTACGGAAGGATCGAGGGGATCTGGGAGCTGAGCTACGCTGGAGAGAAGGTCCCGATGTTCCATGTCAGATGGGCCAAGAACGTCATAAAAGAAGACCGGTATTTCACCACCATGGTTATACCCGAAGCCAAATCCAAGACCGCGGGCGCAAACGTCACCGCGAAAAATGAGCCATGGGTACTGGCTTCCCAAGTGGACCAATGCTTCTTCATTACCGACCCGCCAAAGCCCAGTCGTGTTGTCGTGAGGAGAGGCAAAAGGAAGATCATCGGAATGGATGGAGTAGCCAATGAGCAAGACTTCAACAAGTACGGCGACCCGAGGATCGAACATGACGACGATGATGAAGTAGCAGCATACACCACAAGAAGAAGCAGGACCACCCTACCTAAAGGACGTCCGTTCCACAGAAGAACTCCATTTGCGAAAAAGAAGGTCAAGAAGATTGTGAACAGATAGCTAGCTAAGATCGATTGTATTTAAATCGTAGCCTTCATTTCTCGATTGTATTTCATGGGTACTTTTTGAACTATCATGAATATTTTTAAATTTCATGGACACTCGATCTCGATCCCCCTCCATCTCGATCGCTATCCCACCTCGCCAGATCCGGCCCCCTCGCCGCCGAGCACCCCCCAGTCCACCGGCCGCCGCCGCCGACCCCCCGCACCCTCGATTCCCCTACTCAACCGCCGCCGCCGACCCCCCGCACCCCGCGCACCGTCTTATAAAAAAATTAGTATCAAACAGCTTTTTAAATGCTACTGTCTTATAAAAAATATTACTGTTATTATTTAAACAAGTTTGAACATATTTAAACATAAATAAGTATCAAACATCTTTTTAAATGCTAAAAAAAATTTGTGGAGCCTGGGAGTCGAACCCAGGACCTCCTGGTGTGAGAACTGGCTGCTGACCAGTCGAGCTAGTAGAGTGGGCTTGACGTAGATAGGTTCTGGCACTACATAACCTTTTGGCTCGAGTTGAAATAAAAAAAAATACTAATGGCGCACCACGGTGAGGTGTGCCATTAGTATTGTGGCCCCCCTTCGCCCGATCCCCCCTTCGCCCGATCCCCCCTTCGCCCGATCCCCCTTCGCCCGATCCCCCTCGCCAGTTCTCTCCCTCTCGATCTACCGCCGCCGCCGCTGCCCTCGCCCTCGCCCTCGCCCTCTCCCTCCCTCGCCCTCTCCTCGCCGCCCGGACGCCGCCCGGACGCCGCGCCGACGCCGCCTCGACCCCGCCCCGACCCCGCCGCCCAGACGCCGCCCCGACCCCGCCGCCCGGACGCCGGCCCGGACGCCGCCCCGACCCCGCCGCCCGGACGCCGCCCCGACCCCGCCGCCCGGACGCTGCCCCGCCGCCTCGACCCCTGCCTCTCTACGAGGAGGTAACCCTAACCCCACCCGCGCCGCCCCACAACAGACTGTTTATGTTATCTCATTTCCTCTTCTCCAACGGATTCGATCATCTCCTCACTGCAATTCACACGCGGATTCCTTCGAGAATGTATTTTAGTGTAGAAGATAATGTGGCATTGTATGTCTTGTATCACTGCTTAGTTTACTAGGATTATTCAGCTGCAATTCACACATGAATTCCAGTGAAAATTAGGCGTAGTGGCCAATGTGACAGTCTTCAAGGCTTGGGTAAAGTGCTGTGCATGAACAGGATATATATCTTTACCAGTTAAAACTTAAATGAGCCTGGTAGGGTGAGCGCATGATCAATATGTACATGCTTAATCGAAGCAATGCCCTCTTATTGCTCTCTTGGTCATTAATTTTTCAGCCTGTCAGTTAGATGTTCTATCAATTGGTAGAGAGAAGGATTAGAGAATAATATGTCGCCACTGACGATCATCCAGCTGCAATTTACACACGAGTTCCTGTGAAAATTCAGGGTGGTGGTGGCCACTGTGACAGTATTAGCTTGAGTCTCCAATCATTGTTCTCATGTTTTGATTATCTGAAGGCCTTGGGTAAAATGTGGTGCATGAAAAGATTATCTTTATTTCCCAGTTTAAGATGAACTGAGTAGGTTTGATTGAGTGCATGATCAGTATTTACACCGCTTGATCGAAACAATTCCGTCTTATTGCTCTCTTGGTCATCACAAATACCTTCTTGCTCAGCATGACTATGCTATAGTAGTCCCGGTACTGACCTAGCAATCCATTTTCCTTAAGAAACTGGATAATTAGAAGAAGAAACTGTCTCCTGATTTTGATGTATTTTGCCTAAAGTCTCTAATTTTGATGTATTTTTCTTAATTCAGCGAATCGTGAGATGGACTTAGAAGAAGAAACTGTCTCCTGATTGCAGTTGATTAATTAGTATATATGTTATAGACTTGTAGCATACCTACCTCTATATGGTTTTATATTTCAACTTGATTTCTGAATATTCCAAACCACACGCGAAGTCCTTTCTTACAAGAAGAAGTTTCTCTTCATAACAGTGAACAAAACTACTGTCAATCAGCTCAGTTCTAGTGCTGTTGGATTTTTTTTAATTGGCTTCTTGCAGTTTTGAAAATTCAGTTTATTCGGTTACTGAAAATTCAGTTAATTCAGTTAGGCACACAAATTTCAGAACTTTTGTGTGCCCTAGTACTTGGTGTTTGTAGAAAACCAGGAGTGTCAATGGGACTAGAATTCACTTGTTCTTATATGGGTTTGTAAAACTTGTTCATGTACTGAACTACTAATGCCTTGTGATGCTCTGAATTACTTGTGATGCCTCTGAATTACTTGTGATCACATTGAGAAAGACTTGTAAAGATGATGATCATCTTTAACAGAAAACAATTTGTGATGATTTTGCTAGTTTGATGGGTTTTGTCTCCGACCATCGTGTCGTGATGATTTTGCAGGTACCCCGAGAGGCCCTTGAGTTTGCCGGAATGTCGATTAACTTCCGTTCCGGCAAATTCGGGTACTCCATATGTCCTATTTTCAGCAAAGGTCATGCTGAAATTTTCCGTGAATTTTAGCATGACTTTGCTAAAAATAGGATACTTGTGACTAATGCATAGGCTGGGGTATCTTAGTAGTTAATTAAGTAGGATCAAGTGCCCCGGCGTACTTGTGACTAATGCATGGCTTTTAGGGTGCCTCGGTGTCGATAAAAACCGAAATGATGAAAAGATAGGCTTTTAGGGTGCCTTGGCGTCGAAAAACCCTCAATGATAAAAGCTTAGATTTTAGGATGCCTCGGTGTCGACAAACCCTAAATGATGAGACCATGATCTTGTTCCTTGACAATAACCAACTTTTTGACCAAACTTTGTTTCTATTTAGAGAGAAACATGGCCCACAACGATGAGGCCGGGGGTTCGGGCGGCAAGGCATTCTGGGAGCTGTCCCAGGAGATGGAGGAACAACCTCACTTGTATGAGGCCGCCGCCTTCCCCACCGATCCTGAGACCACGGATGGTGCCGCCGAGGATGACCACACTGATGCCACCACTGATGGTGCCGCCGAGGATGCCACCACTAATGATGGCGGCGCACGCACAGATAGCAGCCAGTCGAAGAGGCAACGGAAGGACCGGCGCCCGATCGTGCTCCGCACCCTCAAGGAGGAAGTTACTGAAGTGGACTCCAATGGGAATCTAACGGCGCCCGAACGAATAGTCAAGGGGTACTCGCTTCAGCTCGGGTGCATTGTCCGGAGCACCGTCTCGATCAACACCGAGAACCTGAGGCATCCTGACCGAGGGAATTTGCGCCACCTCCTCTTCACGAAGCTGCACGAACGATACAAGTTCCCCGCTGAATTCGAAAACACAAGCCTCAAAGGGAATAAAGTGAACAATGCTGCCCTCACGAAGATGAGCAAGGCCCTGTCTACTTGGAAAAGCAATGTGAAGAGAATGATCGAGAAAGGTGAGAGTTATGAGAAGATCAAGGAGAAAAAACCTTCGATCACCGAAGATGACTACAACGACTTCAAGATCAATTGCTCGAGCATCGCAAGCTCCCAATCAAGTGAGTGGGGGAAACAAATGCGGGAGCTGAACATAGGGGAACACACACTCGGTCCCGGCGGTTACAGAGTGGCGGAGCCTATATGGGACAAGGAGGAGGTGGACCGTGCCGAGCAAGGCCTACCGCCCCTCTTCGATAAATACGGTGACAAGCAGACCAGGAACTTTGTCAGGGCCCGGTACAAGAAGGACCCGAAAACAAAGGAGCTTACCACGGATCCGAAGACCAGGCGGCTTGAGCTTGTTCTGGTAAGGAATACACCCCCGCGTAATTAGCTCCATATGGTTGCATTCTAATTAATGAAGCCGAATTTCTAAATGGTTCACATTCCTTCCGCAGGCGACTGAAAGCAGTAGCGCGGGGTCGACTAAGAGCAACCCTTGGGACACCACTCTAAATAGGGGGTTGAATATAATGAAGAACAAGGATAAGCTCAGTAAGCCGACGTCAGCTGGTCGTGTGGCCGGCAAAGGCTTGTCGACAAAATGGGGGTCATACTATACCGCTGGTGTGCGGAAGGAGAAAAAGACCAGCTCGGAAAGCCAGGCGCGAGAGGTTCAAGAACTCAAGGCACAGGTGGCGCGGATTCCGGAGATTGTCCAAGAGCAAGTGGAACAACGACTCGGAGCGACGATCACCGCCCTTGTGCCTACCTTGATCTCGGGGTTGAGTGCGTGGATTGCGGGCGGCAAACAGGGGCCGCCCCCGATTCCTAGCTTCACGGCCAGCAACTCGCATAATGCGATGGCGGGGCCATTGGTGCCTCCGGCGGAGGCGGCATTGGTGTCTCCGACGCCGGCACGGGAGCTTAATGCACCCGGGTGTACGCCGGCCGGCACCTCTTCAGCAAGCGGCCGCTCCGTCAACTGCACGCCCGCCGTTGGCGGTGCCTCGACATTAGCCGAGCTCGACGCCATCATCACGGTAACTAATTAAGCCTCTCTCGGCCGAGGACTTCATCTCCTTGCCTTTGACTGGGCATCCCTGACGCCCTACATGTTTTCGCAGGGCGCCGCCGACGTTCCGTGCACTCTCCTCCACTTCGTGAACAACGAGTTGGTCGATGTCGCCAAGGGCAAAATCATTCAACCGGGAAACCCCTTGTTCCACGGTACCCAGATGCCACCCAACTTGTTTAGGGTTCAACTGGTTCGGGTGCTGCCAGGCTGCGACGACTTGTTACCTCCGATTCGACCCGTCGGGGCCGACGATGATGACGTGATGACCCTCAGCGCCTGCCTGAGCTGGCCCCTGCTTTGGCCGAAGAGCCAGATTTGTTTGGGGGCGGGGGACACCACCCCAAAGACAACACCGCCAGTCGTGCCGGCGCCAAGTCGGCCCCATGGCAAGACCGCCGTAACGGTGCCGGACATCCCTATGCCACTGGATCCAAACATGCATATGGCACAGGATCAGAACGACGACGACGACGACGATGATACATTTGGCAACGTCGATCAGTACTTTGCCGAGCATGGGTACGATGGCGACTTCATGGGGCCTCCTTCTCAAGAACCAAACCCAACAAAAGACGTGTGCGATCTAGCTCGTACCGCGGAGAAGCCAAGTTGCAACAGGCGCCGTCTGGCGTTCAGCTCTCAGGAGACGCCTCCAGCTGCCGACTTCACCGAGCCTCAGATAGGCGAGGTGCGAAATATTATCAGCCCCAACACACTCAAGAAGGCGGTCTGTGAGCAGAACTCGGTCCCATTACAGGAGAAGAAGAAGGCACGCAAAAGAAAGACTAAGAAGGGTGCGAGCCAGCCGGCACCGAGTACGATCCGTGCTCAGGACGGGCCACCTTCACCGCAGGATATCTCGAGGAGGGTGCATGTGGCGGGTAGGGCGATGCTACCGACAAATATGCTCAATGCTGCAACCGGTGCTATGCGGAGTCTGCATGACAGTGTTCTTGCTTTGGAGAAGCGGCGTCTCAGGGAGAAGGATGTGGCATACCCGGTTTTCGCGGCCAAGGTGCCAGAGGGCAAGGGCTTTGTGGACAACTCCATCGGGCGTACGATCGTCCTGCGTTTTGATGACATCCACGCTATGTTGAACCTTCATCCGCTGCACTACACCTTCGTTCGGCTATTTTCGCTGAGTATGGAGATGCGGATCATTCGCAACAAGACCCCGGACATCGTGATAGTCGACCCCTTCTACATGCGTGCCAAGATCTTGGGCAGCGCTGGGGACCGGCAAGTCGCGAGTTCTTACCTCGAAGGCGTCATTCTGGCAAACCAAGATAAGGATAACTTCCTCGTGCCTTACTTTCCCGAGTAAGTCCTCCCCTCAACCGGCCCGTAACATATGAATTCTTACTTTTCGATCGTTTTTCTTTTAACATTCCGTGTTTTCTGCAGTGACACACGTTGCACGCTCATCCTCCTAAGCCCCAAATATTCCATGGCCACGTATTTCGACCCGGACCGTCAGTCGAACGTAGACTACACAAATGTCAAGAAGGTTCTTGATGATGTTCTCCCCGGCTACGCCCAATCTGGAGGCACCTTCACCAGGCCTATTCGTAAGTACGGCAAGCACGTGTTCTCCCACAATACGACGTTCTGCTGCGTCAAGCAGCCGCCTGGCGGTCAGAAGGGTGCCTACTACGCCATCCATCACATGCGGGCGATCGTACGGGACCATCATCAACTTCTGCTACCGAGTAAACTCAAAGATTGGGCCGCGAGCGTGTCGGCAATCCAGGACGCGGACCTCCGACAAGAATTCTTTCGCATCCAGTCGGAGTTTGCGGAAATCATCCATCAAGATGTCCTTCGTACCTCGGGGCAGTTCTACCTCAGAAATCAACCGTCCAACAGTGACATCGACACAATGCTACAAATGCAGGATGACAACGCCCGTTCTTTCATGACTCCCACGATAGACGGCGGCTTCATCCACGCTCCGATCCCTTGAGTCGAGTTGTCTAGTTCTGAAACATCGATTGACTCATGTTGTAATTAAACTTTAATGAACTTGTAGTATGTCTCTTTGGTTTCGAGAGTCGTTCAACTTAGATGTAATCGATGCTATTAATGTCTTCCTTTTCTCTTCCGATCGTTCTGTTGCATAATTATATATTGCTTATGTATTGTCTGTGAATTGGTACTAACGTTTCGTTTGGCTAGTGCATAGCGATGCCGACGTATGTCGTGTACAAGGGTAAGGTTCCCGGAGTCTACGATGACTGGGAGGAGTGTCGGAGACAGGTTCACCGATTCAGCGGTAACAGTTACAAAGGGTACACCACTAGGGCCGAGGCCGAATCTAGATACGCCCGCTATCTAGCGGGAGAGGGGAGGGAGCGTTGGAGGAACCGGATGAAGACGAGTTTCATCGTGATGATGCTCATCGTGATGACCGCAGCTCTCTTCTATGTGATGGTAGTTTAGATGATCGATATCGACTTGTAATGTGAAGACAAACTCGCTACTCGCGGTCTCGAGACTTGTAATATAATGTTCTATCTTTGTTCGGTCTTTTTAATTCGGAGACTAATATGATGAATTGTATTCGGAGAATAATATGATGAATTGTATTCAAAGACTAATCTTCTATTGTATTCGATGAATCTGTTGTTGATGTGTGCTGTCTATATTTTGTCAAACTATACATTTTGTAACCTGTGCAAAAAACAGAAAATAAAAAGATAAAAAAACCTAATATTCATACTAATGGCGCATCACAGGACAGTGCGCCATTAGTATGACAGTGCATACTAATGGCGCATCACTGGGTAGTGCGCCATTAGTATGCTGCGGTTACTAATGGCGCATCCAGTGGTGGTGCGCCATTAGTATGCCAAAGCACCTGGGTATACATGGCCCCTGGGAGGCATACTAATGGCGCACGCTGGACTATACTAATGGCGCACCCGCGGTGCGCCATTAGTATACCAGATACTAATGGTGCACCAGGTGGTGCGCCATTAGTAAAAATTACTAATGGCGTGCTGTTAATGGCGCACCACAGATGCGCCATTAATGGCCATATTAGGTGCGCCATTAGTAGGGGTTTTTCTAGTAATGTATAGTTGAAATCTCAGTGCACATCACCTATTTATTTTCTAGCAATACCAAGCTTGATCTCAAATAGAACATATCCACATTACCCTCAGGATAACTGAAGAACAATACCTGACAGTGGGTCACCCAGTTGAATCCATCTATCTTGGCACCAAAATTGAAAGTTCCAGGTAGCTCCAGCTTGCCAAATAAAAACTGAATGATTATGATTTATGCACCTAGGTGATATCCCTCTACAGATCATGATGGTTATACTGTACATGTTGCCAAATTTGCTAGCCACATCATAGAAATTAACACCTAAAGGGTTGAAGCACAAAATATTCAGTACTTACTATGAGCAAAGGAAAATCATAAGAAATTATATCTATGGACTTGCAAAGACAATCAAGAGCAACGGCTGATGTGAAAGCTTACACTGGGTGTATATACGACTCATCTTTTTCCACCAAATTGTTAGTGATAGCACAAACATTAGTAATTTGGAACTAACTGGACAGAAAAATAGGATGCAAATTTATGTCCTCTCGCATGAAACATATTGTTACAGCTGCAAAAATCATGTCATGGAATAGAAGCTACCATTAATCATGTTAGTGCAAGAGGCCCCAAACATGCTACCTAGATACACCCTTTGGATCGCCCTGGTAGCAGCCAAGCCCTCTGCCATTCCGCCAGACGGTGATGAGATTCTTCTATCTTTTCTGCTTCTGAAAAAAAACATAAAAGGCCTACAGATCAAACCATCATATATATGACCACTTCAGTTTCAATAATTTATTGATTCTCTTAAAATTAAATGATGTCTCGTCATCTTGTGTTTGCTTAACTATATAATTAATAGCCAGGGATTAGAGGCCGGATGTATGAAAAAAAAATTAAAGCTTGGCTGCTGCACAGTCATTACCAGTTGCATGGACAGCAGTGGACAGAAAGCTAGATAAGCAGGATGCTGCTTTGCAAGCTTACTCGTGCATCAATGAACCGTTGAAGAAGTGAAATCTATCCACATACCCAGGTCGCAAGCTTACTCGTGCATCAATGAACCGTTGAAGAAGTGAAATCTATCCACATACCCAGGTCGCTTTGCAAGCTTACTCGTGCATCAATAAACCGTTGAAGAAATGAAATATATACACATACCCAGGTCTATGACAGGAGCCTAGAGAGGCCATCTAGTACTGTCACCAAGGGGAGATCACTTCTTGTCGAGATCGATTGAGCCTCTTCTCGAGCTCCCGGGTCCCGATGTGTCCTGTCTTCCTCAATCTCACTGCACCATTCCTCTCCCCCTGCGGCATTCTCTTTGCTGCATAAATCATATATTGCATTTGCAGCAATATAGATGCCATTCTCAGTACTCCACAGCTTACAGTAGTAAAATATCTAGCTGATTCTCTACGGTTCATTTACTTGAGAACTGCTGACAGATTTTGTTCTACATGCAAATTGAATATTGAAGAGTAGCTAAAATCGAAAGAAGAGAAGGAACAAGGATGTACACGCCTGCTGGAAAGTACCCAAAACTGAAAGAAGAAAAGGAGCAAGGATGTACGCACATGTTCCCTAAGCACTTGATGTTAGGCTCCCTCTTCCCCAAGCTCGCACCTGCACCTTCTTCTCCCTACCTCTCCTCCTCCCTGAATCTTCCTCTTTCTCTCTTTTCTACCAGGGAAAACTAAAGCCCCGCCATGGCTTGGAGCTCTCCCTGCCAGCCATGGAGACCCGCCTCTACCTGCAAGGAATTCACGCCGCCGCACCAGATCCCTCCGTCTCACACGCCCGTTCTCCGTCGCTCAGGTCCGGCGAGCTCCTGCCTAGGTCGCTGGATCCCTCACTCCGACCTTCCTCGTCGTCACCGGCCACCCCCGCCTGGATACCTCGCTCGGCGAGCCCTGCCTCGCTGCCCGCCTCGGAGAAGGCCGGGGTGAGCTCCTTCATGGAATCGGCAGCGTCGGTTGTGGCCACGGCCAGATCCGTGGAGAACGGCGACGGGAGGTCGGGGAGGAAGAAGAACGACGACGGTGGAGGTCTCCCTTTGTCGATCTAGGAGGAGATCGATTGAGGTTGAGGGTTGGCGGCAGCGATGGAGAGGAGGGCGTCGGTGGTGGCCATGGCCCAATCACGGAGGAGGGAAGGCGATGGTGACATCTTGAGGAGGAGGACGGAGAGGGCAACGACGTCGTCGCGAGGTGGAGAGCCAGATCGGGGATTGGGGTGCGGCGGCGGGTGCGGCTGGAGGCGGGGAGACGAGGGGTAGCTAGGGTTTGAGGGAGGGACGGTGCCACGTTCGTGCGGGCAAGCGCATCGAGGGCACGAGGGTGCGAGCGTCTGGCTAATTTTCGTAGGTTAACCATCGTAGATTTTTTTTGGATGATTTTTTTCCCATCAACCAGAGGGTTTAGCACTGGATATAGTGGGAGCATTCCGATTTTTTTTCCTGGTTCGTGGGCGGAGGAGGGAATCGAGGGGAAGTAGGAGGTGGGATCGAGGACGAAAAAAACCCGTCATTGATGGGACGAAAATTGACCGGCAGAGACTACCAACTGCTCCATTAGGAGTAGCGATTGGACGCTTCGTACATCTCCTCTATATGTACGACCTGCTTCGTTTTCTTTCAGAAGACTTGTTACAATCGAACTGCAAAGCATAAGCTAATTTTTTTGGGAGTGTCTATTCAACACTTGACTGTTTTTCAATTCGGTAACATTCACATTTCTTGACAAATAAACAGAGCACACTTGTATGTCCAAAATAACCACCCCAGCGACTATATGTTTTCTATTTCTAAAAAACGGGCTGGGCTAAACTGTCACCCAGTTTCAACTAAACCTAGACCACAGCTGGAAATGAGTGATCGCTAGCGGTGCCTAAACATGTGAAATTACAGCAACTTTGAAGTATATAATGAAGAAATACAGTGGCAAAAATCATAGAACCTACACTATAATCCCGAGATAGCTGAAAATTACACTGTAAACTCAATACTAGTGAAAGCATGCAGAAAAATACAAAAGAATATGCGCACCTGATACCATAGAAACATTCAGAAAAATGACAGGAACTCATTTCTGGAGTATAATACGAAAACAAGGTTGCAAAGAGTAGAAAGAAAAAAATCAGAGCCTACAGACTGCGTAGACAAAGTAAATGACACTGAAAATTTACCAAGAATTGCAGTGCAAAAGAGTCCAAGAACGCCTACAAATTACAGTCCAAGATTTACACTAGCAGAACTTGCCAACATACACTGCAACTGCCTAACAATTACACTGCAACAGTCCAAGACTTACAGTGTAAACCCCCTGGAAATTATAGTCCACATACACAGGAATTGACACAGAAAACTACAAGAGATTTAAACTTGCCAAAACTTGTCAGCTTACACGGAGAAGTACCTAGGAATTACAGTGTAACTGCACAAAAAATACAGTGGAAATCGCCTAGAATATACAGTGTAAATTAGACTGTAAAAATGAACATTTACATTGTAAGAATGTTGTTGATCAGGATTTACAGCGAAATAACCCAGGAATTACACTGTAAAGTGCCCCTATATATACATTGTAACTTCCTGGACAATGTAGAAACACATGGACTTACACTGGAAAAAAAACCATAGAATTACCAAATGCCGCTGAACTTACAAGTACAATGATCAGTGAAAGGATCAAGTACAATGAAAATGCCCTGGATTTACAGTGTAAGAACGGTGCTTAAAACTACTAAAATACATAGCAAGTACACTGAAAAAGCATATGAACTTACAGTGTAAATACAGACTAAAAATGCAGAGTAACTACAGCGATACTACCATAATAAATACAGTGTAAATCACCAAAAAAATCTATGCTGGAAATACCAAGGGAACTAAAATACCCAGGAACTTTAAAAATACACCGTAAAGACCACTGTCCTCCTAATTCTCGACTTTTTATACAGATCCAGTAAATTCACAGATAATTCTTTACAAAAAAATGTAGATGGGGAGCATGAGAAGAACAATAACAAAAGACAATCTACTGTCACTATCACAAGAAGATCTCATTCAAAATGTGAGTATCACTAAATGGCAAAAACTCAGAAGAAAATGTTGCGTACATCAAAATCAAAATAGCTCACACAAAAAATACATTGTAGGAATCGTTTTATTTTACAGCACTCCTACAATAAGACATTATGTACAAGGTCAGAAAAGCAACTTTGAAATACAGTAGTGGTACCAAACCTCTTGACAAAAAAGAGTGTTTTCTTAGTATGCTATTCCAACAAGAACTTCAGTTAACTTAACATGGTGATTGCAGGTACATTCGGCAAATGGGGCGACATCAACAACACAATTAAGAGTGGAGGACTCCAGTAACAAAACACATAACACCAACAGCCCAACAATTCATTCTAGAGTAAGTGAAACTATTGGTGAAAAACTCATGACCTGACAAAAAATTGAGAAACTTACATCTTGAGAATTCTGCTGCAGACATTGGAAGAAATGCAAAACGAAGCTACACCAAGCGAAGAAGGCGCAACAGAACCGAACCCCTGGAAAACAGACATGTTTGCCCACATGAATTTGGAAAAGGTGGGCACATTAATAAAATTTCAGAAACAAGTACATATCATACAAGTTGAAACTAGTAAGAATAATAAATCGGAAACAAAATGCTAAGTATCCAGGAGACTGAAGATGTTCACCCCAGTTCAGCAGCAACAAAAACAAACTCAAACACTTGCCACAGCAATGAAGAAAGAGAAAGGGGAGAATCAGAGCACTCACACAAATGCAAATTCCGAAGATGATACTAATGTAACGTCCTGGCGAGAGACTTTCTGAAGCTTACCCATTAAACTAAAACCTATAAATTGCAGAGCTGAAGCATGAATATTACACTAAAAATTAGGGCGGAAATTATACTATAAATACAGAAATAAAAGCAAGGGGGCTTAGACTGTAAATCTGGGATAACACTGCATTATTGGTAACATTACACTGTAAATACATAGAATAAGCAAGGTGTTTATAATGTAAAACTAGGGTTACACTGGAATTCTTGGGAAGATTACATTGTAAACAGGACATAGTTCATAACGGCACCACAACGACACTCGAACAATCAACAAGAATGAAAGCCAAAATTTCAGGTATTACATAACCGAATCATACAAAATTACACTGTAAAAAATGGGACACATTATAACTCTGGGATAACATGTAAGCAGCATGCGAATTACACAGTAACTCTGGGGGTAATTACACTGAAACTCTGGGACAAATTACACAACAACTCTAAGGTATATTACACTGGAACTCTGGGGTAATTACACAGTAACTCTGGGGTAATCACAGTGTGTAAAACTCTAGGGTCAAGTACATATAATAAGCATGAGAATTACACGGTAACTCTGGGGGGGATTACACTTCAACTCGGGGAAATTACACAGTAACTCTGGCCTATATTACGCTGAAACTGTGGACATAATTACGCAGTAACTCTAGAATAATTACACTACAGAAACATAAGTAAAATACAGACTCAATACAAATAGAGTTACACTGCAAATCCTGGTTGGTTCAATCAACCAGGAGCATTAGAAAAATGAAAGAATAGAGGAATTGAAGTGCAAAGCACATAAAAATACAGAGAAAAGCGCACAATTCAATAGATAACATAGATAACCTACATGAACTTCAGAAAACAAATAGTAGCAAAAGAACACATAAATTATTGTGCTTACACTCTAATACATGACCACTGAAAAAATACGTTGATAAGAACCAACACTCACAAACTAGGGGTAAGTACAGGGCTAGAACACAGGGGGAAATAGAAAATATAACCTGGAAAATACACCAAAAACAGAGCTAACTGGAGGCTGGGGTAAGTCTGATACACCCAGAGGCCATTGATAACACTCAGAAGTCATGGAACCTATGCACTGCATGCAGTGGAGGCCACTGATAACAACTAACTACAACTAAACCTACCAAAATGCATGTATCTACAACAAAAAACCTACAGGATCCACGAACATAAAGACCACCTGCCAGCGCAAGTCACCAAACTCTAACCACAAAAACACTCATCTGAAACCCTGCATCTAATCCATACATCTACATCTAACCAAAAAAAAACGAGACAACTACCAGCGCCTACACAAGAGTAGATGGGGAACAATGGAGGATTACGCATGCCAGGAACCAGAGCCAACCGCTAAAACTACAAGCACCTACCACGAATCTACAACAACATGGCGGCTACAAACACCAATCACGAACCCACAAAGAAATCACGGCAGAAATTCACCTAGGTCTGGAAAGCCACACACCCAGAAACAATAAAAAATCATGCGCGGGAGGGAGAATGACGAGGCCGACCAACCGAAGACGTCATGAATCGAAGTGAAAGGGGAGAGAAATCAAGCTCGACAGGTGGGGGGGGGGGTCTCGGAATCGACGTGAACAAGACGAATCGCCTGGTCTCCTCCTCCTCCGCTCTCTCTCTCTCTGCTTTATCGAAACAGTGACGCTCGAATGAAAAGGGAAAACCGCGCCGAAAATTCAGAAAGGACAAAACCAAACAGGGGTCGGGCGGGCGTTACGGTAACGAGCTGAGACAGAAAAACCGCGCCCGACAGCAAAAACCAGCCCGAAAACCAAACCTCACAACGCGAATCTCTGCGCAAGAGCGGACGGAGAGAGATTTGAGTGTAGGCGAATTGAAAAACCAGTCAACTATAAAATAGCAAATCCGATTTTTTTTGGAACAAAGGTGATCCAAAGACATCTACGTCTAGTAGTAGTTCTAGGTTGCTTGGCACAAATATGTGCCACCGATTTCCTTCTCTCACGATGTAATCAACAGTGCAAGAATCAAAACTTGCACTTGGCTCTTTTACCCTCCTGACATACAACCATCGCTGGTGATCTGTCATAGGTACCTTCATCCAGCCATCTCACAAATTGGTGGGCATCACTCTATAATCACAGATCGGAGGCCAATACATAGGCCAGACGAACCCCATCCCGAAGTGGCATACGGCTCGGCAATTAGCAGTGAGGAGACAATAATACCAGATCGCTTGTCCTCTAATCAGGTTACCCATATGGTCACGGATGATGATTCCGGTGCTGCCATGATGATCATTTTCGCAGAAACTCGCATCAACATTCAGTTTCAGTGACCCCATGGCAGGAGGCTGCCACTTAGCTACGGTCTTGGCAGGTTTCACTCCATTCTCCCTTCCTGTATTGGCAAGATCAAGCGCCGTGTCTAGCGCCCATTTGACAGGTTGTCTATTTGACGGCCTGCTTCGATTCACTTGTGTTGTCGAGTATGCATCAAACCTCTCAGGCGCACGCGTTAGATTTTCCCCGTTTTTTAACTTTTTTGCTGCATGGCACATACGGGAAAACAAAGAAACGAATCGCCTAGACGCCTGTTGAATTTTTTTCGTTGCAACAAAGACTCCAGTCTCCTATTTCTTTACCAAAGAAACATTTCTTTAACTTAGTTTCTAAAGAAAAAAAATCGAGGACTCTGCGCTCGCTGGAGGAGGGAGCCGCTATGCCAAGATCAAACCATACTTCAGTGAGGAATGTGTTTCATACTACTAGTGACCTTTGATGCTAATTTCCCCGCATGGGATGACAATTGGTAGCAGCACCTGCACCAATGCGCTCACCCTCGGATCATCTTTGCCGCAGTAGATCACAGTCCTCTCGATGCTAGGATAGTTTTCCGGTGATGATTCCTTCCTCGCTGACAGATGAAGCTCAACATCCTTCCATGTCCCACATTGCTCCTGCATTCAGTATGCCGAGAGACAGCAAGGTAGCACATTAGTTCAAGGTTCCACACTACATAGGCATATCTATCTTAAAGGTGTATTACCATTTTGAGCTTAAAGGTCAGATCCTTCAGTCTAGGGGAGCGCCGGAGAATGAGAAGCAGCGGAGTGAAGTCGCAAGCCATGCACCATTCGTCCAGCACCAGACTTGTGAGGTTGCCAAACACTGGGCATGTTTGCAAACCCCTCTCGAATGCGTGCTTCATGTTCATCAAAGATGAAATTAATGGAGCTAGTTAGAATAGGAACATGACAAACAGGAGGGGTAAAATAGTTGGTTAAACAATAAAGAAGATTGTGTCTTGCGATATCAAGAGGTAATTAATACTAGAATCTAGCAATGCAATAAATAATATTCGGCTAAACTATCATGTCACACGAACGTGAAAAGAGAACAGCCCAATCAATCGTACCTCAGATAATGGTGCATACAACTCCAAGGCTGTGACATGTGAGAGGCCATGGAGTATACTATAATCCAATATTTGGCCTCGACTGCGTTGGAGGACACCAGATCTTAGACTTATTGAAGTTGTAACTAGAGAATGCAGATCCCTGGTTACTAGAAAACATCCATTAGAATAACGGAATGTTGGGTCGAGGATAGACAGATGGTTTAGGTTTGGAGCACAAATCTCGAGTCCTTGGCTGAAATGACAGCAGGATATGCGTATAGTCTTGAGCAACCATGATGACACCTGCTGCGGGTCCCAGACATTGCAATGCTCCAGCTCTAGATGTTCAAGCACATGGAAGTCCAAATTCAGCGGCCTGAAAAACCTGTCATCCAAACGGGCCTCTTGGAGCTTGATTCTTCTCAGGTGCTGAGAAGAAAACAGCGAGCTGTTGTCGAATATTATTCTGATGTCGCTGGAACCATGGACATGAAGCAAACGAGCTTTATGCCTGATGGCATGACGAATCCACGTATCACATTTTGGTAGCAAAATCACCACCTCTGAATAAGATCCGAGCCTCATCCAAGGGCAGAGTGCCATCCCGCAAGAGTAGCAACTGATCCCCAAACTTCTGTTGCCCATTCTCATCCGTCATTCTCTTCTCCCGGTCATCCTCACCATCCACGAAGTCGTTGTAGTCTAGGTGGATGAAGGGAGCGGAGGCCCAGAGATCACGCCACCTTGGAGAGAGCAAGCATGTGCGGACGACTTCTGGCACCGGCAGGAAGGACATCACAAGATGGAGCAGCGGGTCAGGAAGGCTGCTGAGTCTGTCAACACCATTTGCTTCTGATCCATGCAACTTCTTGGAATTGGACACCAGTGACGACATCTTTTCGGAGAGATGGCTGCATGAATCCAACAAGGCAAAGCATCACTAATCAAATCCACACTGCAGAAATATCGGGAACACGTGAGAGAGGATTTGGTCCCATACACGACACAACTATCTATACATATATCTATTAACCATTGGTATTATGAAAGACTAAAAGCATAACCATACATGATGGAATCATTGATATATTGTCAGAAGGTGATAAGAGGTCCCGGACGCCCCTCCTCCGTCGCCATCCCTTCAGGCGATTGTCACGGTCGTTGACGGGGTGGCGTCCCCTGAGATGATCGAGGCTGAGCTCAACCACCTCTACCGCCACCAGTGGGACTGGGTGGTCACCCCCACCGCCGGTCACATCTTCTCCGTCGTCTTCCCCGACTCCGTCAGCTACGGCTACGCCACGCGTAGTGGCCGGATCACTCTCACGCTCAACCAGTTGGTTGTCGAGATCTCTGAGCCAGTCCTCGACGCTCAGGCCGTGGCTGTCCTCGACACCGCCTGGATCCTCATCTCCGGTCTCCCTGATATTGCGCGGTCCGAGCTCGTTATCCGCCAGATGTCTCGCCTCTTGGGCAAGGTGGTGGTGGTCGACGAGCTCTCACTGCGCAAGGAGGAGGAGGTGCGGGTCAAGGTCAAGTGCCTCAACTCCTCCAAGCTGCGCACTTCGGTCCGGGTCTTCTTCAACGACCAGCGCTTTGACCTCAGGATCGCCCCCGAGCCTCCCAACCACGTTGGGCGCCCCCGCTCCCTCGACGTCGGCCCCCCAGGCGACAACCCGGGAGCCGGCGGAGACTACCACGGCCGTCACCGCTCCCGCTCTCACCGCTCTGATGAGGAGGGGGTGTCCGAGGACTCCCGCTCCCCCACCCCCTCGCCCCCCCTCCGGCTACGGGGGGCAAGGGCCGCCAGGACGCCTCTCGCCCCCAGGTGGATGACCCGGCGATCCCTGACGTGTCGCCATCCGAGGGGAGCGACATCTCCAGTGTGGGCCTGGTGGTCTGCCCGGCTTCCTCCCCGCGCTCCCCCGCCTCATCCCCGCCTCCTGTGATGGCCCCAGTCGGCCTGATCGGAGGCCTGCTCTCCGACTCGTCGGCGGCTCCCGAGGGTGGGGGACGCCTCCTGTGGCTGTCCCCCCCACTCCGGCTTCGCCTCCCCCCGTCGCCGTCTTCTCCACGCAGCCTGACGCGCCCCCGGCCCCGCCGTCCCCACGGGTCCCCTCAGGGGCCTGCTCTCCGGCCCCCCGTGCGCCTCCTCCTCCTCTGGCCGCACCATCTCCCTCGAGCCAGATCTCCCTCGGCTGTGCTAGGCCGGGGCTGCTGACTTCTCCTCCGTCGTCTCCTGGGGCGGGGGCGGCCCGGATCATCACACCTCTGGCGGCCCAGCCTCCCCCTCCATGGTCTGTCGCCTACTCCCGTCGCGGCTGGTCGGCCTCCTCCCCGGTGGTGGCCTCCCGCAGGAGTGCTCGGCTGGATGCTGCCCACCCCGAGGGCAGCCCGGCGCTACCCATCCCCGAGCGGGCGGAGCTCCGCGCTGCCGCGCGCAACCTGGAGCCAGGTACGCCCTCCGTTCCCCCCTCTACTTCGTCTTGTTCTTTCTCTGCTCTTGAGTCTGTTCCACTGGGCCATCTCGCCAAAGTGGCCTCCGACTCCGCGATCATTTTCCGAGGGGAAGTTGGCCCCCCTCTCGCCCAGGTCGCGGCCATCAGAGCCCGGGAGGTTCTTGACGGGAAACTGGCGGAGGCCTGGGCGGCCCTCATCGCTCCCCCTGCCTCCTCGCCGTCTGAGGCCGCTGCCGATGCCCCCCTCCCTCGGTGGCCGTGCCAGAGATTCGGGGACGCACCCGTTCCCGCATGGCGGCTCTTCGTGCGCTTAGCGCTTCCTGTGTCTTGGGGTCAAGCAGCCCCCCAATGGCTCCTTGATGCGGGCCCTCTTCTGGAACATCCGCGGCTTCGGCCATGATGGCCGCCGCCGCCAGTTAGTGGAGTACATGCGAGATGAGCACATTGACATCGTGGCTGTGCAAGAGACCATGCGTCGCGATTTTGCGCTCCCTGAGCTTGACCGGCTGAGCTCTCACCTCTTTGCGTGGCACTGGCTCCCTTCTAGTGGGAGCGCGGGTCACTCAGGCGGCATCCTTTTAGGTGTGAAGGATGGCACCTTTGAGGTGGGCAGCATGGATAGGGGCGAATTCTTCGTCAGCATGGAGGTCTTCAAGAGGTCGCTAAACTTCAATTGGGAGATCATCATAGTCTATGGTCCGGCCGATCATAGTAGGTCGGCCTCCTTCCTGGAGGAGCTTCACCAGAAAATCTCGGCCGCCTCCCTCCCCGTAGTTGTCGGGGGTGACTTCAACCTGCTGCGCGTTGCGGAAGACAAGAATAATGGCAATGTTAGCTTTGCCCGAATGGACATGTTTAACGACTTCATTGCCGACCTCGCCCTCTGGGAGATTGATCGGGTTGGGGCCCGTTTTACTTGGACCAACCGCCAAGCCTCCCCGACCCTGTCCGTCTTGGACAGGGTCCTAGTTTCCCCCGAATGGGACCTCCGGTGCCCCTTAGCCTCTCTTCGCGTCATCACCCGGATTGGGTCGGACCACGTCCCTTGCTTCTCTCCTCCGCGGACGAGCGTCCTCCGATCCCCCCTCGGTTCCGTTTTGTGACCTTCTGGCTCTCCCAGGCCAGGTTTACTGACGCCGTTTGTGTGCGGTGGATCGAGGCTCGGGCCCACCCCCACCCTCGCCCCCCTTCTGCTATTGACACGTGGCACTTCTGTGCGAAGCGTGGTCGGCAATTTATGAAGGGGTGGGGGGCCAACCTGGGCCGTGACGCCAGGGAGCGTAAGAAGGCGTTTCTAACTGCGATCCAGGCCCTCGACTTTCGGGCTGACGCGGTGGGTCTCTCCCCAGACGAGTGTCTTTCCCGCTATGACCTCGAAGACCAGCTCTCCGTGATTTACACCGATGAGGAGGCCTATTGGCGTCTTCGGGGCGCTCAGCGTTGGGTCCTGAAGGGCGATGCGAATACGACTTACTTCCAGGCGATCGCCAATGGGCGCCGCAGACGCAACACCATTCCCTGCCTTTGGGATGGGGTAACTCTCCTCCAGGACCCCCGGGACATCCGCTCCCATGTTGATGGTTTCTATCGTTCCCTCTTCTCTCCCGCTCCTCGGAGCGGTCTCTCTCTCGTCCATGATTGTTGGGCTGGCGCCCAACTTGTCTCTGACGCAGAGAACGCGTCCCTGACGGCCCCCTTCTTTGAACAGGAGGTCTGGGAGGCCATCAAGGGTATGAACTCCTCCTCTGCTCCGGGCCTGGACGGTCTTCCGGTCATTTTCTTCCAGACCTTCTGGAACGTGATTAAACCTGAGATCATGGCCATCTTCGAGGAATTCTTCGTGGGATCTATTGACCTTGGCCGCCTCTACTTCGGGACCATTTCCCTCATCCCCAAGGTCCCTGGGGCGACTGACATCCGCCAGTTCCGCCCGATTACGGTCATCAACGTGATCTTCCAGATCCTGGACAAGGGGTACGCCAATAGGGTGACCCTGCTTGCAGATCGGATTACCCACCCTAACCAATCAGCCTTCATTAAGGGTCGGTACATCCTGGATGGTGTGCTGGTGCTCCACGAGGTCCTTCATGAGGTCCGGGTCAAACGCCTGAAGGCGGTCTTTCTGAAGATCGATTTTCACAAAGCCTATGATACGGTTAGCTGGTCCTTCCTTAGGGAAGTCCTTCTGTGGAAGGGCTTTGACGACCGGTGGATCACGAGAGTCATGCAAATGGTCTCTTGCGGTCGCACGGCGGTCAAGATTAACGGCGAGATCGGTCCCTTCTTCCCTACCCTATGTGGGGTGCGCCAAGGCGACCCCTTCTCCCCGTTCCTCTTCAATATGGTCGTGGATGCTTTGGCCTCCATTCTAGATAAGGCTAAAGCCGCGGGCCACATCCGAGGTATTACCCCCCATCTCTCTGGGGGCTCGGGAATCTCCATTCTCCAGTATGCCGATGACACGATCATCATGGTCGAAGGCTCGGAGATGGACATCACCAACCTCAAGTTCCTCCTCCTTTGCTTCCAACAGATGTCGGGCCTCAAGATCAACTTCGATAAGAGCGATGTTATGGTGATGGGATATTCCCCCGCTGAGTCTGTGGCCATTGCCAATAGACTCAATTGCCGCCTGGGCTCGTTCCCCACTACCTACCTTGGGACGCCCATCAGTGACTCGCGCCTCTCTGCCACCGACCTTCGCCCCTCCGTGACCAAGCTCCAGACCAGGTGCGAGCCCTGGCAGGGGAGGTGGCTCTCCAAGGCGGCCCGGACTATCCTTATCAACTCCTCCCTCTCCAGCCTCCTCTTATTTCTTATGAGTTTCTACAGCCTCCATGAATCTCTCCATAAGGAGATCGCCAAAATCCAGTCCCGATTCTACTGGGCTGGCGAGCATGGCAAGCAGAAGTATCACATGGTCAGCTGGCCTGACATCTGCAAGCCCAGAGAGCAGGGTGGATTGGGCATCATGTGCTCTAAACGGATGAATATTGCCCTCCTATCCC
Source organism: Triticum aestivum (assembly GCF_018294505.1). Classification (NCBI taxonomy): domain Eukaryota; kingdom Viridiplantae; phylum Streptophyta; class Magnoliopsida; order Poales; family Poaceae; genus Triticum; species Triticum aestivum. Next base: position 840,493,543 of record NC_057801.1, on the reverse strand, counting down.
GGTGGCTGTGGCGTATCACGCAGGGTCATGGTGGCCTCTGGCTGGACATTATCCGAAATAAATACCTGCGCGGCCAGCCCCTTGCCTTCTGCCAGAAGTCGGGAGGCTCTCAGTTCTGGCAGTCCCTCGTCCAGCTCCTCCCTGTGCTCCGCATTGGTACCTCTATCTCGGTGGGGTCCGGCCTCTCGACGCTCTTTTGGTTTGATCGCTGGGCCGGCGACTCTCCCTTTGCGGCTCGCTTCCCCGTCCTCTTCTCTATCTCCGTCGACCCCATGATCTCTGTTGATAGGGCCCTTCTTGACTTAGGGCGCCTCGCTTTCCGTCGGCCATTTGGGCCGACGGAATCCGCCGCCTGGCGTGAGTTGCTTGACTGCGTTGCTCTGCAGGAGCCGTTGGTGGATGGGGATCAGGACCTTGTGCGTTGGCACTTGGAGCCGTCGGGCCAGTTCTCTACCAAATCGCTTTACTTGGCCATTGCCCCCTCCACCGCTCCCCCGCTTTCGATGGTTTGGTCCGTCCGTGTACCACTGAAGATCCGCATCTTCATGTGGCAGTGGATCCGTGGACGGTCCCATCCGGTGTGGAGGTCCGCAAGCGTAATGGCCCAGGCACTGGTATCTGCCCCCTCTGTGCTGTTCCTGAGGACTCCAATCACATCTTCTTCGCTTGCGTTTCCGCCCGGTTCCTCTGGAGCTGCTTTCGCGAGATTGTCGGAGGGAGTTGGAACCACACAAATTTCCTGGACTTATTTGCTGAACTCCAAGCGTCCCCTTCGTCCTCTCGCCACATTAGGTGGCTGGAGGTTGGGGTCCTTGCCTGGACTCTTTGGACTGTTCGCAATAAGCTTGTGATCCAGCGTACTCCTCTTCGTCGCGCTACTGACGCTCTCTACAAATTCTCGGGTTTCCTGCAGCTTTGGCGGCCGCTTAGCCGCCCCCTGGATCGAGACGCCATCTCTGCCTTCATCGCCGATCTTCGCTCGATGGCCGTCCGCCTGTCGCCCCCGCCACCGCCGCCTCCGCCGGAGCCTGACTAGATCGCCTGCTGTGGACAGGCTTTGTTTTTTCTCTTTCTTTTGGGCTTGTTGAGCTGTGCCCTCAGCAGAACCTTATGACTGTGTTGTGGTACTTGGGTGCGTGTGTGTGAACCTGTTGTGGTTGTATGTCTTGTGGCGGTTTGCTTTATTTATAAAGCGGGGCGAAAGCCTTTTTCGGTATATACACCGATATGTTCACCTAGTTATTTTATCTGGTACCATTGTTCCACCTAGTAAATTCAGTTCATTATTCAGGAAGATTAACAAAGTTTTGTTATTCGACGAAAAGGAAATAACTTCTGCCAGGAAGCTAGCAGATACAGAGAAAAGAGAACTTTACCACATCAATTCTAACAACAGCTTTTCTCAGTTCTCCAGCAGCAGCATACCATAAAAACAAACTAAACATTCTAAAAAATTACATCCAAATGAACACATTGTGTTTTTAAAAACTAAGTTGACAATCATAGAGCAGAAGGAAGCCTGGTGCTATGATTATGTTTCTGTTTTCCAACTTGCAACAGAAACGAACACAACCAAGTGAACGAATCTTGGCTACTCTCCCACGGTGTGATTTCGTGTACAGCAGCCGGCCACCGCCACCGCCCACCCCAACCGGCGAACGCATCCCAAAACCACCACCGACCATAGTCATAACAAGTATGCGAGGCGCACTAACCTAGCAGTATGCAGCCGGCAGGCGGCTCCGGCGTCTGATGGATCGAAGTCAGGCGGCTCTAGCAGGCGCCCAATGGATCGACGTCAGAGGGCTCCGGCAGGCGCTCGATGGATACCGAGCCGGCGAGGGACGCGGCGGCGCGGCGAAATTGAGGACGCTTGCGGCGACTTGGTAAGTTTTTTTCTCTTTTGATTGAGATAGAGAAGAGGTGACTTGGCTAACTTTTTTTCTTTTGATTGAGGGGTGCGACTTGGTCAGCTAGATTTTTCTTTTTTATGTAGTACAAGCTTACCCAAAAAGGCTTCCGCCCCGTTTTATAAATAAAGCAACGATCATCAACATGACAGTACAAACTCACACCACCATACACGCACACACCCAAGGCATGATACATAGGTGCTGAGCGCAGCAACACCATCCCTAGCTACGAAGAGATGAAGCCGCATATGGCGAACCGTGAACTCCAAGGCGGCGCCTTCAGAAGGGATACGACACCAGAGCGCCGCCACCGCCCGACCAGAGGGTCAGAGTTTCTCCTGGAGCAAAACAACGGGCAATGAGAGCCGCGACGACGCCTTCAAGAAGGGAACGAGCTTCGCCGCCGTCGGTCCATCCGGGGATAGAACAGGTTTTCACCCCGGCCAACACTCACCGCCACCGAACACCACACCCCGTGCATCACGCCGCCCACATGGCCATGGCACTCGGGCAGCACCCAGCCACGGGCTCTGCCCATGAGCACCGGGTTACCACCACCAGGGCCGCTACCCCGGCATCCAAGACCAAGACGCCACCTCACCCGAGACCCGCCGCTACACCAACCAAAGAGGTGAGCGGAAAGGCTCGGCCTTTCGCACCCCTGAGCGGCCCCCAGCGTCGAGACCCAATAGGCCGGTCAAAGATGGCCACCATCGCGCCGTCCTGTAGCACCAGGTGCGAGACAAGCTCGATCTTGCCGTCGGGCGCGAGACGAGCTTGGTCCTACAGCCGGGCGCGAGACGAGCTCGGTCCCATGACACCAGGCGCGAGACGTGCGATGGACCGCAGCTGGGAGCGGGCCAGCCCTTCGAGTCAAGTAGAGGCCGGACGACGAGGAGATGAAGGAAGGTCGAAATAGCCCGACCACAGACGAGCCGATGCCGGAGAAGCCGGCCGCCGCCGCGGGCAACGTTGCCGGCCACCGTGTAGCCTCCACACCACCGGAAGGCCACCACCCGGACCTCCCCGCGCCACCGCCCATGGCCGGAGCACCAGCCACACCCGATCGCTGCCCCAACCCGCGCCGCCTGCCGTAAAAGGCGCGTCAGATCCGGCCAGCACACCCCCCACCTCCACCAGCTCCAGCCCAACTCCAACCCCGACCAAGAGGAGAGGGGGACCGAGCCGAAGCCCGTAGAGAAGGGGTCCACCAGAACCGCCCGCTGCAGCCCGTGACCAGATCCGATCCACCGCCGCCACCACAGGCACGCAGCGCCGCCGCTCGCACGTCGCCGCCGCTCGCACGTCGCCGCCGCACCGCCAGGCCTTGCGCGCGCCCGGCGCCGCCGCCGGAGCAGGCCGCCCGCATCGGACACACCCGAGCGGTGGAGAGAGAGGGGACCCGCCGCCAGCCACCGCGAGGGGCTTTGCCCCGGCGGCTGCGGCCGGCGTCGAGGGTGGGGAGGAGGAGAGGAAGGGGGATCCGCGCCGCCGCCCGAGTCGCCCGCGGGAGGGATGACGCAGGGGCTAGGTCTAGCTCTCTCTAGAGGAAGAGGTTGCATCAACTCACATACAAGCTTATACAATGCAGGGCGCTAGGATAAGAAAATGCTGGCGTCAGGCCTCACATTGGCGCAACTAAATGAACTGGGCGCTTAGTTGTGGAACCAACGAGAAAAATGATAGTCCCTCTGTATTGAGCGTTAAAATCACTAAAATAGTGATCTAAACGTTCTTATATTTTTTACGGAGGGAGTATGAAGTACAACGCTAGCATCTGTAGCGGCTAGCGTTGAGACGAGCGAGCGCTGTCTCGTCTCTGGTGGCCTTAGGGTCATGGCGGCGCGGTTGATCCTGGCCCTTGCCGGTGGGAGTGCTCCGTTTTTAGATGTTTCTTTGAGTTTTTTAAGGGTTTGTGTCCTGCTTAGGAACACGAGACGGTGGCGGCTCCCTGAAGATGGAATAAGGTCTTCCCCGCCTAGCCCCGTTCTGATGGTGTGTCTAGCATCATCGGCGGGCGTGTGGAGGTGTGTCTCCGGCGGATCTAACCCTGGTGGATTTGCTCGGATTTGGTCATACTTTGTCTACGTTTGTGTTTCTTCAGATTGGATCCTTTCAATCTACGCTACTCCAATTAGAAAACATATTCCTAAATTTCAAAAAAATTACCTGAATTATAAATAAATGCCGAATTTAAAAAAATGGCAGAGGGAAAAGAAAATGAAAAATCAGGGAAATTGAATGACAACAGGGAAAACCCCGCTCTGGAACCTTCCCAAAACTAGATTGGGGTGGGGTCACTGGGTAGGTGGGGGGAGGGGGGGTTTTGTGTGCTCTAGTTGGGTCGGCCCAACTATATGTAACGGCAGGACCATTGGTCGATATCAGTCGACCTAAGTGGGGAATAGGTATTGGGGAGCTCCCGTGTGATGCTTATTGTGTCAACATTTCGCACAGGGGCGGCTCACATGGGCTGGCCCATTTGTGGGTCACGAGGTGGAAAAACACAAAAAAAATTGAAATTGACAAGGTCTGCGGTGGGCGGACTCGAACCCAATACTACGTACCCATGCGAGCGCTTTACTAGCCACTGCGATAGGCTAGCTCCTGTGAGTAGGACTTACGGATAAGCCCTGTTTTCCTCTCGTCCCTTGTGGCTGGAACCCTAGCTGCCACCAGGGGAGGCCGATCTTTCACGCTGCTCTCCGGCGGCTCCCCTCCGCCACCGACCTCGGTCGTCGGTTGTGAGGGGATTGACGGATCCACACGTGTGGATTGCTTTTACTGAAGGAAATATGACCTAGAGACAATAATAAAGTTATTATTTATTTTCTTATTTAATGATAAATGTTTATTATTCATGCTAGAATTGTATTAACCCGAAACTTAGTACATGTGTGAATACATAGACAAAACATATTGTCCCTAGTATGCCTCTACATGACTAGCTCATTAATCAAAGATGATTATGTTTCCTAACCATAGACATGTGTTGTCATTTGATGAACGGGATCACATCATTAGGAGAATGATGTGATGGACATGACCCATCCGTTAGCTTAGCATTATGATCGTTACAGTTTCATTGCTACTGCTTTCTTCATGACTTATGTTCCTCAGACTATGAGATTATGCAATTCCTGAATACCGGAGGAACACTTTGTGTGCTACCAAATGTCACAACGTAAATGGGTGATTATAAAGGTGCTCTACACGTGTCTCCGAAGGTGTTTGTTGGGTTGGCATAGATCAATATTAGGATTTATTACTCCGTGTTTAGGAGAGGTATCTCTGGGCCCTCTCGGTAATGTTCATCACTATAAGCCTTGCAAGCATTGTGACTAATGAGTTAGTTGCGGGATGAAGTATTTCGGAACGAGTAAAGAGACTTGCCAGTAACGAGATTGAACTAGGTATAATGATATCGACTCGAATCTCGGGCAAGTAACATACCGATGACAAAGGGAACAACATATGTTGTTATGCGGTTTGACCGATAAAGATCCTCGTAGAATATGTAGGAGGCAATATGAGCATCCAGGTTCCGCTATTGGTTATTGACCAGAGATGTGTCTCAGCCATGTCTACATAGTTCTCGAACCCGTATGGTCCGCACGCTTAACGTTCGATGACGATTTATATTATGAGTTATGTATTTTGATGACCAAATTTTTCTCGGAGCCTCGGATGAGATCACGGACATGACGAGGGGGTCTCGAAATGGTTAAGACATAAAGATTGATATATTGGACGACTATATTTGGACATCGGAAGTGTTCCGGAGAAGTTTCGGATAAAATTGGAGTGCTGGAGGGTTACCGGAACCCCTCGGGGGAACTAATGGGCCTCATGGGCCTTGGTGGAGAGAGAGGGGCGGCCAGGGCAGTCCGCACGCCCCCTCCACCTTGGGTCCGAATTGGACTAGGGAAGGGGGGGGGGGCGCCCCCCCTTTCCTTCTCCCTCTCCCTCTCCTTCTTTCCCCCTCTCTCCCTCTTGGTGGAATCCTACTAGGACTAGTAGTCCTAGTAGGACTCCCCTTGTGGGGCGCGCCCTATGAAGGCCGGCCGGCCTCCCCCTTGCTCCTTTATATATGGGGGTAGGGGGCACCCTAGAACACACAAGTTGATCTTTTAGCCGTGTGCGGTGCCCCCTCCACAGTTACACACCTTGGTCATATCGTCGTAGTGCTTAGGCGAAATCCCTCTGCCGGTAACTTCATCATCACTGTCGCCACGCCGTCGTGCTAACGAAACTCTCCCTCGGCCTCAACTGGATCAAGAGTACGAGGGATGTCATCGAGCTGAACGTGTGCTGAACGCGGAGGTGCCGTACATTCGGTGCTTGGTTCCGTTGGATCGCGAAGACGTTCGACTGCATCAACCGTGTTAACTAACGGTTTCGCTTTCGGTCTATGAAGGTACGTGGACACACTCTTCCCCCTCGTCGCTATGCATCTCCTAGGTGGATCTTGCGTGATCATAGGAAATTTTTTAAAATTACCGCGTGCCCCAATAGTGGTATCAGAGCCAGGCCTTATGCATAGATGTTATATACACGAGTAGAACACAAAGAGTTGTGGGTGATAATAGTCATACTGCTTACCACCAACGTCTTACTTCGATTCGGTGGTATTGTTGGATGAAGCGTCCTAGAGTGACATTACATGACCGTGTTCATGAGGCTGGTTCTACCGACGTGATTTTGCACAAAGGTGGATGGCGGGTGTCTGTTTCTCCAACTTTAGTTGAATCGAGTTTGACTACGGCCGGTCCTTGTTGAAGGTTAAAACAACATACTTGACGAAAAATCGTTGTGGTTTTGATGCATAGGTAAGAACAGTTCTTGCTAGAAGCCCGTAGCAGCCAAGTAAAACTTGCAACAACAAAGTAGAGGATGTCTAACTTGTTTTGCAGGGCTTGTTGTGATGTGATATGGTCAAGGAATGATGTGATATAAATTGTTGTATGAGATGATCATGTTTTGTAACAAAGTTATAGGCAACTGGCAGGATGTTGGGGAACGTAGTAATTTCAAAAATATTCCTACGCACACGTAAGATCATGGTGATGCATAGCAACGAGAGGGGAGAGTGTGTCCACGTACCCTCGTAGACCGAAAGCGGAAGCGTTAGCACAACGCGATTGATGTAGTCGTACGTCTTCACAGTCCGACCAATCAAGCACCGAAAGCACGGCACCTCCGAATTCTTGCACACGTTCAGCTCGATGATGTCCCTCGAACTCCGACCCAGCCGAGTGTCGAGGGAGAGTTCCGTCAGCATAACGGCGTGGTGATAATGATGATGTTCTACCGACGCAGGGCTTCGCCTAAGCACCGCTACAATATAATCGAGGAGGACTATGGTGGAAGGGGGCACCGCACACGGCTAAGAGATCAATGATCAATTGTTGTGTCCAGGGGGTGCCCCCTGCCCCTGTATATAAAGGAGCAAGGGGGAAGGCGGCCGGCCTAGGAGGAGGGCGCGCCAAGGTGGGAGTCCTACTCCCACCGGGAGTAGGACTCTTCCTTTCCTTGTTGGAGTAGAAGAAGGGAAGGGAGAAGGAGAAGGAAGCAAGGGGGCGCCCCCCTCCCTAGTCCAATTCGGACTAGTCCATGGGGAGGGGTGCGGCCACCCTTTGGGGCCTTTCTCTCCTTTCCCGTATGGCCCATTAAGACCCAATACGAATTCCCATAACTCTCTGGTACTCCGAAAAATAACCAAAACACTCGAAACCTTTCCGATGTCCGAATATAGTCGTCCAATATATCGATCTTTATGTCTCGACCATTTTGAGACTCCTCGTCAAGTCCCCAATCTCATCTGGGACTCCGAACTACCTTCGATACATCAAAAACATAAAGTCATAATATAACCATCATCGAACTTTAAGCGTGCGGACCCTACGGGTTCGAGAACTATGTAGACATGACCGAGACACATCTCCGGTCAATAACCAATAGCAGAACCTGGATGCTCATATTGGCTCGCACATATTCTACGAAAATTTTTATCGGTCAAACCGCATCACAATATAGGTTGTTCCCTTTGTCATCGGTATGTTACTTGCCCGAGATTTGATCGTCGATATCTCAATACCTAGTTCAATCTCGTTACCGGCAAGTCTCTTTACTCGTTACGTAATGCATCATCCCGTAACTAACTGATTAGCTTCATTGCTTGCAAGGCATATAGTGATGTGCATTACCAAGAGGGCCCAGAGATACCTCTCCGACAATCGGAGTGACAAATCCTAATCTCGAAATACGTCAACTCAACAAGTACCTTCGGAGACACCTGTAAAGCACCTTTATAATTGTTGGAAACATGCCCTAGAGGCAATAATAAAAGCATTATTATTATATTTCTTTGTTCATGATAATTGTCTTTATTCATGCTATAATTGTATTATCCGGAAATCGTAATACATGTGTGAATAACAGACACCAACATGTCCCTAGTAAGCCTCTAGTTGACTAGCTCGTTGATCAATAGATAGTCATGGTTTCCTGGCTATGGACATTGGATGTCATTGATAACGGGATCACATCATTAGGATAATGATGTGATGGACAAGACCCAATCCTAAGCATAGCGTGAGATCGTGTAGTTCGTTTGCTAGAGCTTTTCTAATGTCAAGTATCTTTTCCTTTGACCATGAGATCGTGTAACTCCCGGATACCGTAGGAGTGCTTTGGGTGTATCAAACGTCACAACGTAACTCGGTGACTATAAAGGTGCACTACAGGTATCTCCGAAAGTGTCTGTTGGGTTGACACAGATCGAGACTGGGATTTGTCACTCCGTATGACGGAGAGGTATCACTGGGCCCACTCGGTAATGCATCATCATAATGAGCTCAAAGTGACCAAGTGTCTGGTAACAGGATCATGCATTATGGTACGAGTAAAGTGACTTGCCGGTAACGAGATTGAACGAGGTATTGGGATACCGACGATCGAATCTCGGGCAAGTAACATATCGATTGACAAAGGGAATTGCATACGGGGTTGATTGAATCCTCGACATCGTGGTTCATCCGATGAGATCATCGTGGATCATGTGGGAGCCAACATGGGTATCCAGATCCCGCTGTTGGTTATTGACCGGAGAGCGATCTCGGTCATGTCTACATTTCTCCCGAACCCGTAGGGTCTACACACTTAAGGTTCGGAGACGCTAGGGTTGTAGGGATATGTATATGCAGTAACCCGAATGTTGTTCGGAGTCCCGGATGAGATCCCGGACGTCACGACGAGTTCCGGAATGATCCGGAGGTAAAGATTTATATATGGGAAGTCCTGTTTCGGGCATCGGGACAAGTTTCGGGGTTATCGGTATTGTACCGGGACCACCGGAAGGGTCCCGGGGGTCCACCGGGTGGGTCCACCTGTCCGGGGGGCCACATGGGCTGTAGGGGGTGCGCCTTGGCCTACATGGGCCAAGGGCACCAGCCCCACATAGGCCCATGCGCCTAGGGTTTCCATGGGGGAGGAGTCCTACTAGTGGAAGGCACCTCCTAGGTGCCTTGGGGGGGGAGGGAAACCCCCCCTTGGCCGCACCCCCCCTAGGAGATTGGATCTCCTAGGGCCGGCCAACCCCTTTTAGCCCTCCTATATATAGTGGGGGAAGGAGGGCTCTTCATCCAAGCCTTTGGTTGCCTCCTTCTCCCTCTCCAACACCTCCTCCTCCTCCATAGCGCTTGGCGAAGCCCTGCCCATAGTACTACAGCTCCATCAACACCACGCCGTCGTGCTGCTGCTGGTGCCATCTTCCTCAACCTCTCCACTCCCCTTGCTGGATCAAGAAGGAGGAGACGTGGCTGTTCCGTACGTGTGTAGAACGCGGAGGTGCCGTCTGTTCGGTGCTAGGATCTCCGGTGATTCGAATCACGTCGTGTTCGACTACATCATCCCCGTTCTTTGAATGCTTCCGCTCGCGATCTACAAGGTACGTAGATGCATCTAATGACTCGTTGCTAGATGAACTCATAAATGGATCTTGGTGAAACCGTAGGAAAATTTTTGTTTTCTGCAACGTTCCCCAACAGTGGCATCATGAGCTAGGTCTATGCGTAGTTCTTCTTGCACGAGTAGAACACAATTTGTTGTGGGCGTAGATTTGTCAACTTTCTTGCCGCTACTAGTCTTATCTTGCTTCAGTGGTATTGTGGGATGAAGCGGCCTGGACCAACCTTACACGTACGCTTACGTGAGACCGGTTCCACCGACTAACATGCACTAGTTGCATAAGGTGGCTGGCGGGTGTCTGTCTCTCCTACTTTAGTTGGAGCGGATTCGATGAAAAGGGTCTTTATGAAGGGTAAATAGAAGTTGACAAATCACGTTGTGGCTTTCACGTAGGTAAGAAAACGTTCTTGCTAGAACCCTACTTCAGCCACGTAAAACTTGCAACAACAATTAGAGAACGTCTAACATGTTTCTGCAGCAAGTGCTTTGTGATATGATATGGCCAAAGTTGTGATGAATGATGAATGATCTATATGTCATGTATGAGATGTTCCTGCTATTGTAATAGGAATCATGACTTGCATGTCGATGAGTATGACAACCGGCAGGAGCCATAGGAGTTGTCTTTATTTTTGTATGACCTGCGTGTCATTGAAGAACGCCATGTAAACTACTTTACTTTATTACTAAACACGTTAGTCATAGAAGTAGAAGTAGTCGTTGGCGTGACAACTTCATGAAGACACGATGATGGAGATCATGATGATGGAGATCATGGTGTCATGCCGGTGACAAGATGATCATGGAGCCCCGAAGATGAAGATCAAAGGAGCTATATGATATTGGCCATATCATGTCACTACTTTATATAATTGCATGTGATGTTTATTATGTTTTATGCATCTTGTTTACTTAGAACGACGGTAGTAAATAAGATGATCCCTTACAAAAATTTCAAGAAGTGTTCTCCCCTAACTGTGCACTTTTGCTACAGTTTGTCGCTTCTAAGCACCACGTGATGATCGGGTGTGATGGATTCTTACGTTCACATACAACGGGTGTAAGACAGTTTTACACAACGAAAACACTTAGGGTTAACTTGACGAGCCTAGCATGTACAGACATGGCCTCGGAACACGGAGACCGAAAGGTCGAACACGAGTCGTATGGAAGATATGATCAACATGAGAATGTTCACCGACGATGACTAGTCCGTCTCACGTGATGATCGGACACGGCCTAGTCGACTCGGATCGTGTAACACTTAGATGACCAAAGGGATGTCAAATCTGAGTGGGAGTTCATTATAATTTGATTAGATGAACTTAATTATCATGAACTTAGTCTAAATATTTTACAATATATCTTGTAGATCAAATGGCCAATGTAGTCCTCAACTTCAACGCATTCCTAGAGAAAACCAAGCTGAAAGACGATGGCAGCAACTATACGGACTGGGTCCGGAACCTGAGGATCATCCTCATAGCTGCGAAGAAAGATTATGTCCTACAAGCACCGCTAGGTGATGCACCTGTTCTCCCTGCAGAACAAGACGTTATGAACGCTTGGCAGGCACGTTCGGATGACTACTCCCTCGTTCAGTGCAGCATGCTTTACAGCTTAGAGCCGGGGCTCCAAAAGCGTTTTGAGAGACATGGAGCATATGAGATATTCGAAGAGCTGAAAATGGTTTTCCAAGCTCATGCCAGGGTCGAGAGATATGAAGTCTCCGACAAATTCTTCAGCTGTAAGATGGAGGAAAATAGTTCTGTCAGTGAGCACATACTCACTATGTCTGGGTTACATAACCGCTTGACTTAGCTGGGAGTTAATCTCCCAGATGATGCGGTCAGTGACAGAATCCTCCAGTCGCTTCCACCGAGCTACAAGAGCCTTGTGATGAACTTCAATATGCAGGGGATGGAAAAGACCATTCCTGAAGTATTTGCTATGCTGAAATCAGCAGAGGTAGAAGTCAAGAAGGAACATCAAGTGTTGATGGTCAATAAAACCACTAAGTTCAAGAAGGGCAAGGGTAAAAAGAACTTCAAGAAGGACGGCAAGGTAGTTGCCGCGCCCAGCAAGCAAGCTGCCGGGAAGAAGCCAAAGAATGGACCCAAGCCCGAGACTGAGTGCTTTTATTGCAAGGAAAGTGGTCACTGGAAGCGGAACTGCTCCAAATACTTAGCGGACAAGAAGGACGGCAAAACCAAAGGTATATTTGATATACATGTAATTGATGTGTACCTTACCAGTAATCGTAGTGACTCCTGGGTATTTGATACCGATGCCGTTGCTCATATTTGTAACACACAGCAGGAGCTGCGGAATAAACGGAGACTGGCGAAGGACGAGGTGACGATGCGCGTCGGGAATGGTTCCAAGGTCGATGTGATCGCCGTCAGCACGCTACCTCTACATTTACCTACGGGATTAGTTTCGAACCTCAATAATTGTTATTTAGTGCCAAGTTTGAGCATGAACATTGTATCAGGATCTCGTTTAATTCGAGATGGCTACTCATTTAAATCCGAGAATAATGGTTGTTCTATTTATATGAGAGATATGTTTTATGGTCATGCTCCGATGGTGAATGGTTTATTCTTTATGAATCTCGAGCGTAATGCTACACATATTCATAGTGTAAGTACCAAAAGATGTAAGATTGATAGTGATAGTCCCACATACTTGTGGCACTGCCACCTTGGTCACATAGGTGTCAAACGCATGAAGAAGCTCCATGCTGATGGACTTTTAGAGTCTCTAGATTACGAATCATTTGACACGTGCGAACCATGCCTCATGGGTAAGATGACCAAGACTCCGTTCTCAGGAACAATGGAGCGAGCAACCAACTTATTGGAAATCATACATACTGATGTGTGCGGTCCAATGAGTGTTGAGGCTCGCGGTGGCTATCGTTATGTTCTCACCCTCACTGATGAGTTGAGTAGATATGGGTATGTCTACTTAATGAAACACAAGTCTGAGACCTTTGAAAAGTTCAAGGAATTTCAGAGTGAAGTTGAGAATCAACGTGACAGGAAAATCAAGTTTCTACGATCAGATCGTGGAGGAGAATACTTGAGTCACGAGTTTGGTACACACTTAAGAAAATGTGGAATAGTTTCACAACTCATGCTGCCTGGAACCTCTCAGCGTAATGGTGTGTCCGAACGTCGTAATCGCACTCTATTAGATATGGTGCGATCTATGATGTCTCTTACCGATTTACCACTATCTTTTTGGGGCTGTGCTTTAGAGACTGCCGCATTCACTTTAAATAGGGCACCGTCGAAATCCGTTGAGACGACATCGTATGAATTATGGTTTGGGAAGAAACCTAAGCTGTCATTTCTAAAAGTTTGGGGATGTGATGCTTATGTCAGGAAACTTCAACCTGAAAAGCTCGAACCCAAATCGGAAAAATGCGTCTTCATAGGATACCCTAAAGAAACTGTTGGGTATATCTTCTACCTCAGATCCGAAGGCAAGATCTTTGTTGCCAAGAATGGGTCCTTTCTGGAGAAAGAGTTTCTCTCGAAAGAAGTAAGTGGGAGGAAAGTAGAGCTTGATGAAGTATTACCTCTTGAACCGGAAAATGGCGCAACTCAAGAAAATGTTCCTGAGGTGCTTGCACCGACTAGAGAGGAAGTAAATGATAATGATCAAGATACTTCTGATCAAGCTCCTACTGAAATTCGAAGGTCCAAAAGGACACGTTCCGCACCAGAGTGGTACGGCAACCCTGTCTTGGAAATGATGTTGTTAGACAACAGTGAACCTTCGAACTATGAAGAAGCGATGGCGGGCCCGGATTCCGACAGATGGCTAGAAGCCATGAAATCCGAGATAGGATCCATGTATGAAAATGAAGTATGGACTTTGACTGACTTACCCGTTGAACGGCGAGCCATAGAAAATAAATGGATATTTAAGAGGAAGAGAGACGCGGATGGTAATGTGACCATCTATAAAGCTCGGCTTGTCGCTAAGGGTTATCGACAAGTTCAAGGGGTTGACTACGATGAGACTTTCTCACCGGTAGCGAAGCTGAAGTCCGTCCGAATCATGTTAGCGATTGCCGCATTTTATGATTATGAAATTTGGCAAATGGACGTCAAAACGGCATTCCTTAATGGTTTCCTTAAGGAAGAATTGTATATGATGCAGCCAGAAGGTTTTGTCGATCCTAAGAATGCTGACAAGGTGTGCAAGCTCCAACGCTCGATTTATGGGCTGGTGCAAGCAGCTCGGAGTTGGAACATTCATTTTGATGAGATGATCAAAGCGTTTGGGTTCACACAGACTTATGGAGAAGCCTGTGTTTACAAGAAAGTGAGTGGGAGCTCTATAGCATTTCTCATACTATATGTAGATGACATACTTTTGATGGAAATGATATAGAACTTTTGGACAGCATTAAGGCCTACTTGAATAAGAGTTTTTCAATGAAGGACCTTGGAGAAGCTGCTTATATATTAGGCATCAAGATCTATAGGGATAGATCGAGACGCCTCATAGGTCTTTCACAAAGCACATATCTTGATAAGATTTTGAAGAAGTTCAAAATGGATCAGTCCAAGAAAGGGTTCTTGCCTGTTTTGCAAGGTGTGAAATTGAGCTCAGCTCAATGTCCGACCACGGCAGAAGATATAGAAGAGATGAGTGTCATCCCCTATGCCTCAGCCATAGGTTCTATTATGTATGCCATGCTGTGTACCAGACCTGATGTAAACCTTGCCGTAAGTTTGGTAGGAAGGTACCAAAGTAATCCCGGCAAGGAACACTGGACAGCGGTCAAGAATATCCTGAAGTACCTAAAAAGGACTAAGGAAATGTTTCTCGTTTATGGAGGTGACGAAGAGCTCGTCGTAAAGGGTTACGTCGATGCTAGCTTCGACACAGATCTGGATGACTCTAAGTCACAGACCGGATACGTGTATATTTTGAATGGTGGGGCAGTAAGCTGGTGCAGTTGCAAGTAGAGCGTCGTGGCGGGATCTACATGTGAAGCGGAGTAGATGGCAGCCTCGGAGGCAGCACATGAAGCAATTTGGGTGAAGGAGTTCATCACCGACCTAGGAGTCATACCCAATGCGTCGGGGCCGATCAAGCTCTTCTGTGACAACACTGGAGCTATTGCACTTGCCAAGGAGCCCAGGTTTCACAAGAAGACAAGGCACATCAAGCGTCGCTTCAACTCCATTCGTGAAAATGTTCAAGATGGAGACATAGAGATTTGTAAAGTACATACGGACCTGAATGTAGCAGATCCGTTGACTAAACCTCTCCCTAGAGCAAAACATGATCAACACCAGAATTCCATGGGTGTTCGATTCATCACAATGTAACTAGATTATTGACTCTAGTGCAAGTGGGAGACTGTTGGAAATATGCCCTAAAGGCAATAATAAAAGCATTATTATTATTATATTTCTTTGTTCATGATAATTGTCTTTATTCATGCTATAATTGTATTATCCGGAAATCGTAATACATGTGTGAATAACAGACACCAACATGTCCCTAGTAAGCCTCTAGTTGACTAGCTCGTTGATCAATAGATAGTCATGGTTTCCTGGCTATGGACATTGGATGTCATTGATAATGGGATCACATCATTAGGATAATGATGTGATGGACAAGACCCAATCCTAAGCATAGCGTGAGATCGTGTAGTTCGTTTGCTAGAGCTTTTCTAATGTCAAGTATCTTTTCCTTTGACCATGAGATCGTGTAACTCCCGGATACCGTAGGAGTGCTTTGGGTGTATCAAACGTCACAGCGTAACTGGGTGACTACAAAGGTGCACTACAGGTATCTCCGAAAGTGTTTGTTGGGTTGACACAGATCGAGACTGGGATTTGTCACTCCGTATGACGGAGAGGTATCACTGGGCCCACTCGGTAATGCATCATCATAATGAGCTCAAAGTGACCAAGTGTCTGGTCACGGGATCATGCATTACAGTACGAGTAAAGTGACTTGCCGTTAACGAGATTGAATGAGGTATTGGGATACCGACGATCGAATCTCGGGCAAGTAACATATCGATTGACAAAGGGAATTGCATATGGGGTTGATTGAATCCTCGACATCGTGGTTCATCTGATGAGATCATCGTGGAGCATGTGGGAGCCAACATGGGTATCCAGATCCCGCTGTTGGTTATTGACCGGAGAGCAATCTCGGTCATGTCTACATGTCTCCCGAACCCGTAGGGTCTACACACTTAAGATTCGGTGACGCTAGGGTTGTAGGGATATGTATATGCAGTAACCCGAATGTTGTTCGGAGTCCCGGATGAGATCCCGTACGTCACGAGGAGTTCCTGAATGGTCCGGAGGTAAAGATTTATATATGGGAAGTCCTGTTTCGGGCATCGCACTACTAGGAAAAGGGCTATAGATGGAAATGACACTAATGGCGCACCAGACAAGTGGTGCGCCATTAGTATATACTAATGGCGCACCACCTTCTGATGCGCCATTCGTGTTGAAACTACTAATGGCGCACCTTGACCACGGTGCGCCATTAGTACCAAATTTATTTTCTGAACTAGTGCGCCTGTCCAAACATACTAATGGCGCATCCCCTGGTGGTGCGCCATTACTAGTTGTAACTAGTAATGGCGCACCAGCCAGAAGGTGCGCCACTAATGTTATTTTTTTTTATTATTGCTTTTATTCCTTTTTTTGCAAAAGTTCTCATGGCGCACCACCAGGGGGTGCGCCATTAGTAACCTGGATTACTAATGGCGCATTTGTTGCTGGTGCGCCATTAGTAAGTGGGCAGCAACAAGATATTTTGGACAGCCTCTCCTCCCACACTCACTTTCTCCCCACTTCATTCTCTCCACCGTCTCCTCCTTGTCTCGGGTGCCTCCTCTTTTTCACCTCATTTCCACCATAGATTCATTCAAATTAAGTGGTTAAGTTACCTTGTTTTGCTAGGTAAGTAAGGGGGGAAGCTATATTTATGTTGTTCTCCCTACAACAATGTGCACATGCACTTTTTATGGCCTAGCTAGATCTATGTATGTTCGTGGTGTTGCATATGTTTGTGGTGTTGCATATGTGTTTGTGTTTGGAGGTGTACCGGTATTTGAAATGCGATAGTTGCCAATATTTTGCCGGAATGTTGATTCATTTCCGTTTCGGCGAGAATTTTGGCATTAAGCATTCTTTTTGGTCCTATTTTTAGGGAAAGTCATGCCAAATTTTTTCTTGGTTCTAAAATATCGTTTTGCTCTACCCCGCAGGCGACCATGGTCCGCACGATGACCGAAGGCATCGTGAATAGGTTTTTGAGGTCCGCGAAGGCCGAGATGCTTCAAAAGAACGAGACGGAGATAAGATGTCCGTGTCGAAGATGCAAGCTGAATAGCCTTATTGCGGACCCGGATTCCGGGCAGGTGCGGGACCAACTGCTCTTGCGTGGTTTCATGGATGGCTATCGGTGGCAAGGTGATGAAGATGACTACAAAGTCGTCCATGGGGGCCGGGCAAGAAATGAGGAAGGGCAACAAGACAACCACCGCGGCTCGGGGGGGCGAGAAGACGAAGAATCCCCAAGAGATGATCACGACGGTGATGCTGTACACAGTCATCACGTAGAAGATGCAGGACATGATGATGATGCCGGCGGAGCAGACGACGCTGGACCATCGATGGGCTGGGTGCAGGACCCTCATATTCAAGAGCTGCTTCTCAAGCAGACAGATAACGCAAGAGCTGCCGCCCGAGAGAAAGCCAAGATGGATCAACTTGAGTGAGACGCGGTTACTCCATTGTATGAAGGATGCAGGCCCGAGGATACCCGCCTGAAAGTAACGCTCATGGCTCTGGAGATGAAGGTAAAACACAAAATGACCGACGCATGCTTCGACGAGAACATGTCATTCTGGCACGAACGTCTTCCCAAGGGGAACAAGTGCCCGACCAGTTTGGAGGAGGCGAAGAAAATCGTGTGTCCTCTGGATTTACCGCACGTGAAATACCATGTGTGCATGAACAATTGCATCATTTATCGGGACGAGCACGCGGAGTCTACCATATGTCCGGTGTGCAGTGTCACTCGATACAAGAAGAGGAAGAAAGCTCCTCGAAAAGTGGTGTGGTACTTTCCGATCACTCCTCGTCTGCAGCGGTATTTCGCGGACCCTAAGGTAGCAAAGCTCTTGCGTTGGCACGCGGATAGGGAGGAGAAGAAGCGAGAAGATGACGCAAATGATCCGGAGATAGATAAAAAAGACAAGATGCTGAGTCACCCTAAGGATGCGAGCCAGTGGCAAGCGTTGAACTTCGAATACCCAGAATTTGGGAACGATCCAAGGAACATCATGCTGGGCGCGAGCACCGATGGAGTCAATACGTTTGGCAGCCAGAGAAGCACACATAGCACCTGGCCTGTGTTCGTGTGGATGTACAACCTTCCCCCCTGGTTGTGCATGAAGAGGAAGTACATTCACATGAGTATGCTAATTGAAGGGCCGAAACAACCAGGGAACGACATCAATCTGTATCTGGGGCTGCTGAAAGAGGAGATTGACACGCTGTGGAAAACGCCAGCCAATACGTGGGACGCCGCAGAGAAAGAATATTTCCCTATGAGAGCCGCACTGCTCACGACGGTGCACGACTATCTCGGTTACGGATATCTTGCGGGGCAGGTAGTCCACGGATTTTCTGGATGCGTAAGGTGCATGGATGACACAACATATCGCCAGCTAGATAGAGATCCCGGGTCTTCGAAAACCGTGTTCATGGGACATCGAAGGTGGCTTCGCGACGATGACCTGTGGAGGAAACGCAAGGATCTGTTCGATGGTGAAACCGAACCCCGAAAACGCCCGTGTACGAGGAGCAGCGAGGAAATAGACAAGCTGTTGAAAAATTGGAAAGACTGCCCACTGCCGGGAAAGAAGCAAAAGGCGCCAGAGCCGCTGCTGAAGGTATGGAAAACGAGGTCTATTTTCTGGGACTTGTCGTACTGGAAGATCCACCGTGTGCCTCACAGCCTTGATGTCATGCATATCACGAAGAACGTGTGCGAGAGTCTTCTTGGTACCCTGCTCAACATGCCAGAGAGGACCAAAGATGGGCCGAAAGCAAGGGCAGACTTGAAATCAATGGGCATCAGGCAGGAGCTTCACGCTATATATGATGATGATGATGATGAGGCGAAGCAGGACACAGAAAGTCGTCGCAAAGGCAAAAAGGCCAAGAAGACCGGAAATGACTACCCTCCCGCGTGCTTCACTCTAAGTCAGGAGGAGATCGAGCAGTTTTTCACCTGCCTCCTAGTTGTAAAACTTCCTCACGGTTACGCGGGGAAGATAAGAAGATACCTAGACCCAGCGAAGCAGAAGTTCAGTGGGATGAAGTCTCACGACTGTCACATGCTGATGACGCAGATACTTCCAGTTGCAATCCGTGGGATCATGGACGCGCACGTCCGTGAAATGCTATTTGGCCTATGCAACTTATTCGACGTCATCTCTCGGAAGTCGATTGGCGTGAGGCAACTCAGAAGGCTACAGGAAGAGATCGTGGTGATACTATGCGAGCTTGAGATGTACTTCCCACCTGCATTCTTCGACGTTATGGTGCATCTGCTGGTCCATATAGTGGAGGATATCATCCAACTCGGGCCGACGTTCCTGCACAGCATGATGCCGTTCGAAAGGATGAATGGTGTCATCAAAGGATACGTTCGCAACATGTCACGTCCAGAGGGAAGCATAGCCAGGGGCTTTCTGACCGAAGAGTGCATCTCCTACTGCACGAATTATCTAGGCATAGAGAACCCCGTTGGTCTGCCCGTCAACAGGCACCTCGGCAGGCTCGCTGGAAGGGGTCATCGTGAGGGTCGCCGCGAAATGCATGTCGACTTCGAGGGTCGACTCGCCGACTTTGAAAGAGCAAACCTAGTCGCGCTACAACACATAGACATGGTCGATCCTTGGGTGGTAGAGCACAAAACCTTTATTAAGAAGACGTACAATGACCGAGGCCAACAGAGGACGGACGGAGATATACTCAAAGAGCACAACTCATGTTTCACGCGTTGGTTCAAGCAGAAGCTTCTGTCGTACCCTTTACATGAGGATTCTTCCGCGGAAGAACAACTCATATTTGCCTTGTCACAGGGCGCCGAGCACAACCTGATGACCTATGAGGCGTACGATATCAACGGCTACACATTCTACACCGAGGCCAAGGACATGAAGAGCGATGGTTATCAGAACTCCGGGGTAACGATGGAATCCTACACCGGTAACGACAAGGACAGATACTACGGAAGGATCGAGGAGATCTGGGAGCTGAGCTATGCTGGAGAGAAGGTCCCGATGTTCCGTGTCACATGGGCCAAGAGCATCCTAAAAGAAGACCGGTATTTCACCACCATGGTTATACCCGAAGCCAAATCCAAGACCGCGGGCGCAAACGTCACCGCAAAAAATGAGCCATGGGTACTGGCTTCCCAAGTGGACCAATGCTTCTTCATTACCGACCCGTCAAAGACCAGTCGTGTTGTCGTGAGGAGAGGCGAAAGGAAGATCATCGGAATGGATGGAGTAGCCAATGAGCAAGACTTCGACAAGTACGGCGACCCGAGGATCGAACATGACGACGATGATGAAGTAGCAGCATACACCACAAGAAGAAGCAGGACCACCCTACCTAAAGGACGTCCGTTCCACAAAAGAACTCCATTTGCGAAAAAGAAGGGCAAGAAGATTGTTAACAGATAGCTAGCTAAGATCGATTGTATTTAAATCGTAGCCTTCATTTCTCGATTGTATTTCATGGGCACTTTTTGAACTATCATGAATATTTTTAAATTTCATGGACACTCGATCTCGATCCCCCTCCATCTCGATCGCTATCCCACCTCGCCAGATCCGGTCCCCCTCGCCGCCGAGCACCCCCCGGTCCACCGGCCGCCGCCGCCGCCCCTCCGCACCATCGATTCCCCTACTCAACCGCCGCCGCCGACCCCTCGCACCCCTCCCCTACTCAACCGCCGCCACCGACCCCCCGCACCCTCCCCCGCTCCACCGGCATTACTGTTTGATGATATTTTTAAAAAAATTATTACTGTCTTATAAAAAAAATTACTGTTATGATTTAAACAAGTTTGAACATGTTTAAACACAAAAAAGTATCAAACAACATTTTAAATGCATAAAAAAATTTTTGTGGAGCCTAGGAATCGAACCCAGGACCTCCTGGTGTGAGAACGGGCACCTGACGAGTCGAGCTAGCAGAGGGGAGTTGATGTGGATAAGGTCAGGTGGGAGATAACCTGTTGGCTCGAAAACATACTAATGGCGCACCAGGTCGAGGTGCGCCATTAGCATGTATATACTTATGGCGCACCGAGGGGTGGTGCGCCATTAGTATTGTGCCCCCCTACTTCTGATCCCCTCTCTCTCCCTCGCACGAGCCCTCGCCCTCGATCCCCTCTCTCTCCCTTGCCCGAGCCCTCTCCCTCGATCCCCTCTCTCTCCCTCGCCCTGGATCCCCTTCCCCTCTCCTCTCCCGATGCCGCCGCCCCGCCGCCCTCGACGCCGGCCAGATCCCCCGCCACCTCTGCTCGAGCTGCTCCCATCGACCACGCCGCTGCTCGCGTGCTTCTTCTCTCCCGCGACCCCGCCATTGAAGGTCTCGCAAGGTCCTCTTCTCCTCCCCCTCCCCCTTTGTTCGATTCGATTGTGCCGCCGTCAAGGTTCCCCGATGATGCTGGTTCCTCTCGCGCGCAGGCTGCACGCACCTCGGACCGCGTGTGCCTAGTTCTTCCCGGGACGCTGCCCCGACCCTACTGCCCATGCCATCAGGGGAGCTCGTCAAGGTATCATCCCCCCCTCTCTCTCTACTCTCTCCATCTCTCATGCTCTGGTGTGTTTTTTTCCTAAGGGACGAAACTATGTTCTCTTGTTGCTATTGCTAGGTGTTTTTGTCTGCCATGTACGTACATACCTAGAGTAGTTGATTAGATGCAGAATTCTTTGTCAAAAAATATGCGATTTCCATTCTGCAGTGTTGAACTTGTTTTAGTGTTCTTGTCTGCTCTGTCAAAAAAATTGGGGAAAATCCTGCCAGTTAAGCTGGCTGATTAGTATATATTTAGTCATTTTTAGTGTTAATATATGTCACTCCGTGTGCATGATTTCTTCTCAACAAGTTCCAGAAACTTTGTGAAATACTATAATATACCACTTTTTATTCATGTATTAGAACTCTGTCCAAAGCTCAAAATACGAAAACAAATTGTTGTTTACTTGTGATGTTGATACAACTGTAATGGTCTGTGCAATTGGTGATTTTTTCAAAATGTTTTCTATTTCCATGGGGATAAATTTATCTTATGCCTTATGTTCATGCGATTTAGTTCATTTGTTTTGAGTTGCGCAGTAGGGCAAAGCCCCACACCCCCTGTTATTTATTTAAATTAAGATTACAAGGCTACAAGTAGAAAATAAAATGCACATTAGAACTATACATGGAAGCAGGTGCCTTTGTGTTCTGGTAGTCCTTTAGAACTATACATGGAAACATAATCTTCCTTATCAAGACAAACATAATAGAAGCAGGTGCAGGAGCTGTAGTACTCCATTTGGAGACTTTAACTGGATCAGATTAAACTGGATCAGATCACTGTTGAACTGGGTGTAAAATCACTACTGTTAAAATCACTACTGTTTTTTTAGTCCCCATTTCTGAACCTATGCTAACCTTGCAAGCAGCATAACAGGCAATGTACTCCAAAATACTATAAGAACTGGAGTAAAAGATGACTGCATCTCACAGAATATAAGAAATGGGGACTCTTGGCTAAGTATGGCAATGCCACAGAGTAATAATTAACTAACTGAAAATTTGACATTCTGGACTATGCTTGGCTCTGGTTTTGTGAAATCTCATCTCTTTTCTAGTGCCATGACTAGTCATGAATTTTATTTTACTTTCCCCACTTTATAACATTCAGAAATTGTTTACTAGCTCAAGCTTCTCCTTTGCACTTTATCACTTCAATCTGCTGCTACCTCAAGCTTCTCGTTTACACTTGTGCCAAGTAGCATTTTTTCCTTGTATAATTATATGGTGGTTGACTGAGCTGCTACTTTTTCCTTGTAGAAGATCGCAGGTCGAGTGGGAGGGATCCAGTTGCGACGACACCGAATCACTAGCAAGGCAGCTGCCTAGAATAATAGGTATTTTTGTTACGCTTTCAGTTCGTGTCAGCAGGGAGATATAATGTTTTACAATCTTTCTGGTTATATTGGAGTTAGGTTTTTTGAATATGAGTAGCAGTGACTTGGATATACCTTATGGAGTTGTAACAGTTCCTCTTGGTGCTTAGGTGCATTTTCTTTGTGTAACTTGGTAGTTCAAATGGAATGTATCTCATTTTGTAGACAGATTATTTTCTGGAATATCATATATTCAAATTTGTAATGAATGATGGCTTCTACCTTGGGGTGTGGTTTCATGGGCAGTCTCCTTGGCTAGCCTGAGTGGCTCTTGCTGCCCATGCTAGGCTGTCTCTTTCATAAATCAATGCATACTGATGTTCATATGTCATGTTTCATGCATGGAGAAAATTAGCTCCGTGCGGTCGCAAAGATGTACAAAATGGAGGATACCATCTTCTAACTCAAGGGGTTTTTTGTGATGTTAGTAGAGGCACATTGTGGCCTTTTCATCCATATGAAAGTAGAGGCACATTGTGGTGCTAGTTTGCTGGGTTTTGTCTCCGACCATCGTGTCGTGATGATATTGCAGGTACCCCGAGAGGCCCTTGAGTTTGCCGGAATGTCGATTAACTTCCGTTCCGGCAAATTCTGGTACTCCATATGTCCTATTTTCAGCAAAGGTCATGCTGAAATTTTCCGTGAATTTTAGCATGACTTTGCTAAAAATAGGACATATGGGGTACTTGTGACTAATGCATGGGCCGGGGTATCTTAGTAGTTAATTAAGTAGGATCAAGTGCCCCGGCGTACTTGTGACCCTCAGCGCCTGCCTGAGCTGGCCCCTGCTTTGGCCGAAGAGCCAGATTCGTTTGGGGGCGGGGGACACCACCCCAAAGACAACACCGCCAGTCGTGCCGGCGCCAAGTCGGCCCCATGGCAAGACCGCCGTAACGGTGCCGGACATCCCTATGCCACTGGATCCAAACATGCATATGGCACAGGATCAGAACGACGACGACGATGACGATGATACATTTGGCAACGTCGATCAGTACTTTGCCGAGCATGGGTACGATGGCGACTTCATGGGGCCTCCTTCTCAAGAACCAAACCCAACAAAAGACGTGTGCGATCTAGCTCGTACCGCGGAGAAGCCAAGTTGCAACAGGCGCCGTTTGGCGTTCAGCTCTCAGGAGACGCCTCCAGCTGCCGACTTCACCAAGCCTCAGATAGGCGAGGTGCGAAATATTATCAGCCCCAACACACTCAAGAAGGCAGTCTGTGAGCAGAACTCGGTCCCATTACAGGAGAAGAAGAAGGCACGCAAAAGAAAGACTAAGAAGGGTGCGAGCCAGCCGGCACCGAGTACGATCCGTGCTCAGGACGGGCCACCTTCACCGCAGGATATCTTGAGGAGGGTGCATGTGGCGGGTAGGGCGATGCTACCGACAAATATGCTCAATGCTGCAACCGGTGCTATGCGGAGTCTGCATGACAGTGTTCTTGCTTTGGAGAAGCGGCGTCTTAGGGAGAAGGATGTGGCATACCCGGTTTTCGCGGCCAAGGTGCCAGAGGGAAAGGGCTTTGTGGATAACTCCATCGGGCGTACGATCGTCCTGCGTTTTGATGACATCCACGCTATGTTGAACCTTCATCCGCTGCACTACACCTTCGTTCGGCTATTTTCGCTGAGTATGGAGATGCGGATCATTCGTGACAAGACCCCGGACATCGTGATAGTCGACCCCTTCTACATGCGTGCCAAGATCTTGGGCAGGGCTGGGGACCGGCAAGTCGCGAGTTCTTACCTCGAAGGCGTCATTCTGGCAAACCAAGATAAGGATAACTTCCTCGTGCCTTACTTTCCCGAGTAAGTCCTCCCCTCAACCGGCCCGTAACATATGAATTCTTACATTTCGATCGTTTTTCTTTTAACATTCCGTGTTTTCTGCAGTGACACACATTGCACGCTCATCCTCCTAAGCCCCAAATATTCCATGGCCACGTATTTCGACCCGGACCGTCAGTCGAACGTAGACTACACAAATGTCAAGAAGGTTCTTGATGATGTTCTCCCCGGCTACGCCCAATCTGGAGGCACCTTCACCAGGCCTATTCGTAAGTACGGCAAGCACGTGTTCTCCCACAATACGATGTTCTGCTGCGTCAAGCAGCCGCCTGGCGGTCAGAAGGGTGCCTACTACGCCATCCATCACATGCGGGCGATCGTACGGGACCATCATCAACTTCTGCTACCGAGTAAACTGAAAGATTGGGCCGCGAGCGTGTCGGCAATCCAGGACGCGGACCTCCGACAAGAATTCTTTCGCATCCAGTCGGAGTTTGCGGAAATCATCCATCAAGATGTCCTTCGTACCTCGGGGCAGTTCTACCTCAGAAATCAACCGTCCAACAGTGACATCGACACAATGCTACAAATGCAGGATGACAACGCCCGTTCTTTCATGACTCCCACGATAGACGGCGGCTTCATCCACGCTCCGGTCCCTTGAGTCGAGTTGTCTAGTTCTGAAACATCGATTGGTTCATGTTGTAATTAAACTTTAATGAACTTGTAGTATGTCTCTTTGGTTTCGAAAGTCCTTCAACTTAGATGTAATCGATGCTATTAATGTCTTGCTTTTGTCTTCCGATCGTTCTGTTGCATAATTATATATTGCTTATGTATTGTCTGTGAATTGGTACTAACGTTTTGTTTGGCTAGTGCATAGCGATGCCGACGTATGTCGTGTACAAGGGTAAGGTTCCCGGAGTCTACGATGACTGGGAGGAGTGTCGGAGATAGGTTCAACGATTCAGCGGTAACAGTTACAAAGGGTACTCCACTAGGGCCGAGGCCGAATCTAGATACGCCCGCTATCTAGCGGGAGAGGGGAGGGAGCGTTGGAGGAACCGGATGAAGACGAGTTTCATCGTGATGATGCTCATCGTGATGACCGCAGCTCTCTTCTATGTGATGGTAGTTTAGATGATCGATATCGACTTGTAATGTGAAGACAAACTCGCTACTCGCGGTCTCGAGACTTGTAATATAATGTTCTATCTTTGTTCGGTCTTTTTAATTCGGAGACTAATATGATGAATTGTATTCGGAGACTAATATGATGAATTGTATTCAAAGACTAATCTTCTATTGTATTCGATGAATCTGTTGTTTATGTGTGCTGTCTATATTTTGTCAAATTATACATTTTGTAACCTGTGCAAAAAATAGAAAATAAAAAAATAAAAAAAACCTAATATTCATACTAATGGCGCATCACATGACAGTGCGCCATTAGTATGACAGTGCATACTAATGGCGCATCACAGGGTAGTGCGCCATTAGTATGCCGCAGTTACTAATGGCGCATCCAGTGGTGGTGCTCCATTAGTATGCCAAAGCACCTGGGTATACATGGCCCTTGGGAGGCATACTAATGGCGCACGTTGGCCTATACTAATGGCGCACCCGCGGTGCGCCATTAGTATACCAGATACTAATGGCGCACCAGGTGGTGCGCCATTAGTAAAAATTACTAATGGCGTGCTGTTAATGGCACACCACAGATGCGCCATTAATGTCCATATTAGGTGCGCCATTAGTAGGGGTTTTTCTAGTAGTGTCGGGACAAGTTTCGGGGTTATCGGTATTGTACCGGGACCACCGGAAGGGTCCCGGGGGTCCACCGGGGGGGCCACATGGGCTGTAGGGGGTGCGCCTTGGCCTACATGGGCCAAGGGCACCAGCCCCACATAGGCCCATGCGCCTAGGGTTTCCATGGGGGAGGAGTCCTACTAGTGGAAGGCACCTCCTACGTGCCTTGGGGGGCAGGGAAACCCCCCCTTGGCCGCACCCCCCTAGGAGATTGGATCTCCTAGGGCCGGCCAACCCCCCTTGGCCCTCCTATATATAGTGGGGGAAGGAGGGCTCTTCATCCAAGCCTTTGGTTGCCTCCTTCTCCCTCTCCAACACCTCCTCCTCCTCCATAGCGCTTGGCGAAGCCCTGCCCGGAGTACTGTAGCTCCATCAACACCACGCCGTCGTGCTGCTGCTGGTGCCATCTCCCTCAACCTCTCCTCTCCCCTTGCTGGATCAAGAAGGAGGAGGCGTGGCTGTTCCGTACGTGTGTTGAACACGGAGGTGCCGTCCGTTCGGTGCTAGGATCTCCGGTGATTCGAATCACGTCATGTTCGACTACATCATCCCCGTTCTTTGAACGCTTCCGCTCGCGATCTACAAGGTACGTAGATGCATCTAATGACTCGTTGCTAGATGAACTCATAGATGGATCTTGGTGAAACCGTAGGAAATTTTTTGTTTTCTGCAACGTTCCCCAACAATAATCACCCAGTTACGTTGTGACGTTTGGTAGCACAAAAGTGGTCCTCCGGTAATCGGGAGTTACATACTCTCATAGTGATAGGAACATGTATAAGTCATGAAGAAAGCAATAGCAACATACTAAACGATCAAGTGCTAAGCTAACGGAATGGGTCAAGTCAATCACATCATTCTTCTAATGATGTGATCCCGTTAATCAAATGACAACTCATGTCTATGGTTAGGAAACTTAACCATCTTTGATTGACGAGCTAGTCAAGTAGAGGCATACTAGTGACACTATGTTTGTCTATGTATTCACACATGTATTATGTTTATGGTAAATACAATTCTAGCATGAATAATAAACATTTATCATGAAATAAGGAAATAAATAATAACTTTATTATTGCCTCTAGGGTTTCAGTCTCCCACTTGCACTAGAGTCAATAATCTAGTTCACATCGCCATGTGATTTAACACCAATATTCATATCTGTATATGAGTAGCACCCATAGTTCACATCGTCATGTGACCAACACCCAAAGGGTTTACTAGAGTCAATAATCTAGTTCACATTGCTATGTGATTAACACCCAAAGAGTACTAAGGTGTGATCATGTTTTGCTCGTGAGAGAACTTTAGTCAACGGGTCTGTCACATTCAGAGCCGTATGTGTTTTGCAAAATATTCTGTGTCTACAATGCTCTGTACGGAGCTACTCTAGCTAATTGCTCCCACTTTCAATATGTATCCAGATTGAGACTTAGAGTCATCTGGATCAGTGTCAAAACTTGCATCGACGTAACCCTTTACGACGAACCTCTTGTCACCTCCATAATCGAGAAACATATCCTTATTCCACTAAGGATAATTTTGACCCATGTCTAGTGATCTACTCCTAGATCACTATTGTACTCCCTTGCCAAACCAGGGCAGAGTATGCAATAGGTATAGTCCATAGCATGGCATACTTTTATAGAACCTATGACTGAGGCATAGGGAATGACTTTAATTCTCTTTCTATTTTCTGCCGTGGTCGGGATTTGAGTCTTACTCAATTTCACATCTTTGCAACACAGGCAAGAACTCTTTCTTTGACTGTTCCATTTTCAACTACTTCAAAATCTTGTCAAGGTATGTACTCATTGAAAATCTTATCAAGCGTCATGATCTATCTCAATAGATCTTGATGCTCAATATGTAAGTAGCTTTACTGAGGTCTTTCTTTTAAAGAACTCCTTTCGAACACTTCTATATGCTTTCCAGAAAAATTCTACACCATTTCTGATCAACAATATGTCACTCACATATACTTATCAGAAAGGCTGTAGTGCTCCCACTCACATTATTGTAAATACAGGCTTCACTGCAAGTCCGTATAAAACTATATGCTTTGATTAACTTATCAAAGCGTATATTCCAACTCCGAGATGCTTGCACCAGTCCATAGATGGATCGCTAGAGCTTGCACATTTTGTTAGCACCTTTAGGATTGACAAAACCTTCTAGTTGCATCATATACAACTCTTCTTTAAGAAAACCATTAAGGAATGCAGTTTTGACATCCATATGCCAGATTTCATAAAATGTGGCAATTGCTAACATGATTCGGACAGACTTAAGCATCGCTACAGTTGGGAAAATCTCATTGTAGTCAACACCTTGAACTTGTCGAAAAACTTTTTATGACAAGTCGAGCATTGTAGATAGTAACACTACTATCAACGTCCGTCTTCCTCTTGAAGATCCATTTATTTTCTATGGCTTGATGATCATCGGGAAAGTCCACCAAAGTCCACACTTTGTTCTCATACATGGATCCTATCTCAGATTTCATGGCCTCTAGCCATTCCGCGGAATCTGGGCTCATCATTGCTTCCTCATAGTTCATAGATTTATCATGGTCTAGTAACATGACTTCCAGAACAGGATTACCGTACCACTCTGGTGCGGACCATACTCTGGAAGACCTACGAGGTTCTGTAGTAACTTGCTTGGAAGTTTCATGATCATCATCATTAGCTTCCTCACTAATTGGTGTAGGAATCACTGGAACTAATTTCTGTGATGAAGTACTTTCCAATTCGGGAGAAGGTACATTTAATTTATCAAGCTCTACTTTCCTCCCACTCACTTCTTTCAAGAGAAACTCCTTCTCTAGAAAGGATCCATCTTAGCAACGAATATCTTGCCTTCGGATCTGTGATAGAAGGTGTACCCAACAGTTTCCTTTGGCTATTCTATGAAGACGCACTTCTCCGATTTGGGTTCGAGCTTATCAAGTTGAAACTTTTTCACATAAGCATCGCAGCCCCAAACTTTAAGAAACGACAACTTTGGTTTCTTGCCAAACCACAGTTCATAAGGCGTCGTCTCAATGGATTTTGATGGTGCCCTATTTAAATTGAATGCAGCTGTCTCTAATGCATAACCCCAAAATGATATTGGTAAATCGGTAAGATACATCATAGATCGCACCATATAAAATAAAGTGCAGTTATGACTTTCGGACACACCGTTACACTGTGGTGTTCCAGGTGGCATGAGATTGTGAAACTATTCCACATTATTTTAACTGAAGGCCAAACTCGTAACTCAAATATTCATCTCCACGATCAGATCGCAGAAACTTTATTTTTCTTGTTACGATGATTTTCCACTTCACTCTGAAATTCTTTGAACATTCCAACTATTTTAGACTTATGTTTCATCAAGTAGATATACCCATATCTGCTCAAATCATCCGTGAAGGTCATAAAATAATGATACCCGCCGTGAGCCTTAATACTCATTGGTCTGCATACATCAGTATGTATTATTTCCAACAAGTCAGTAGCTCGTTCCATTGTTCCGGAGAATGGAGTTTAGTCATCTTGCTCAAAAGGCACGGTTCGCAAGCATCAGATGATTCATAACGAAGTGATTCCAAAAGTCCATCTTTATGGAGTTTCTTCATGCGCTTTACACCGATATGACCCAAACGGCAGTGCCACAAATAAGTTGCACTATCATTATCAACTTTGCATCTTTTGGCATCAATATTATGAATTTGTATAGCACTACGATCGAGATCCAACAAACTATTTTCATTGGGTGTATGACCATTGAAGGTTTTATTCATGTAGATAGAATAACAATTATTCTCTGGCTTTAAATGAATAACCATATTGCAATAAACATGATCAAATCATATTCATGCTCAACTCAAACGCCAAATAAATGTTATTTAGGTTTAACACTAATCCCGAAAGTATAGGGAGTGTGCGATGATGATCATATCAATCTTGGAACCACTTCCAACACACATCGTCACTCCACCCTCAACTAGTCTCTGTTTATTCTATAACTCCTGTTTCGAGTTACTATTTTTTAGCAACCGAACAAGTATCAAATACCCAGGGGCTACAAAACACTAGTAAGGTACACATCAATAACCTGTATATCAAATATACCCTTGTTCACTTTGCCATCCTTCTTATCCACCAAATATTCAGGGCATTTCCGCTTCCAGTGACCATTTCCTTTGCAGTAGAAGCACTCAGTTTCAGGCTTTGGTCCAGCTTTGGGCTTCTTCGTTGGAGTGACAACTTGCTTGCCATTCTACATGAAGTTCCCTTTCTTTCCCTTTGCCATTTTCTTGAAACTAGTGGTCTTGTTAATCATCAACACTTGGTGCTCTTTCTTGATATCTACCTTCATTGATTTTATCATCATGAAAAGCTCAGGAAACGTTTTCGTCATCCCTTGCATACTATAGTTCATCACGAAGTTCCAGTAACCTGGCGATGGTGACTAGAGAACTCTGTCAATCACTATCTTATCTGGAACATTAACTCCCACTTGATTCAAGCGATTGTAGTACCCAGACAATCTGAGCACATGCTCACTACTTGAGCTATTCTCCTTCATCTTTTAGCTCTAGAACTTGTTGGAGACTTCCTATCTCTCAATTTGGGTATTTGCTTGAACTATTAACTTCAATTCCTGGAACGTCTCATATGATCCAGGACGTTCAAAACGTCTTTGAAGTCCCAATTCTAAGCCGTTTAAGCATGTGCACTAAACTATCAAGTAGTCATCATACCGAGCTTTGTCAAACGTTCATAATGTCTACATCTGCTCCTGCAATAGGTCTGTCACCTAGCGGTGCATCAAGGACATAATTCTTCTATGCAGCAATGAGGATAATCCTTAGATCACGGATCCAATCCGCATCATTGCTACTAACATCTTTCAACACAGTTTTCTCAAGGAACATATCAAAATAAACATATGAAACCAACAACGCGAGCTATTGATCTACAACATAATTTGCAAAATACTACCTGGACTAAGTTCATGAGAAATTTAAGTTCAATTAATCATATTACTTAAGAACTCCCACTTAGATAGACATCTCTCTAATCATCTAAGTGATCACGTGATCCAAATCAACTAAACAATAACCGATCATCACGTGAAATGGAGTAGTTTTCAATGGTGAACATCACTATGTTGATCATATCTACTATATGATTCACGCTCGACCTTTCGGTCTCAGTGTTCCGAGGCCATATCTGCATATTGCTAGGCTCGTCAAGTTTAACCTGAGTATTCTGCGTGTGCAAAACTGGCTTGCACCCGTTGTATATGGACGTAGAGCTTATCACACCCGATCATCACGTGGTGTCTGGGCACGACGAACTTTGGCAACGGTGCATACTCAGGGAGAACACTTTTATCTTAAAATTTAGTGAGAGATCATCTTATAATGCTACCGTCAATCAAAGCAAGATAAGATGCATAAAAGATAAACATCACACGCAATCAATATAAGTGATATGATATGGCCATCATCATCTTGTGCTTGTGATCTCCATCTCCGAAGCACTGTCATGATCACCATCGTCACCGGAGCAACACCTTGATCTCCAGCGTAGCATCATTGTCGTCTCGCCAACTATTGCTTATACGACTATCACTACCGCTTAGTGATAAAGTAAAGCAATTACAGGGCGATTGCATTGCATACAATAAAGCGACAACCATATGGCTCCTGCCAGTTGCTGATAACTCGGTTACAAAACATGATCATCTCATACAATATAATATAGCATCATGCCTTGACCATATCACATCACAACATGCCCTGCAAAAACAAGTTAGAGTCCTCTACTTTGTTGTTGCAAGTTTTACGTGGCTGGTACGGCCTGAGCAAGAACCGTTCTTACCTACGCATCAAAACCACAACGATAGTTCGTCAAGTTAGTGCTGTTTGAACCTTCTCAAGGACCAGGCGTAGCCACACTCGGTTCAACTAAAATTGGAGAAACTGACACCCGCCAGCCACCTGTGTGCAAAGCACGTCGGTAGAACGAGTCTCGCGTAAGCGTACGCGTAATGTCGGTCCGGGCCGCTTCATCCAACAATACCGCCGAACCAAAGTATGACATGCTGGTAAGAAGTATGACTTGTATCGCCCACAACTCACTTGTGTTCTACTCGTGCATATAACATCAACGCATAAACCCAGGCTCGGATGCCAATGTTAGGGAACATAGTAATTTCAAAAAATTTCCTACGCACACGCAAGATCATGGTGATGCATAGCAACAACAGGGGAGAGTGTGTCCACGTACCCTCCTAGACCAAAAGAAAAAGAATTAGCACAACGCGGTTGATGTAGTCGTAGGTCTTCACGGTTCGACCAATCAAGCACCGAAAGCACGACACCTCCGACTTCTTGCACACTAATACGTCTCCAACGTATCTGTAATTTATGAAGCATTCACATTATCTGTTTTAAATGATTACAGGCTTTATTATACACTTTTATATTACTTTTGGGACTAACCTATTAACCGGAGGCCCAGCCCATATTGCTGTTTTATTGCCTGTTTCAGTATTTCGAAGAAAAGGAATATCAAACGGAGTCCAAACGGAATGAAACCTTTGGCGGCGTGATTTTTGGAAAGGATATGATCCGGGAGACTTGGAGTTCAAGTTAGGGAAGGCTCGAGGAAGCCAGGAGATAGGAGGGTGCGCCCACCCCCAAGGCGCGCCCCTGTCTCCTGGGCCCCTCAATGCTCCCCCGACCGACTTCTTTCGCCTATATAAGTCCACGTACCCTAAAAACATCGAAGACGGAGATAGATCGGGAGTTCCGCCACCGCAAGCCTCCGTAGCCACCAACAACCTCTCGGGAGCCCGTTCCGGCAACTTGCCGGAGGGGCAATCCCTCACCGGTGGCCATCTTCATCATCCCGGCGCTCTCCATGACGAGGAGGGGGTAGTTCACCCTCGGGGCTGAGGGTATGTACCAGTAGCTATGTGTTTGATCTCTCTCTCTCTCTCGTTTTCTTTCTATGGCACGATCTTGATGTATTGCGAGCTCTGCTATTATAGTTGGATCTTATGATGTTTCTCCCCCTCTACTCTCTTATGATGAATTGAGTTTTCCCTTTGAAGTTATCTTGTTGGATTGAGTCTTTAAGGATTTGAGAACACTTGATGTATGTCTTGCCGTGCTTATATGTGGTGACAATGGGATATTCACGTGATCCACTTGATGTATGTTTTGGTGATCAACTTGTAGGTTCTGCCCAGGAACCTATGCATAGGGGTTGGCACACGTTTTCATCTTGACTCTCCTGAAGTACATTGTGTTGGTTGAATAGATGAATCTGAGATTGT
Source organism: Triticum aestivum (assembly GCF_018294505.1). Lineage (NCBI taxonomy): Eukaryota > Viridiplantae > Streptophyta > Magnoliopsida > Poales > Poaceae > Triticum > Triticum aestivum. The sequence goes on along the minus strand of NC_057801.1, from coordinate 840,459,459 downwards.
GTGATGCATATCGTATAATCATGCCCATGGATACTTGAGGTGACAATGGAGTATCTAGGTGACATTAGGGTTTTGGTTGATTTGTGTCTTAACGTGTTATTCTAGTATGAACTCTATGATAGATTGAACGGAAAGAATAGATTCATGTTATTTTACTACGAACTCTTGAATAGATAGAATAGAAAGGATAACCTTGAGATGGTTTCGTACCCTACCATAGTCTCTTCGTTTGTTCTCCGCTATTAGTGGCTTTTGAGTGACTCTTTGTTGCATGTTGAGGGATTGTTATATGATCTACCTATGTTATTATTGTTGAGAGAACTTGCACAAGTGAAAGTATGAACCCTATGCCTTGTTTCCTAGCATTGCAATACCGTTTGTGCTCACTTTTATCACTAGTTACCTTGCTATTTTTATAATTTCAGATTACAAAAACCTATATCTACCATCCATATTGCACTTGTATCACCATCTCTTCGCCGAACTAGTGCACCTATACAATTTACCATTGTATTGGGTTGTTGGGGACACAAGATACTCTTTGTTATTTGGTTGCAGGGTTGCTTGAGAGAGACCATCTTCATCCTACGCCTCCTACGGATTGATAAACCTTAGGTCATCCACTTGAGGGAAATTTGCTACTGTCCTACAAACTGTGCACTTGTAGGCCCAACAACGTCTACAAGAAGAAGGTTGTGTAGTAGACATCAAGCTCTTTTCTGGCGCCGTGCTTGAAGGTATATCTTTATATCTTGCAATCGAATCTTTTTGTTTCTTGTTTTATCACTAGTTTAGTTTATAAAAGAAACTACTACAAAAAAATGGAATTAAGTTTGTCTCATACGCTTCATCTTTTTAATATCTTTCGTGAGTGTGATGAAAAGGAAAATTGTGCTCAAGTGCTAGAAGAAGAATTACATAGAATGCTTGGCATACAATATGTGAATGATGAGCATGATTGCAATGTTGTTAGTATGAATTCCTTGGATACTCATGATGCTAATGATATGCAAAGCCACAAGCTTGGGGATGCTATGTTTGATGAAGATGATATTTTTTGTCCCCCAAGTTTTGATGAGCAAATTTATTATGATGAAAGCATGCCTCCTATTTATGATGATTATATTGATGAAAGTGGGTTTGGAAGAGTGTCAACTTTAGGATGTAGTGATCCCACTATTTTGGAGGATGTTGTATCTTATTGTGATGAACATGAAAGTGGATTTGGAAGAGTGTCAACTTTATTTAGTGATGATTCCACTATTTCGGAAGAGGTTCCAATTGATTATGAGAACAAAGTTGCTATCTATGATGATTATTGTGATGACTTGTATGCTATTAGGAATAATGATAACCATGAAACTTGTCATCATGATTTTAGTTTTCAATTGGATTATGCCTCACATGATAATTATTTTGTTGAGTTTGCTCCCAGTACTATTCATGAGAAGAATTTTGCTTATGTGGAGAGTAGTAAATTTTCTATGCTTGTAGATCATGAAAAGAATGCTTTAGGTGCTGGTTATACTGTCGAATTAATTCATGATGCTACTGAAAATTATTATGAGGGAGGAACATATGCTTGTAGGAATTGCAATAATGTCAAGTTTCCTCTCTATGTGCTTCAAGTTTTGAAGTTATGCTTGTTTTGCCTTCCTATGCTTGTTGATTGTTGTTCCCATAAGTTGTTTGCTCACAAAATCCCTATGCATAGGAAGTGGGTTAGACTTAAATGTGCTAGTAATATGCGTCATGATGCTCCCGTTATGTTTAAATTCTTATCTTTTATGTGAGCATCATTGTCATCATCATGCCTAGCTAGAAAGGCATTAAAGAAAAGCGCTTGTTGGGAGACAACCCAATATTTACCTTTACTGTTTTTGTGTGTACATATGATTATGCTACTGTAATAATCATGTTTTATAGCTTTTGTTGCAATAAAGTGCCAAGTAAGACCTTTAGGATAGCTTACGGTGATAATTGTGTTGATCCTGCTGGGAATCAGAAACTTTTGCACCCAGTAAATTAGTTTTGTTAATTCACGGAAACGTGCTTATGATATTATGATTTTTGCTCTGGATTGGTACACAAATTTGTTAGGACTTCCTAATTTTTTAGGATTTTTGGAGTTCCAGAAGTATAAGTTTGATACAGATTACTACATACTATTCTGTTTTTGGCAGATTCTATTTTCTATGTGTTGTTTGCTTATTTTGATGAATCTATGAGTAGTATCGGAGGGTATGAACCATAGATAAGTTGGAATACAGTAGATATTACACCAATATGAATTTAGTATGAGTTCATTACAGTACCTAAGTGGTGGTTTTATTTTCTTATACTAATGGAGCTTACGAGTTTTCTGTTGAGTTTTGTGTTGTGGAGTTTTCAAGTTTTGGGTAAAGATTCGATGGATTATGGAATGAGGAGTGGCAATAGCCTAAGCTTGGGGATGCCCAAGGCACCCAAAGGTATTATTCAAGGACAACCAAGAGCCTAAGCTTGGGGATGCCCCGGATGGCATCCCCTCCTTCGTCTTCGTTCATCGGTAACTTTACTTGGAGCTATATTTTTATTCACCACATGATATGTGTTTTGCTTGGAACATCATTTTATTTTGTTATTATTTTCTTTCTGTTATTTATAATAATATTTTGCATCTATATTTTCAATAAAAAGTCAAGGATTGCCTTTACCATGCTTATTTTGCCAGTATACATGTTGCTGTTTGAAAACAGAAAGTTTACCGCTGTTGCAAAAATTCCCTAGAAAAGTCAGAGAATGGTATAATGTTGAAACTTTTTGCATATTGAGCTCTGGTAAATCTTATACATCTTAGTATTTTTCTCATAATTTTTGGAGTTAGGGAAGTATTGATACTCTTGCATTCTTTACAGACTGTACTGTTTTGGCAGATTGCTGTTATGTTTGTTTGTTTAATGATTCTATCTGAGGATAGGAGTATTAAATATGCAGAGACATTTAGTATGCAATGTTGAATAATAATTTTAGTGATTTGTTACAGTAGAAAATGATAAGGTTTTGCATTGGTTAATACTAACCTATCTCACGAGTTCTTGTTGAGTTTGGTGTGGATGGACCTTTTGATAAAAAAGAGAAACCATGATATGAGAGGAATTAAGGAGACACAAAAGTTCAAGCTTGGGGATGCTGAAGGCACCCCAAGATAATATTTCAAAGTCTCAAGCATCTAAGCTTGGGGATGCCCCGTTAGGCATCCCAACTTTCTTCTTCAACAACTATCGGTTAGTATCGGTTGAGCCTAAGTTTTTGCTTCTTCACATGAGTTGTGCTATCCTTGCAATGTAATTTTATTTTGCTTTGCTTTTTGTTTGAATAAAATACCAAGATCTGAAATTCTTTAATGAGAGAGAGTCTTCACATAGTTACATAATTATTTAGCTACTCATTGATCTTCACTTATATCTTGTTGGAGTAGTTTGTCATTTACTCGTGTGCTTCACTTATATCCTATGAGTAAATGGTTGAATGAGTTTAATGTCATAAATCTGAAATTATATATGTTTCATATGCTTACTCCCATGGGGAGTAATGACTTCACATCTAAGAAGTAGAGGTTGTAAATTTATTGAAGATTAGCAAGCATTGTATTGGTCATTTGAACAATTCATGAAAAAATATTTAAGGAAGAGAGATTCCACATATAAAAATACTATCCTAGACATATTTTATAACTGTGAGCACTCATTAAGTATGACATGCTAAAGAGTTGATGTTGGACAAGGAAGACAACGTAATGGGTTATGTTTTCTCACATCTCAGTTAAAATATATTGTCATGGATCATTCAAACATGTTGAGCTTGCCTTTCCCCCTCATGCTAGCCAAAATTCCTTGCACCAAGTAGAGATACTACTTGTGCTTCCAAATATCCTTAAACCTAGTTTTTGCCATGAGTGTCCATCATACCTACCCGTATGCGGTATTTAACTGCCGTTCCAAGTAAATTTGTATGTGCCAAACTATAAACCTTCAAATAATAATCTGTTTTGTATGCCCGAATCTCTCATGTAGCGACTAGGGGCTGTCAGTATCTTCCATGCTATGTGGGTTATTCTCAAGATGAGTGGACTCCGCTCATCATTCATGAGAAAAATGGCTGGTAACCGGGATGCCCAGTCCCATGATCAAAAGATCAAAATCAAATAAAAAATAATTGCAAACAAAACTCTCCCAGGTTTGATGTTAGTTGGAGGCACTCGTTGTTTCGGGCAAGCCATGGATTGATGATTGTTGGTGGAGGGGGAGTAAAAACTTTTACCATTCTGTTTGGGAACCGCCTATAATGTATGTAGTATGGAAGATATTGGGAACTCGTGGTTGTTATGTTGACAATGAGATCATACCTCTAAAAATTATTTATCTCTATTTCAAAATTGAGCTCTGGCACCTGTGCAAATCCCTGCTTCCCTCTGTGAAGGGCCTATCTTTTGCTTTATATCTTTTACTTTTATGCAAGAGTCAAGGTGATCTTCACCTTTCCCTTTTTCATTTTATCCTTTGGCAAGCACCTCGTGTTGGAAAGATCCTGATATATATATATATATATATATATATATATATCCAATTGGATGTAAGTTAGCATGAACTATTATTGTTGACATCACCCAAAGGTGAATACGTTGGGAGGCAACACTATAAGACCCTATCTTTCTCAGTGTCCAATTAAAAGTCCATAACCATTAGTATTGCGTGAGTGTTAGCAATTGTAGAAGACTATCTGATAGTTGTGTATGTGGAGTTTGCTAAACCAAAGCTCTGGCTAGACCCTTCCTGAAAATAAGATGAATTGTAATTGTTTGATGACTAAGAATGAAGTTTGCTAGTTTCTGGTCTATGCTTTCAACATGTGAATTGCTTGTTACTTGCTCGTGAGGAGTATTATGAGATGAACTACTGTTATGACATATAATCAGGCTAGAAAAGGTGATTGAAATTATCATTGATCAAACTTGTGCACCTTCTAGCATTCACACTTCATAAATTCTTTCTTTTATCATTTACCTACTCGAGGACGAGCAGGAATTAAGCTTGGGGATGCTGATACGTGTCCAACGTATCTATAATTTATGAAGCATTCCTGCTATTTTATTATCTGATTTGAATGATTAAAGGCTTTATTATACACTTTTATATTACTTTTGGGACTAACCTATTAACCAGAGGCCCAACCCATATTGCTGTTTTATTGTCTGTTTCAGTATTTCGAAGAAAAGGAATATCAAACGGATTCCAAACAGAATGAAACCTTTGGCAGCGTGATTTTTGGAAAGGATATGATCCGGGGGACTTGGAGTTCAAGTCAGGGAAGGCTCGAGGAAGCCAGGAGATAGGAGGGCGTGCCCACCCCCCTGGGCGCGCCCCCCTGTATCCTGGGCCCCTCGAGTCTCCCCCGACCGACTTCTTTCGCCTATATAAGTCCACGTACCCTAAAAACATCGAAGACGAAGATAGATTGGGAGTTCCGCCGCCGCAAGCCTTTGTAGCCACCAAAAACCTCTCGAGGGCCGTTCCGGCACCCTGCCGGAGGGGCAATCCCTCACCGGTGGCCATCTTCATCATCCCGGCGATCTCCATGAAGAGGAGGGAGTAGTTCACCCTCGGGGCTGAGGGTATGTACCAGTAGCTATGTGTTTGATCTCTCTCTCTCTCTCTCTCTCTCTCGTGTTCTCTCTATGGCACGATATTGATGTATCGCGAGCTTTGCTATTATAGTTGGATCTGATGATGTTTCTCCCCCTCTACTCTCTTATGATGAATTGAGTTTTCCCTTTGAAGTTATCTTGTTGGATTGAGTCTTTAAGGATTTGAGTGTTGGAAATATGCCCTAGAGGCAATAATAAAAGCATTATTAGTATATTTCTTTGTTCATGATAATTGTCTTTATTCATGCTATAATTGTATTATCCGGAAATCGTAATACATGTGTGAATAACAGACACCAACATGTCCCTAGTAAGCCTCTACTTGACTAGCTCGTTGATCAATAGATAGTCATGGTTTCCTGGCTATGGACATTGGATGTCATTGATAACGGGATCACATCATTAGGATAATGATGTGATGGACAAGACCCAATCTTAAGCATAGCGTGAGATCGTGTAGTTCGTTTGCTAGAGCTTTTCTAATGTCAAGTATCTTTTCCTTTGACCATGAGATCGTGTAACTCCCGGATGCCGTAGGAGTGCTTTGGGTGTATCAAACATCACAACGTAACTGGGTGACTATAAAGGTGCATTACAGGTATCTCCGAAAGTGTCTGTTGGGTTGACACGGATCGAGACTGGGATTTGTCACTCCGTATGACGGAGAGATATCACTGGGCCCACTCGGTAATGCATCATCATAATGAGCTCAAAGTGACCAAGTGTCTGGTCACGGGATCATGCATTATGGTACGAGTAAAGTGACTTGCCGGTAACGATATTGAACGTGGTATTGGGATACCGACGATCGAATCTCGGGCAAGTAACATATCGATTGACAAAGGGAATTGCATACGGGGTTGATTAAATCCTCGACATCGTGGTTCATCCGATGAGATCATCATGGAGCATGTGGGAGCCAACATGGGTATCCAGATCCCGCTGTTGGTTATTGACCGGAGAGCGATCTCGGTCATGTCTACATGTCTCCTGAACCCGTAGGGTCTACACACTTAAGGTTCAATTACGCTAGGGTTGTAGGGATATGTATATGCAGTAACCCGAATGTTGTTCGGAGTCCCGGATGAGATCCAGGACGTCACGAGGAGTTCCGGAATGGTCCGGAGGTAAAGATTTATATATGGGAAGTCCTGTTTCGGGCATCGGGACAAGTTTCGGGGTTATCGGTATTGTACCGGGACCACCGAAAGGGTCCCGGGGGTCCACCGGGTGGGTCCACCTGTCCCGGGGGCCACATGGGCTGTAGGGGGTGCGCCTTGGCCTACACGGGCCAAGGGCACTAGCCCCACATAGGCCCATGCGCCTAGGGTTTGAAGGGGGAAGAGTCCTAGGAGGGGAAGGCACCTCCTAGGTGCCTTGGGGGGAAGGGAAAGCCCCCTTGGCTGCCGCCCCCCTAGGAGATTGGATCTCCTAGGGCCGGCCACCCCCCCTTGGCCCTCCTATATATAGTGGGGGAGAGGAGGGACTTCATACCTTGGCCTTTGGTTGCCTCCTTCTCCCTCTCCAACACCTCCTCTTCCTCCATAGCGCTTGGCGAAGCTCTGCCGGAGTACTGCAACTCCATCAACACCACGCCGTCGTGCTGCTGCTGGTGCCATCTCCCTCAACCTCTCCTCCCCCCTTTTATGGATCAAGAAGGAGGAGACGTGGCTGTTCCGTACGTGTGTTGAACGCGGAGGTGCCGTCCGTTCGGTGCTAGGATCTCCGGTGATTCGAATCACGTCGTGTTCGACTACATCATCCCCGTTCTTTGAACGCTTCCGCACGCGATCTACGAGGTACGTACATGCATCTAATCACTCGTTGCTAGATGAACTCATAGATGGATCTTGGTGAAACCGTAGGAAAATTTTTGTTTTCTGCAACGTTCCCCAGCAGTGGCATCATGAGCTAGGTCTATGCGTAGTTCTTCTTGCACGAGTAGAACACAATTTGTTGTGGGCGTACATGTTGTCAACTTTTTTGCCGCTACTAGTCTTATCTTGCTTCAGCGGTATTGTGGGATGAAGCGGCCCGGACCAACCTTACACGTACGCTTACGTGAGACCGGTTCCACCGACTAACATGCACAAGTTGCATAAGGTGGCTGGCGGGTGTCTGTCTCTCCTACTTTAGTTGAAGCGGATTCGATGAAAAGGGTCCTTATGAAGGGTAAATAGAAGTTGACAAATCACTTTGTGGCTTTCACGTAGGTAAGAAAACGTTGTTGCTAGAACCCTACTTCAGCCACGTAAAACTTGCAACAACAATTACAGAACGTCTAACTTGTTTTTGCAGCAAGTGGTTTGTGATATGATATGGCCAAAGTTATGATGAATGATGAATGATCTATATGTGATGTATGAGATGTTCATGCTATTGTAATAGGAATCACGACTTGCATGTCGATGAGTATGACAACCGGCAGGAGCCATAGGAGTTGTCTTTATTCTTTTATATGACCTGCGTGTCATTAAGAAACGCCATGTAAATTACTTTACTTTATTGCTAAACGCGTTAGCCATAGTAGTAGAAGTAATAGTTGCCGAGCAACTTCATGGAGACACGATGATGGAGATCATGATGATGGAGATCATGGTGTCAAGCCGGTGACAAGATGATCATGGAGCCCCGAAGATGAAGATCAAAGGAGCTATATGATATTGGCCATATCATGTCACTACTTTATATAATTGCATGTGATGTTTATTATGTTTTATGCATCTTGTTTACTTAGGATGACGGTAGTAGATAAGATGATCCCTTACAAAATTTCAAGAAGTGTTCTCCCCTAACTGTGCACCATTGCTACAGTTCGTCGTTTCGAAGCACCACGTGATGATCGGGTGTGATAGATTCTTACGTTCACATACAACGGGTGTAAGACAGTTTTATACAGCGAAAACACTTAGGGTTAACTTGACGAGCCTAGCATGTACAGACATGGCCTCGGAACACGGAGATCGAAAGGTCGAACACGAGTCGTATGGAAGATACGATCAACATGAGAATGTTCACCGACGATGACTAGTCCGTCTCACGAGATGATCGGACACGGCCTAGTCGACTCGGATCGTGTAACACTTAGATGACCAAAGGGATGTCAAATCTGAGTGGGAGTTCATTATAATTTGATTAGATGAACTTAATTATCATGAACTTAGTCTAAATATTTTACAATATGTCTTGTAGATCAAATGGCCAACATAGTCCTCAACTTCAACGCGTTCCTAGAGAAAACCAAGCTGAAAGACGATGGCAAAAACTATACGGACTGGGTCCGGAACCTGAGGATCATCCTCATAGCTGCCAAGAAAGATTATGTCCTACAACCACCGCTAGGTGATGCACCTGTTCTCCCTGCAGAACAAGACGTTATGAACGCTTGGCAGGCACGTTCCGATGACTACTCCCTCGTTCAGTGCGGCATGCTTTACAGCTTAGAGCCGGGGCTCCAAAAGCGTTTTGAGAGACATGGAGCATATGATATGTTCGAAGAGCTGAAAATGGTTTTCCAAGCTCATGCCCGGGTCGAGAGATATGAAGTCTCCGACAAATTCTTCAGCTGTAAGATGGAGGAAAATAGTTCTGTCAGTGAGCACATACTCACTATGTCTGGGTTACATAACCGCTTGACTCAGCTGGGAGTTAATCTCCCGGATGATGCGGTCATTGACAGAATCCTCCAGTCGCTTCCACCAAGCTACAAGAGCTTTGTGATGAACTTCAATATGCAGGGGATGGAAAAGACCATTCCTGAAGTATTTGCTATGCTGAAATCAGCAGAGGTAGAAGTCAAGAAGGAACATCAAGTGTTGATGGTCAATAAAACCACTAAGTTCAAGAAGTGCAAGGGTTAAAAGAACTTCAAGAAGGACGGCAAGGTAGTTGCCGTGCCCAGCAAGCAAGCTGCCGGGAAGAAGCCAAAGAATGGACCCAAGCCCGAGACTGAGTGCTTTTATTGCAAGGAAAGTGGTCACTGGAAGCGGAACTGCCCCAAATACTTAGCGGACAAGAAGGCCGGCAAAACCAAAGGTATATTTGATATACATGTAATTGATGTGTACCTTACCAGTAATCGTAGTAACTCATGGGTATTTGATACCGGTGCCGTTGCTTATATTTGTAACACACAGCAGTAGCTGCGGAATAAACGGAGACTGGCGAAGGACGAGGTGACGATGCGCGTCGGGAATGTTTCCAAGGTCGATGTGATCGCCGTCGGCACGCTACCTCTACATTTACCTACGGGATTAGTTTTTGAACCTCAATAATTGTTATTTTGTGCCAAGTTTGAGCATGAAGATTGTATCAGGATCTCGTTTAATTCGAGATGGCTACTCATTTAAATCCGAGAATAATGGTTGTTCTATTTATATGAGAGATATGTTTTATGGTCATGCTCCGATGGTGAATGGTTTATTCTTTATGAATCTCGAGCGTAATGCTACACATATTCATAGTGTAAGTACCAAAAGATGTAAGATTGATAGTGATAGTCCCACATACTTGTGGCACTGCCGCCTTGGTCACATAGGTGCCAAACGCATGAAGAAGCTCCATGCTGATGGACTTTTAGAGTCTCTTGATTACGAATCATTTGACACGTGCGAACCATGCCTCATGGGTAAAATGACCAAGACTCCATTCTCAGGAACAATGGAGCGAGCAACCAACTTATTGGAAATCATACATACTGATGTGTGCGGTCCAATGAGTATTGAGGCTCGCGGTGGCTATCGTTATGTTCTCACCCTCACTGATGACTTGAGTAGATATGGGTATGTCTACTTAATGAAACACAAGTCTGAGACCTTTGAAAAGTTCAAGGAATTTCAGAGTGAAGTTGAGAATCAACGTGACAGGAAAATCAAGTTTCTACGATCAGATCGTGGAGGAGAATACTTGAGTCACGAGTTTGGTACACACTTAAGAAAATGTGGAATAGTTTCACAACTCATGCCGCCTGGAACACCTCAGTGTAATGGTGTGTCCGAACGTCGTAATCGCACTCTATTAGATATGGTGCGATCTATGATGTCTCTTGCCGATTTACCACTATCTTTTTGGGGCTATGCTTTAGAGACTGCCGCATTCACTTTAAATAGGGCACCGTCGAAATCCGTTGAGATGACACCATATGAATTATGGTTTGGGAAGAAACCTAAGCTGTCGTTTCTAAAAGTTTGGGGATGCGATGCTTATGTCAGGAAACTTCAACCTGAAAAGCTCGAACCCAAATCGGAAAAATGCGTCTTCATAGGATACCCTAAAGAAACTGTTGGGTATATCTTCTACCTCAGATCCGAAGGCAAGATCTTTGTTGCCAAGAATGGGTCCTTTCAGGAGAAAGAGTTTCTCTCGAAAGAAGTAAGTGGGAGGAAAGTAGAGCTTGATGAAGTATTACCTCTTGAACGGGAAAATGGCGCAACTCAAGAAAATGTTCCTGAGGTGCCTGCACCGACTAGAGAGGAAGTTAATGATGATGATCAAGATACTTCTGATCAAGCTCCTACTGAAATTCGAAGGTCCACAAGGACACGTTCCGCACCAGAGTGGTACGGCAACCCTGTCTTGGAAATCATGTTGTTAGACAACAGTGAACCTTCGAACTATGAAGAAGCGATGGCGGGCCCGGATTCCGACAGATGGCTAGAAGCCATGAAATCTGAGATAGGATCCATGTATGAAAACGAAGTATGGACTTTGACTGACTTGCCCTTTGAACGGCGAGCCATAGAAAATAAATGGATCTTGAAGAGGAAGACAGACGCGGATGGTAATGTGACCATCTATAAAGCTCGGCTTGTCGCTAAGGGTTATCGACAAGTTCAAGGGGTTGACTATGATGAGACTTCCTCACCGGTAGCGAAGCTGAAGTCTGTCCGAATCATGTTAGCAATTGCCGCATTTTATGATTATGAAATTTGGCAAATGGACGTCAAAACGGCATTCCTTAATGGTTTCCTTAAGGAAGAATTGTATATGATGCAGCCGGAAGGTTTTGTCGATCCTAAGAATGCTGACAAGGTGTGCAAGCTCCAACGCTCGATTTGTGGGCTGGTGCAAGCATCTCGGAGTTGGAAAATTCGTTTTGATGAGATGATCAAAGCGTTTGGGTTTACACAGACTTATGGAGAAGCCTTTGTTTACAAGAAAGTGAGTGGGAGCTCTATAGCATTTCTCATATTATATGTAGATGACATACTTTTGATGGGAAATGATATAGAACTCTTGGGCATCATTAAGGCCTACTTGAATAAAAGTTTTTCAATGAAGGACCTTGGAGAAGCTGCTTATATATTAGGCATCAAGATCTATAGGGATAGATCGAGACGCCTCATAGGTCTTTCACAAAGCACATATCTTGATAAGATTTTGAAGAAGTTCAAAATGGATCAGTCCAAGAAAGGGTTCTTGCCTGTTTTGCAAGGTGTGAAATTGAGCTCAGCTCAATGTCCGACCACGGCAGAAGATATAGAAGAGATGAGTGTCATCCCCTATGCCTCAGCCATAGGTTCTATTATGTGTGCCATGCTGTGTACCAGACCTGATGTAAACCTTGCCGTAAGTTTGGTAGGAAGGTACCAAAGTAATCCCGGCAAGGAACACTGGACAGCGGTCAAGAATATCCTGAAGTACCTGAAAAGGACTAAGGAAATGTTTCTCGTTTATGGAGGTGACGAAGAGCTCGTCGTAAAGGGTTACGTCGATGCTAGCTTCGACACAGATCTGGATGACTCTAAGTCACAAACCAGATACGTGTATATTTTGAATGGTGGGGCAGTAAGCTGGTGCAGTTGCAAGCAGAGCGTCGTGGCGGGATCTACATGTGAAGCGGAGTACATGGCAGCCTCGGAGGCAGCACATGAAGCAATATGGGTGAAGGAGTTCATCACCGACCTAGGAGTCATAGCCAATGCGTCGGGGCCGATCAAGCTCTTCTGTGACAACAATGGAGCTATTGCACTTGCCAAGGAGCCCAGGTTTCACAAGAAGACAAGGCACATCAAGCGTCGCTTCAACTCCATTCGTGAAAATGTTCAAGATGGAGACATAGAGATTTGTAAAATACATACGGACCTGAATGTAGCGGATCCGTTGACTAAACCTCTCCCTAGAGCAAAACATGATCAACACCAGAATTCCATGGGTGTTCGATTCATCACAATGTAACTAGATTATTGACTCTAGTGCAAGTGGGAGACTGTTGGAAATATGCCCTAGAGGCAATAATAAAAGCATTATTATTATATTGCTTTGTTTCATGATAATTGTCTTTATTCATGCTATAATTGTATTATCCGGAAATCGTAATACATGTGTGAATAATAGACACCAACATGTCCCTATAAGCCTCTAGTTGACTAGCTCGTTGATCAATAGATAGTCATGGTTTCCTGGCTATGGACATTGGATGTCATTGATAACGGGATCACATCATTAGGATAATGATGTGATGGACAAGACCCAATCTTAAGCATAGCGTGAGATCGTGTAGTTCGTTTGCTAGAGCTTTTCTAATGTCAAGTATCTTTTCCTTTGACCATGAGATCGTGTAACTCCCGGATACCGTAGGAGTGCTTTGGGTGTATCAAACGTCACAACATAACTGGGTGACTATAAATGTGCATTACATGTATCTCCGAAAGTGTCTGTTGGGTTGACACGGATCGAGACTGGGATTTGTCACTCCGTATGACGGAGAGATATCACTGGGCCCACTCGGTAATGCATCATCATAATGAGCTCAAAGTGACCAAGTTTCTGGTCACGGGATCATGCATTACGGTACGAGTAAAGTGACTTGCCAGTAACGAGATTGAACGAGGTATTGGGATACCGACGATCGAATCTCGGGCAAGTAACATATCGATTGACAAAGGGAATTGCATACGGGGTTGATTAAATCCTCGACATCGTGGTTCATCCGGTGAGATCATCGTGGAGCATGTGGGAGCCAACATGGGTATCCAGATCCCGCTGTTGGTTATTGACCGGAGAGCGATCTCGGTCATGTCTACATGTCTCCCGAACCCGTAGGGTCTACACACTTAAGGTTCAGTTACGCTAGGGTTGTAGGGATATGTATATGCAGTAACCTGAATGTTGTTCGGAGTCCCGGATGAGATCCCGGACGTCACGAGGAGTTCCGGAATGGTCCAGAGGTAAAGATTTATATATGGGAAGTCCTGTTTCAGGCATTGGGACAAGTTTCGCGGTTATCGGTATTGTACCGGGACCACCGGAAGGGTCCCGGGGGTCCACCGGGTGGGTCCACCTGTCCCGTGGGGCCACATGGGCTGTAGGGGGTGCGCCTTGGGTTTGAAGGGGGAAGAGTCCTAGGAGGGGAAGGCACCTCCTAGGTGCCTTGGGGGGAAGGGAAACCCCCCTTGGTCGTCGCCCCCCTAGGAGATTGATCTCCTAGGGCCGGCCACCCCCCCTTGGCCCTCCTATATATAGCGGGGGAGAGGAGGGACTTCATACCTTGGCCTTTGGTTGCCTCCTTCTCCCTCTCCAACACCTCCTCTTCCTCCATAGCGCTTGGTGAAGCTCTGCCGGAGTACTGCAGCTCCATCAACACCACGCCGTCGTGCTGCTGCTGGTGCCATCTTTCTCAACCTCTCCTCCCCCCTTTGCTGGATCAAGAAGGAGGAGACGTGGCTGTTCCGTACGTGTGTTGAACGCGGAGGTGCCGTCCGTTCGGTGCTAGGATCTCCGGTGATTCGAATCACGTCGTGTTCGACTATATCATCCCCATTCTTTGAACGCTTCCGCTCGCGATCTACGAGGTACGTAGATGCATCTAATCACTCGTTGCTAGATGAACTCATAGATGGATCTTGGTGAAACCGTAGGAAAATTTTTGTTTTCTGCAACATTCCCCAACATTGAACACACTTGATGTATGTCTTGCCATGCTTATCTGTGGTGACAATGGGATATTCACGTGATCCACTCGATGTATGTTTTGGTGATCAACTTGCGGGTTCCACCCATGAACCTATGCATAGGGGTTGGCACACGTTTTCATCTTGACTCTCCAGTAGAAACTTTGGGGCACTCTTTGAAGTACTTTGTGTTGGTTGAATAGATGAATCTGAGATTGTGTGATGCATATCGTATAATCATGGCCATGGATACTTGAGGTGACAATGGAGTATCTAGGTGACATTAAGGTTTTGGTTGATTTGTGTCTTAAGGTGTTATTCTAGTATGAACTCTATGATAGATTGAACGGAAAGAATAGCTTCATGTTATTTTACTACGGACTCTTGAATAGATAGAACATAAAGGATAACTTTGAGGAGGTTTCGTACCCTACCATAATCTCTTCGTTTGTTCTTCACCATTAGTGGATTTGGAGTGACTCTTTGTTGCATGTTGAGGGATTGTTATATGATCTATCTATGTTATTATTGTTGAGAGAACTTGCACTAGTGAAAGTATGAACCCTATGCCTTGTTTCCTAGCATTGCAATACCGCTTGTGCTCACTTTTATCATTAGTTACCTTGCTGTTTTTATAATTTCAGATTACAAAAACCTATATCTACCATCCATATTGCACTTGTATCACCATCTCTTCGCCGAACTACTGCACCTATACAATTTACCATTGTATTGGGTGTGTTGGGGACACAAGATACTCTTTGTTATTTGGTTGCAGGGTTGCTTGAGAGAGATCATCTTTATCCTACGCCTCCTACGGATTGATAAACCTTAGGTCATCCACTTGAGAGAAATTTGCTACTGTCCTACAAACCTGTGCACTTGCAGGCCCAATAACGTCTACAAGAAGAAGGTTGTGTAGTAGACATCACACACGTTCAGCTTGATGACGTCCCTCGAATTCCGATCCAGCCGAGTGTCGAGGAAGAGTTCCGTCAGCACGACGGCATGGTGACGATGATGATGTTCTACCGACGAAGGGCTTTGCCTACGATATGATCGAGGAGGACTATGGTGGAGGGGGGCACCGCCCACGTTTAATAGATGAATGATCAATTGTTGTGTCCACGGGGTGCCCCCTTCCCCCGTATATAAAGGAGTAAGGGGGAGGGCGCGCCAATGGGGGAGTCTTACGCCCACCGGGAGTAGGACTCCTCCTTTCCTTGTTGGAGTAGAAGAAGGGAAGGGAGAAGGAGAAGGAAGGAAGGGGGCGCGCCACCTCCCTAGTCCATGGGGAGGGGTGCGGCCACCCTCTGGGGCCTTTCTCTCCTTTCCCGTATGGCCCATTAAGGCCCAATACGAATTCCCGTAACTCTCCGGTACTCCGAAAAATACCTGAAACACTCGGAACCTTTCCGATGTCCGAATATAGTCGTCCAATATATCGATCTTTACGTACCGACCATTTAGAGAATCCTCGTCATGTCCCCAATCTCATCCGGGACTCCGAACTACCTTCGGTACATCAAAACACATAAACTCATAATATAACCGTCATTGAACTTTAAGCATGCGGACCCTACAGGTTCAAGAACTATGTAGACATGACCGAGACACGTCTCCGGTCAATAACCAATAGCGGCACCTGGATGCTCATATTGGCTCCCACATATTCTACGAAGATCTTTATCGGTCAAACCGCATAACAACATACGTTGTTCCCTTTGTCATTGGTATGTTACTTGCCCGAGATTCGATCGTCGGTATCTCAATACCTAGTTCAATCTCGTTACCGACAAGTCTCTTTACTCGTTACGTAATGCATCATCCTGTAACTAACTCATTAGCTACATTGCTTGCAAGGCTTATAGTGATGTGCATTACCGAGAGGGCCGAGAGATACCTCCCTGACAATCGGAGTGACAAATCCTAATCTCGAAATACGTCAACTCAACAAGTACCTTCGGATACACCTGTAGAGCTCCTTTATAATCACCCAATTACGTTGTGACGTTTGGTACGACACAAAGTGTTCCTTCGGTAATCGGGAGTTACATAATTTCATAGTCATAGGAACATGTATAAGTCATGAAGAAAGCAATAGTGTAAGAGCATTCTTGTCCTTCTATAGGTTTGGTGATTGATGACAATGCCTTTGCAGACTAATCGTGTGTATTGAGCTTTTCAGATATATCACGACTAAACACAAGACGATTTGATGCCCCTCAGAGATTATAGAAGATGGCCTTTCTCTACGGTTTGGTTCGGTGGAGTTGAGTCGTAGGAAAGCCGTACTATTAAGAGGGGGTCCGCTTTGGAAAGGCTTGGGTGGAATCTCACGTACACATTCCCTTTTACACCGCCTTTCCTCGAGGTCCTCGGAGTGTTCCTCCGTCTCACCTTTGTCTCTGCGAAATGAAGGCCTCTATCTTGCTCCTCTCAGGCTAGCGGTAGTACTGCTCTCAAGAGCGGTACTACCGCAGGAGCCAGCGGTAGTACCGGGCTACGGCATGGTAGTACCGTAGGCTCCCACGGTAGTTCCGCTCATCCGAGCGGTAGTACCGCGAGCTCTAGTCTGGCACCGCTCTCAAGCAGTGGTAGGCGCGGATGTAATTTTTTACATCCACGCTCCCCGCGGTAGTACTGTGCTGCGGCGGGGTAGTACCGTGGCACCAGGCCAGGTTCCGTAGCAGGAGCGGAGGTAGGGGCGGATGTAATTTTTTACATCTGCACCCTTCACGGTAGTACCGCACCCTCGGTCGCGGTAGTTCCGTGTCGGATTTTTGCACTACTTTTTCTCAGCGGAGGTAGTCACGAATGTAATTTTTTACTTCTGTGCCCACCAGGCTTGGCCCGTGTCTGCCTTGCGGAAGTACCGCACGGGGCCGCGGTAGCACCGCGTCTGCGGATCTACCGCGCCCTGTCGGTGCTCCTTTTTTCCTGGACTGGCCTCTGCCGTGCTCACGGTAGTACGGGCGGTGCACCGCGGGAGTACCGCATGCCTGTGCAGTAGTACCACGCCTATGGAGCGGTAGTTCTGTGGGCCGCGGGCTGAGTGGTGGGTGATGGATTCATGTACCTAGGGTAGGGTCATAGGCCTGGCCTAGATATCCTACCCAAGGACACCCATAGAAGAGATCACCTTCCAGTCGACCAACGAAGAACTCACTCGACTGACTAGAAGGACTCGACCATGGAGACTCACTCGACCATGAAGATACACTCGACCACCAGAAGGTCAGAAGGCACTCTGCACTGCAACGGCCTGTAATTGAATAAGACTTAATGATAGTTAAGGCACTTTATGCGGGGCGTTACCAGTAACGCCCCAGACTTAATGTACTTAAACCCCTTCATTACGTGGGCTGGCAGGGGTCCTGGCGCACTCTATATAAGCCACCCCCCTCCACAGGCAGAAGGGTTCGGACTCTTGTAACACATATACACATAATCCACTCGACCGCCTCAGGGCTCCGAGACGTAGGGCTTTTACTTCTTCCGAGAAGGGCCTGAACTCGTACATCGCTTGTGTTTACAACCTCTCCATAGCTAGGACCTTGCCTCTCCATACCTACCCCCACTCTACTGTCAGACTTAGAACCACGACAGTTGGCGCCCACCGTGGGGCAGGTGTCTTAGCGATTTTGTGGAGAAGTTGCAGTATTTCCGAGTACTTTCGTCATGATGACTGCTGGAGTTTTGGTCGAGGGGCGCGAGATCCGTCTCGGCGCTCTCACCTTTATCGCCGACGACTCCGCGTGGCTCCAGGAGGCTCCACTCGACGTTGATGCGCTCCCCGTCCGCGGTGCGACGCATTTCCGTGCATGTGTCCGCGGCGTTCTGCTGCGGCAACCGTCGGCCCCTTATCGGTCGACTCCTTTATCGGCCACCCGTCCGGTCTCCCACCAGCGCAAGCGCTCTGGTCGGTCGAGGCTTCAGCGGTGGGTGAAGCATGCGGTGGCCCGCCAGTCGGCCATCGCGCAAGTTGCGGCAATCGAGCCCGACGAGTCTCTCTACGGCCTGTTCGATCTGTCGACTGGCTCCGTAGAGACTGCATCCGAATGCGACAGCAGTGACCCAGCGGCGGAAATTCTCATGGTCGACGGGCCCCGCAGCCCTCCCGGCTTCGCCCATGGTGGCGGAGCGGGCGGTGGAGGTGACCCCGCACAGGACCACGAAGAGTACCAGCCCGAGACACTCGACTCTCTGCAGAGAGAAGAGCTTCGCCGCAGGAACATGGATGCCCTGCATACTCCCATCGTGGGAGAAACCCCCGAGGCTCGCGCCTTGGAGGAGGTACGTTTGGCCAATGTGGCTGAACGCGCTCGTCTGGAGAACCTTCAGCGAGCACTCGACGAGCGCGCGCGGCAACGAGTTCCCGAAGCCAGTCGACGTCGACTCTTCCCGCCGACTCAGGTATACCGCACGCCAATTCAGAATTTAGCAGCTGCAACCCGTATAGCAGAGTCCATCCAGCCTTCACAGTCGGAAGCTGGGAGAGGCTTGATGCAGATCAGAGATTTGCTCCGAGCAGCAGGGGACCAGAACTCAGCCGTGTCGCAGTCGCGCAACAGAATTCACAGTCGATCCGTCGCTGCGAATTCGGTTCAGTCGGCTCACAGTCCCAGATCGCCTCCGCGGCGAGAAGGGCGCGACAACCAGCGAGATCAGTATGGAGACCGACACGACCGGGATGACAGGCGTCGAGTACCCGTTTCCCCTCCGAGGGAAAGGTCTTACGCTCCTCGGCGGCAGGACGACAAGCGTCAGTTCAGTGCGGGGCGAAGAGTTCCAGTCGACCCCAGGGAACCAGGCTTCGACGCGCGATCCATTATCGTGCAAGGCTTGGTCGACCGGAGCAGAGCCCATCGAGGTGGACCCGAGAGAGATGTACCCACGAGCAGTCGAGTGCATGTTTCTGGTCCAGAGTGTTTTAGCAGGGCTATCAGAGCCGCAGTGATTCCCCCCAATTTCAGGTTGGCAACAGGAGTCAGCAAATTCACTGGGGAGTCCAAGCCTGATACTTGGCTTGAGGACTACCGAGTGGCTGTTCAGATTGGTGGTGGGAATGACGAGGTGGCCATGAAGCATTTGCCCCTCATGCTGGAAGGTTCAGCCAGAGCGTGGTTGAATCAGTTACCTCCTAGCAGTATTTACACTTGGGAAGATTTGTCCCGAGTGTTCGTCAGAACTTTTGAAGGAACTTGCAAGCGACCAGCTGGTTTGACAGAGCTGCAAGTTTGTGTGCAGAAGACCAATGAGACTCTCAGGGAGTACATTCAGAGGTGGATCACTCTGCACCATACTGTGGAAAATGTGTCTGATCATCAAGCAGTTTGCGCCTTCAAAGATGGCGTCAAGAACAGGGAATTGAGTCTGAAGTTTGGTCGAACCGGGGACATGACCCTGAGTCGAATGATGGAGATTGCTACCAAGTACGCCAATGGCGAGGAAGAGGACCGACTCCGAAGTGGCAAGCATAAGCCAAGTCAGTCGGAGAAGGGAAATTCCAGTCGGAAACAAAAGCGGAAAGCCGAGCCAGCAGCTCCTGGAGAGGCCCTGGCCGTGACTCAGGGAAAGTTCAAAGGGAAGCCAAAAGGATCCTGGAATCCAAGAAAGTAAAGGATAAAGAAGGAAACGACGTGATGGATATGCCATGCCACATCCACACGAAGAAAGATGAAGAGGGCAACATCATTTACCCAAAGCACACCACTCGCCAGTGTCGACTCCTGATCCAGCAGTTTCAGGGAAAACAGTCTAAGGACAAGGAGAAAGAGTCAGACAAGGCCGGAGACAAAGAGGACAGTGAGGAAGAATATCCGCATATCAACTCTACTCTGATGATCTTCGCGGATGTGGAAAGCAAGAGTCGACTGAAAGTCATTAACCGTGAGGTGAACATGGTTGCCCCAGCAAAACCAAGTTATCTGAGATGGTCCCAAACACCCATCACATTCGACCAATCTGATCACCCGACTCATATTGCCACCCCTGGGAGGCAAGCGTTGGTGGTCGATCCAGTTGTCGAAGGCACTCGACTGACGAAAGTGCTGATGGACGGTGGTAGTGGGCTGAACTTGTTGTATGCAGACACACTGAAAGGAATGGGCATCCCGATGTCCCGACTGAGCACCAGCAACATGAGTTTCCACGGAGTCATACCAGGGAAGAAAGCCGACTCACTCGGCCAAATAGCTCTGGACGTGGTTTTTGGCGACTCAAAGCATTTTCGCAAGGAAAAGTTGACCTTTGAGGTTGTGGATTTTCAGAGCGCGTACCACGCCATTTTGGGGAGGCCCGCCTATGCACGGTTCATGGCTCGACCATGTTACGTGTACCTCAAACTGAAAATGCCAGGTCCCAAAGGAGTGATCACTGTCACTGGCGATCGGAAAAAGGCAGAAGAGTGCTTTCAGAAGGGCTCGAAGATTGCCGATTCCCAGGTGACAGCGGTCGAGTTCGAAGAATACAAGCAGAACGCAGATCCGAGTGATTTGTTGCGATCCAAGAAACCAGCCACAGAATCTGCATTTCAGTCGTCTGGTGAGACGAAGCCTGTTCACATTCACCCGACCGACCCCAATGCAGCCCCGACCCACATCTCCACGACACTCGACCCGAAATAGGAAGAAGCGCTCATCCAGTTCCTCCGTGAGAACTGGGACATTTTTGCATGGAAGCCAGCTGACATGCCGGGTGTTCCCAGGGGACTGGCTGAGCACCGCCTCAGAGTCGACAAATCAGCAAAACCAGTCAAAGAGCATCTTCGGCGGTCCGCCGTCCAGAAGAGAAAAGCCATTGGTGAGGAAGTGGCTCGACTGTTGGCGGCAGGATTTATCCGAGAGATATACCACTCCGAGTGGCTCGCTAATGTCGTCATGGTTCCCAAAAAGGACAACTCACTCCGCATGTGCATTGACTTCAAGCATATCAATCGGGCCTGCCCGAAAGATCATTTTCCTCTCCCTCGCATAGATCAAATTGTTGACTCGACCGCGGGATGTGAGAGATTGTCTTTTCTAGACGCATATTCCGGGTATCATCAGATCCGTCTGTATGGACCCGACGAAATAAAAACAGCTTTCATCACTCCATTCGGGTGCTTCTGCTATATCACCATGCCATTCGGCCTCAAGAATGCCGGAGCCACATTTATGCGAATGATTCAGAAGTGTCTTCTCACTCAAATCAGTCGGAATGTGGAAGCGTATATGGATGATATCGTCGTTAAGTCGCGAAAAGGTTCCGACCTGATTACCGACCTCGCCGAAACATTTGCCAACCTCAGAAGGTATGATATCAAGCTCAATCCATCAAAGTGCACATTCGGAGTTCCTGGTGGAAAGTTACTCGGTTTTCTCGTTTCCGAGCGAGGGATCGACGCTAATCCAGAGAAGATCGGCACTATTCTCCGAATGAAACGCCCTGTGCGAGTGCACGATGTCCAGAAGCTTACTGGATGCTTGGCCGCATTAAGTCGATTCATCTCACGACTCGGTGAAAAGGCATTGCCACTTTACCGACTGATGAAGAAAGCAGACAAGTTCGAGTGGACTCCAGAAGCTGATGCAGCGTTTGCCGAGCTAAAAGCTCTGCTCTCCACCCAGCCGGTGCTTGCTGCTCCAGTCAGCAAAGAGCCTCTGTTGCTCTATATCGCAGCCACAGGACAAGTCGTCAGTACAGTACTTACGGTCGAGCGGGAAGAAGAAGGAAAAGCCTTTAAAGTTCAGCGCCCGGTGTATTATTTGTCTGAAGTCTTAACTCCGTCCAAGCAGAGATATCCTCATTATCAGAAGCTTGTGTATGGAATATACATGACCACGAAGAAGGTTGCTCATTATTTCTCTGATCATTCTGTCACAGTCGTCAGCGACGCCCCACTATCAGAGATTCTGCACAACAGAGATGCAACTGGTCGAGTGGCGAAATGGGCGATTGAACTTCTTCCCCTTGATATCAAGTTTGAGGCAAAGAAAGCCATTAAGTCCCAAGCAATAGCAGATTTCCTCGCCGAGTGGATTGAACAACAGCAGCCGACTGAAGTTCACTCGGAGCATTGGACCATGTTCTTCGATGGCTCTAAGATGCTGAATGGTTCTGGTGCTGGGGTTGTTCTAGTTTCCCCCAGAGGAGATAAGCTTAAGTATGTGCTCCAGATTCACTTTGATTCCTCCAACAATGAGGCAGAGTATGAGGCCCTTTTATATGGATTACGCATGGCCATCTCACTCGGCGTCCGTCGCCTGATGGTTTATGGCGATTCAGATTTAGTGGTCAACCAGGTGATGAAGGAGTGGGACGTGAGAAGCCCAGCCATGACTGGATACTGTAATGCAGTGAGGAAGCTGGAAAAGAAGTTCGAGGGGTTGGAGCTCCATCACATCCCCCGACTGAAAAATCAAGCAGCAGATGATCTGGCAAAGATAGGTTCCAAAAGAGAAGCCATTCCGAGTGGTGTGTTCTTGGAGCATATACACACTCCGTCAGTTAAAGAGGATCCCTTTACAGAGGAAGCTCCACAGCCCAAGAGTGCCACAGATCCGACTGAGGTTGAGATCCCAGCGGTGGTCGATTTGATCATGGAGGTCTTAGTGGTCATTCCCGACTGGACAGTTCCATACATCGCATATATCCTAAGAAAAGAGCTCCCAGAGGATGAGGAAGAGGCTCGGCAGATCGTCCGTCGATCCAAAGCCTTTACCGTTATCAAAGGACAGTTGTATAGAGAAAGCCCGACTGGGGTTGGTCAAAAATGCATAACGCCAGAAGAAGGTCGAATCATTCTCAATGATATCCACTCGGGGACCTGTGGTCACCATGCGTCCTCTCGGACCATTGTAGCCAAAGCATACCGAGCTGGATTTTACTGGCCAAGGGCGAATGAGATGGCAAAGGAAATAGTGGACAAGTGCGAAGGGTGTCAGTTCTACTCCAATATGTCACACAAGCCCGCGTCAGCTCTGAAGACCATTCCGCTCGTCTGGCCGTTCGCAGTATGGGGGTTGGACATGGTCGGTCCCTTGAGAACAGGCTGAAGTGGTTTCACGCACGTACTGGTCGCAGTCGACAAGTTCACGAAGTGGATTGAGGCTAAACCAATCAAGAATCTTGACGCCGGTACTGCAGTTACCTTCATCAGGGAGCTGACGTTCAGATATGGGGTCCCGCACAGCATCATTACGGATAATGGGTCGAACTTTGACTCGGAAGAATTCAAGGGTTTCTGCAACGCTCAAGGCACACGAGTCGACTACGCTTCGGTCGCTCATCCACAGTCGAATGGACAAGCGGAGCGAGCCAATGGCTTAATCCTCAAGGGTTTAAAACCCCGACTAATGCGTGATCTCAAGCACGCGGCTGGAGCATGGGTCGACGAACTCCCTTCGGTGCTTTGGGGTTTGCGGACCACACCCAATCGGTCGACCGGAAGAACTCCATTCTTTTTGGTCTATGGAGCTGAAGCAGTCTTGCCGAGTGATCTTCTTCACAACGCTCCTCGAGTTGAACTCTACAACGAAGCAGAAGCTGAGCAAGCACGTCAGGACGCAGTCGATCTTCTAGAGGAAGAAAGGGAGATGGCTCTGATCCGATCGACCATCTATCAACAGGACTTGCGTCGCTTTCACGCCAAAAATGTGAGGGGTCGAGCCTTCCAAGAAGGAGATCTAGTTCTCCGAGTGGATCAGCAGAAACAGCATAAGCTCGCTCCTTCTTGGGAAGGACCCTTCATCATCACCAAAGTTCTCCACAACGGGGCATACCGTCTCTACAACGTCGAACACAATATCGAAGAGCCCCGAGCTTGGAACGCGGATCTGCTCCGCCCGTTTTACACTTAAAGTTTTCCACTCGGATGAGTTGTAATAAAATACTTCTGTAGTTCATGGATTTCGAAATAATAGTGCCATAATTCCTCATAATTTTTGTCGATCTTTCCCCCAGTGGGTGGCTTAGTCGCGAATCCGTTTCGCCTAAGTTTGTACAAATCCTACCAAGTGGTAAGCCAGACTTCCACTCGGAGGCTTAGCCGCGAATCCGTTTCGCCTAAGTTATAAAATCCTACCGAGTGGCAAGCCAGACTTCCACTCGGGGGCTTAGCTGCAGCCCAGTGCTCGCCTAAGACTATTAAAGAAATCCTACCGAGTGAAGAGCAAAACTCTCACTCGGAGGCTTAGCTGCAGCCCAGCGCTCGCCTAAGTGATTAAAATCCTACCGAGTGGTAAGCCAGACTTCCGCTCGGAGGCTTAGCTGCAGCCCAGCGCTCGCCTAAGTTATAAAAAATCCTACCGAGTGAAGAGCAAACCTCTCACTCGGGGGCTTAGCTGCAGTACAAAGTACTCGCCTAAGTTATTTAAATCCTACCAAGTGGCGAGCCAGACTCCCACTCGGGGGGCTTAGCTGCAGTTTACACACTCGCCTAAGTACAACGTACGCTCGAAAGGAGGACGAGGTGCAGGTCGACTGCGACCCTCTCCTCTGAGCTACGCCACAAATACAACGTACGCTCGAAAGGAGCAAGAGGTGCAGGTCAACTGCGACCCTCTCCTCTGAGCTACGCCACAAATACAACATACGCTCGAAAGCAGGACGAGGTGCAGGTCGGCTGCGACCCTCTCCTCTGAGCTACGCCACAAGTACGACGTGAAAATCCTACTGAGTGAAGAGCAAACCTCTCACTCGGAGGCTTAGCTGCAGCCCAGCGCTCGCCTAAGTTATAAAAAAATCCTACCGAGTGAAGAGCAAACCTCTCACTCGGGGGCTTAGCTGCAGCCCAGCGCTCGCCTAAGTTATCAAAAATCCTACCGAGTGAAGAGAAAACCTCTCACTCGGGGGCTTAGCTGCAGCCCAGTGCTCGCCTAAGGAATAAGTCGACTGCAGTAGGCATCTTGCTGTGAACCTGCAAAGGACAATTCGAGCCAAGAGCAATCATATCCAAACATCAAATCCAAGTTTAGGTCGATACCTAGAGGAACCGAGGGTGCTCAGGCACTAAGCCTGTTAAGGTTTATCGGTTACAGTTCCACTCGGCATACCGAGGCAAATTTAAAGTGTCGGGCTTAAAGAAAGTTTTTTACCCCTCCTGTGGAGGGCTGGAAGGAGCAACAAACTCATCGAGGTCGATCCCGTCTGCGATCCGGGTAGCAGCAGCGATGAAAGTTTCCATGAAGGACCTGAAGTCGTGTTTCTTGGTGTTGGCTACTCGGAGAGCCGCCAGCTTCTCTCTCGCGCGTCCTTGCAGTGGACTCGGGCCAGACACAGGGCAACGTCTGCGCCACACCGAGCCGAGGACTTCTTCCACTCTTGCACACGGTCGGGGACCGCGTTTAGTCGAGCCATCAACGACTCGAGGTCATTCTGAAGTGTCGCCCCGGGCCAAAGCGTCGAGTCGACGCGAGAAGTGGCGGCCTTCAGCCTTGCAAGATAGTCCGCGACAGCTGCAACACGGGACTCCAGTCGGAAGACATTCATGGCAACTTCATCATTCACCGGAGAATTGACAGGGTCAAGGTTCGGCTCCAGCTGGCTAGTCTCTTCTTCAAAGTTTTGACAGAATTCTGCAAGGACAAAACGCCGAATCAAGACAATGGTCGAATGGAAGCATCACAGTTGAAAATGTTGGTCGAGTGCAAAGGATTACCTTCGAGCATGAGGAACAATTTCTTGGCAAGACCACCCAGGAAGCCTTCCAGGTCATTCCCAATCAACTGGTTGATCTTCTCGGTCAAGGTAGTCTTGTCAGTTTTCAGTCGGTCGACTTCCTTGGTGGCAATTGTCAGAGCAGCTTTCAGATTGGTATTTTCCTGTTCAAGCTTGGCCACTGAAGCCAACTTCTCGTCAGCAAGCTTGGTCTTCTCATCTAGCTCAAGGTCCTTCTTCCTCTGGGCCTCCCTCACCTTGTCTGCAAGTTACAGCAAAGTCAGATTTTGAAACAAATGGAAGGAAAGAAGAGTCGTTGAGGTCTCACCGAACATACCTTTGGTCTCCTCCTTCGCCTTCGTCAGATTCTCCTGCACCAGCTTCAGATCCAGCTCGAGCTGAATGTGCTTCTGCTCCAGTTCGGTATAGCGAGCCGCAAGGTCACAGGATTTCTACGAAGAACCAATCGATAAAATATCAAAGATAATTCACTTCCGAGTGGATAAGAGAAAATCACACGTTTCTAAGACTACAGTCGAAAGCAAGCATTCGACCGTAGTCTCGGGGACTACACCCAGTGGGTGCACTCAGCGTGCCCCCTCTAATTCTGTTCAAGACAGAGTCGACCAGTCGACTTCCCAAAAAAAAAGACGTGCTCTTCAGACTGTAGTCGACTGCAAGCAGTCGACCACAGTCTCGGGGACTACACCCAGTGGGTGCACTCAGCGTGCCCCCACCGGTTTCAGAAATCCATTCGATCCAGTCGAATGACGAAAAGCCTTTACTTATAAAGCCTAAGGCCGACTGCCAGCAGTCGACCTTAGCCTTGGGGACTACACCCAGCGGGTGCACTCAGCGTGCCCCCGCTAACACGGAGTTTTTTATCAACACACCCAGTGGGTGATTGCTATGGATTTCAGAAAGAAAAAGTTTTGATAGCATATCCTAATAGGACAGGCGGTGGTCGACTAACCTGAACATTGCTCTAAAGGGCGGAGCTAGCGTCGTAAGCTGCTTGGCTTGCATCCCGGATGATCTTCACCTGCTCCATCATGATCCCCGCTTGGCGTATCGCCTCCTTAGCAGCACTGGCTTGGTCCTCTGGGACGTGATGTGTTGTGAAGAGCGAAGATTGTGCAGCACTCGACGAAGTGGGACGAGCACTCGTCAACGGCACCGCGAAAGACACGGTGTGTCGAGTGGCGTTCTCCCCCTCCGTGACCACAGTCTCGGGCGCCGTCGCATCCTGGGTTGCCTGATCAGCAGACGCCTTCCTGCCCCTCCTATGCCTCAGCGGTTCTTCATCCTCATCATCATCTTCAGGAAGGGTGATAACGTCATGGGATGGAGCTTCAAAAAAAGAATCAAAATTAGAAATCATGAGTCAGTCGACTAAAGACAGAATTGAGAGTATAGTACCAGGATTTGAGGTTGCTGCGTCCTCCATCTCGTGGTCGTCAGCCTTGCCTGAGGTCTCAGAAGTTGCAGCACTTAAGTTCCAAAGAATCAGTCGACCAACTCAAGTATCAACCAGAGATAAAGCTTATACAAAACAAAAAGACTCAAGTAACATGTTTACCCGGATATGGTGGGGATGGACACCTTCATCTTCGGTAGGAGCTTGGGGGGTTTCGACGGAGCCACCTTCGACTGCTTCGGCGCCTTTTCACTCGGCACCGGAGAAGCGGTCCGAGGGCGCTTGGTCGACTGCGAGGCAGTCGCAACCCCCTTACCGCGTTCAGTCGAGGGGTCATGGACAAGTTTCGACCGCCTTTCCGAGCGCGGTGGTGCAACCTCCTCCACCTCCTCTTCTTCGTCCTCATCATCGTCGTCGTCGTCATCGTCATCCTCGGCAGCGTCTGAATCCCACTCATCCTGGCTCTCGCCCCCACTGGCTTCTCCCTCCCCAGTCGGAGCCTGAGCTCCATTGGGCATCGAATACAGCTCGGTAAGGGCCTGGAAGATGTCAAGACAGAGATCAGTCGACCAAGTCGCAGAACATACAGAAGCAAATTCGGCAAAATACAATGGAAAGCGGAGCAAACATACCTTGTCAGGAATGCTGTGACAGTCGAGTGGAGGAACCCTCCTGGATCCACGAGGATTGTCCTTGTTCCCAGTAACCGCTGCCATCCATCTTTCCACCGTGGCGTCGTTGACTGCTTCCGGGTGGACTCGAGTCTCGTCTTCAGTTCCGTGGTACAAGCACATGCAATGGCTCCGGAACTGAAGAGGCTGGATACGCCGCCGAAGGAAAACCTCCAGAAGGTCCATGCCAGTCACGCCGTCCCGAACCAGCTGCACCACGCAGTCCATCAACATCTTCACATCGGCTCTCTCCTCCGGAACCACCTTCAAAGAGGAGGGCCTGTCCACTCGGCTCATGGTGAATGGAGGGAGCCCACTCGACTGCCCCGGCGTCGACTCATTCTGGCAGTAGAACCAGGTCGACTGCCAGCCCCTGACCGACTCAGGGAACGTCATAGCTGGGAAAGTGCTTTTATTCCTCACTTGAATTCCCAGGCCCCCGCACATTTGGACAACTTGGGTTTTCTCATCGCCTGGGCTCGCTTTCTTCATAGTCTGAGAACGACACGTGAAGATGTGCTTGAACAAGCCCCAGTGCGGTCGACAGCCCAAGAAGCTCTCGCACATGGATACAAACGCAGCAAGATACGCGATGGAGTTCGGAGTAAAGAAGTTCAGAAAAACACGAAAGAAAACACTCGGTGGAAGAGAAAATCCTCGATCGACATGAGTGGCCAGGAGCACACACTCACCCTCTTCCGGCTGGGGTTGCCACTCTGTTCCTGGACGCCTTGCGACGCCGTGGGGGATCAGCCCGTCATTGGCCATGTCGAGGAGATCCTGCTCCGTGATGGTCGACTGGATCCAATCTCCCTGGACCCAGCCCTTCGGTAGGCGAGATCTCGATGAAGACCCACTCCGGCTGGTGGATCTCCCCTTCGCCTTCTCCGCCGCCGGCGCCTTCTCCGCCGCTGACGCCTTCTTTGCGCGCTCCAGCGCCGCCGTCTTCTCCTTAACCATGGCTGCCGGCGAGGTGCGCGAAGGAGAGCTTTGCGGAGGCGAAAGCGGGTGCGTTGGGCGGAGACGAGGAGAGCAGAGGAGAAAGAATGGAGCGCTGTTCAAAAACCCTCACTGGTCGCATTTATAGCATCCCTTCCGAGTGGATGACAGGTGGACCCGGGCAACCTAATCATATCCCGAAACAGTTGCATCGACACGATACGTGGCGGAAAAAGCGGCGCGGAAATCGAGGCATCTATGTCCTGTCCCGTCCGAGCGCCGCAGTTCGTTCCGCTTCGCGCGCCTCCCCAAATTTCGTATCCCGTGGAATCCGCGAGCGGCAGATCGGTCTGTCAGACGCGAGATTTCCTGCGATCCGTCGCTCAAGAACCGGCAAAGTCTAAAAGATCACTCGACGAAAGACAAGAATGGATCGAGTCGACTGAAGAAAAGTTGCTCGCTATCAACAAAGAAGATCTTGGTCACGAACGACGCATAGCCAGTACACCAAAATCAATCGGAAACAGCATCAACTCCTTCCTCATTCAAGCCTCAATCCATTCGGGGGCTAATGATGGATTCATGTACCTAGGGTAGGTCATAGGCCTGGCCTAGATATCCTACCCAAGGACACCCTTAGAAGAGATCACCTTCCAGTCGACCAACGAAGAACTCACTCGACTGACTAGAAGGACTCGACCATGGAGACTCACTCGACCATGAAGATACACTCGACCACCAGAAGGTCAGAAGGCACTCTGCACTGCAACGGCCCGTAATTGAATAAGACTTAATGATAGTTAAGGCACTTTATGCGGGGCGTTACCAGTAACGCCCCAGACTTAATGTACTTAAACCCCTTCATTACGTGGGCTGGCAGGGGTCCTGGCGCACTCTATATAAGCCACCCCCCTCCACAGGCAGAAGGGTTCGGACTCTTGTAACGCATATACACACAATCCACTCGACCGCCTCAGGGCTCCGAGACGTAGGGCTTTTACTTCCTCCGAGAAGGGCCTGAACTCGTACATCGCTTGCGTTTACAACCTCTATATAGCTAGGACCTTGCCTCTCCATACCTACCCCCCACTCTACTGTCAGACTTAGAACCACGACAGTGGGTAACGGTTGGAATTGTCCCCCGACTATAAAAGGGGGTCTTCTTCTCCAAGAAGACTTACTTCTTCCAACACTAAACTCCGTTGTTGCTCCAAGCTCCATTTTCGCCCGATCTCTCTCCTTAGCCAATCAAACTTGTTGATTTGCTCGGGATTGGTTGAGAAGGCCCCGATCTACACTTCCACCAAGAGAAATTTGATTCCCCCACTTATCCCTAGCGGATCTTGTTACTCTTGGGTGTTTGAGCACCCTAGACGGTTGAGGTCACCTCGAAGCCATACTCCATTGTGGTGAAGCTTCGTGGTGTTGTTGGGAGCCTCCAATTGTTGTGGAGATTGCCCCAACCTTGTTTGTAAAGGTTCGGTCGCCGCCTTCAAGGGCACCAATAGTGGAATCACGGCATCTCGCATTGTGTGAGGGCGTGAGGAGAACACGGTGGCCCTAGTGGATTCTTGGGGAGCATTGTACCTCCACACCGCTCCAACGGAGACGTATTTCCCCTCAAAAGGAAGGAACTTCGGTAACACATCCTCGTCTTCACCGGCTCCACTCTTGGTTATCTCGCGGCCTTTACTTTAGCAAGCTTACTTGTGTTGTTACCCTTACTTGCATATCTAGACAACCTACTTTGATGCAAAGTTTAATTTGGTAAAGAAAAGCTAAAAATTGTTAGTTGCCTATTCACCCCCCCCCTCTAGTCAACCATATCGATCCTTTCAATTGGTATCAGAGCCTCGTCTCTTTATTAAGGACTTTGCCGTCCGAAGAGTATGGTTGACACCACAGATGGTGCGGAGGAGCACTCCGGTGTGAATCCTATCTCGTCTACGGCTGATGGGGGAACCTCGGTCTCTCGTGAGGAATTCAATGTGGCTCTAGACACATTGAAAGATTCCATGACGACTAAGGTTGAAAGCATGCTTACTAAATTTCTTGAAGGGCTTAAACTGTCCACCTTGCCGATGAAAGTGGGTGATCCCACTAACAAGGTGACGGATGCTACCTCCGACAAGGGGGAAGCTAACAGTGAAAAGAGTCCTTCTACTAGTGGTAGAAATGGCACATGCATCTTTGCCCATGTGGAACCTCCAATTTATGGACGACCGATTCCCTCTACTCATTTAAATCATGCCGGTCCTCCTCCTAAGATTGTGAAAAATGACGATTTTGATTCTTGGGTGTATCGCTTCAAGCGTCATTTAAATCATGTGAATACTAACCTTTGGAGAATCATTGAAGAAGGTTTCTATCCACATGACCGGAGCAACTTCACCCCGAGAGAAGTGGTGGATAATCAATTCAATGAGAGTGCTCTCTTCATCATCCAAGATGCAATCCTTCCCGAAGATCTCCCTCATCTTCGACCTCATGCCATGGCCAAAGACGCATGGCAATGCGTTGTGTCTCTCTATCGAGGAAGTGCTAGCATTCAACGCTCCAACTATGAAGTGGTACAAGATGAAGCCGATGAGTTTTCAATGAAAGAAGATGAAGAACCTCGTGATCTCTTCCGAAGAGCGACCAAACTCGCGGTCTCACTCCGAGATCATGGAAGCAAGGACACGGATGAAAATTGGATCAAGCGCAAGATTCAAGTCCATGATGCCCTACAACAAGGCCATGTCCTCCGTCATCCGTCAAAGACCGGACTTCCACTCCATGACCTCAAGTGAAGTGTTGGATGAGTTCATTGCAATGAGCATCTTGGACAAGACCGCCGACAATGCGGTGCTCCGTTCTCGAAGGGCAAAGAAGCCCAACCTTCCTTTGAAGGCCAAGGTTAGTATGGAAGAAGAGGAAGAAGAGGAAGATGAGGAGAGCAACCCCGAAGACACCAAATATGATTATCATGAGCACATGGCCCTTGCTTCAGGACAGTTTTGGAGCAAGAAGAATACAAGAGCCAACTTCAACAAGAACAACTGAAGTGGCGTCAAGGGCAAGCAACGGGTTAGAACTTGCTTCAACTATGGCAATGTGAGCCATTTCGTTGCGGATTGTCCTTACGAGAAGCGGGAAGACAATGGTGGCAAGTTCATCCGAAAAGACAAAGCCAAGTCCTTCCCCAACAAGAACAACTTCGCCAAGAAGACTCCTACTCGTGGGTTGGTGGTTCAAGAAGAATACCATGAGGATGACGATGATGATGAAAATGGAGAAGCGATGGCCATGGCATCCGTTGCCATTGCCACTACTCCCCGGGTGTCTCTCTTTGATTCACCCAACAAGAACATCACCGCCAAGTGCCTCATGGCTAAAGCTTCCAACAAGGTAACCCCCAACATCAAAACCACCATCATTACTAATCCCTCCTTGGAGGATTGCATTGATGAACATGATGGGTCTAATGAAGAAGTGAATGAATTTGAGTCTTTTATTAGTAAGCTCAAGGATAAATCCAAGAAGCATTTTGTTGCTCTCTTGGAACAACTTGGTGAGGCCAATGACATGATTGAGGCTCACGAAGAAACCATCTCTAAGATGGAAGGTCATAGTCGTGACTATGCCGATGAGATATCGGATCTCTCTAATGCTCTTGAGGAAGAGCGTGTGCATCTTTTGACTTTTGAGGAGTCATACAACGATGACCATGCTAAGTTAAAGAAAGATCTTGATCATGCTCTTGTCGTGTCTCGTGTGCTAACTTCCGAGAAGGCTAAACTTGGGGTTGATCATGCTAGACTCGAAGAGGAGTTTGAGATACTTGACAAGGCCCACAAGGTCTTGAAGGGTGCTCAAGCTAACCTCAAGGAGTCTCATGCTCAATTCCAAGTTAAGCTAACCAAGGAAAAAGACACCTTCCCTCATATGGTATTAACTGATAATGCATGTGCTACTAACCCGTGTTGTGAGCATGTGCATCTTGTGGAGAAGAATGCCAAGTTGAAGGATCAACTTGAGAAAGGGCTTGTGACTTGCATTCAAAGTGAGAAGAACCTCAACGACCTTTTGAGCAATCGAAAGGAAGTCGTGGCCAAGAAGGGAATTGGGTTTGCACCCAAGTCCAAGAGTAAGAAGAAGAATGACAAGACCAAACGTCCTCCTCCTCTCAAGCAAACTTTTGTGAAAGAGGGAGAGGGTGCTCCTAAGGAGAAGAAGAAAAAAGTGAAGGGATTTGATGTCCAAAAGGGCAAAACCATTTCCTCCAACAAAGCCGGTGACTTTAACCCGTCATATGTGTTGTGCCGCGCTAGTGATGGACATGTTTATGCTAAATTTGTTGGTTCTCCTTATGAGTACATTGAATGGTCTATTTGGGTTCCTAAGACCCTTGTTACTAACATCAAAGGACCCATTACTAAATGGGTACCTAAAACCAAGCATTGATCTCCTGTAGGTGTTTGCTTCCGGTGGAGGATCTTGGTTGCTCGATAGTGGAGCAACAAATTATATGACCGGGAGCAAGGACTTGGTGGTGGATGTGCAAAAGATTCCATCTACGCCCACCAATGTTGAGTGGGGTGATGCCTCACATTCTAAGGTATTGGGTCTTGGCAAGGTTGTCATTTCTCATGATCTAACGATCGAGAAAGTCATGCTTGTTGAGTCCCTTGCATACAATTTACTTTCCGTTCGTCAACTTGCACTCATGGGCTTTGCCACTTTCTTTGACATTGATACCGTGGCCCTCTTGTGGAGAAATACTCTTAAAGAATCCTTTGTCGGGCATGTCGAGAACGGTCTCTATCTGATAAACTTTTCAGAGCGACCCACTAAGACCGCGACATGCCTAATGGCTAAAGTTGACGTGGGATGGCTTTTGCATCGCCGTTTAGCCCACGTCCACATGAGATCTTTGCAAAGTCTTCTCAAGGGGGACCATGTCCATGGACTAACAAATGTTAGTTTTGCCAAAGACCGTGCTTGCAGTGCTTGTATTGGAGGTAAGCTTCATGAGAAGGCTCACCCTCCCACGACAATCATCTACTCGAAGAGACCCTTGGAGCTCCTTCACATGGATCTCTTTGGGCCCCCATCATTTGATAGTCTTGGAGGTAGAAAGTATTGCTTGGTGATTGTGGATGATTATTCAAGATACACTTGGGTATACTTCTTCAAGAGGAAGAGTGAGACTCAACAAACCGTCATCGACTTTGAAAATGAAGCTCAACATCAACATAATGCAAAGATCTTGACAATAAGAAGTGACAACGGCACCGAGTTCAAGAAATACACCTTGGATGAGTTTCTTAGTGATGAGGGGATCAAGAATCAATATGCTGCACCTTACACCCCTCAACAAAATGGTGTTGCAGAGAGGAAGAACTGGACGTTGATGGATGCGGCAAGGACCATGATGGCGGAGTTCAAGTCTCCATACAACTTTTGGGCCGAAGCCATCAACACCGCATGTCATGTATCCAATCGGCTCTATCTCCGCAAAGGCTTGAACAAGACTCCTTATGAGATACTCACCAGCAACAAGCCCAATCTCAAGTACTTCCGGGTGTTCGGTTGTAAGTATTTCATTCTCAAGAAAGGTGTTTGTTTGTCTAAATTTGAGGCTAGAGCTTATGAGGGCATATTTGTTGGCTATGCTACAAACTCCCATGCTTACCCTATTCTCAACAAGTCCACCGAACTCATTGAGGAGACGTGTAACGTGGAGTTTGACGAAAATAACGGCTCCCAAGTGGAGCAAAGTGGTACTTGTGATGTAGGTGATGAAATTCCTCCCCAAGCCATAAGAAGAATGGTTATTGGTCATATTCTACCCATTGAGGAACCCCTTGTGGCCGAAGGAGAAGGACAATGTTCCACTCAAGTGGAGCCATCACCTCCCCAAGACCCACACGCTTCCGAAGAACAAAGTGAAGGCCCTCAACCTCATGAACAAGACCAAGGGCAAGATCAATCTCAAGATGATGGTGAACCCCCAAATGATGCCCAAGGTCAAGTTCTCCCCCTCGAGCAAGTTCAAGATCATGAGCAAGCTCAAGATCAAGAACAAGCTCATGACGACGCTCAAGATGATCAAGTTAACCCTCCTCCTTCCACATCCGAGGAGGAATTAGAGCGTCGTGCCGCGAAGATTGCTTCCAAGCTCACCACCAAAGGCCACCTCATGGAGAATGTGGTTGGAAGCCTAAGAAAGGGGGTAAGCGCTCATAGACAATTAGCAAACTATTGTGAACATCACGTGTTTGTCTCTTGTGTTGAACCCCAAAAGGTCTATGAGGCGCTCGAAGACTCGGATTGGCTCAATGCTATGCATGAAGAACTCAACAACTTCGAGTACAACAAGGTGTGGAGATTGGTGCCAAGGCCATCGGGGAACCACAACGTCATTGGAACCAAGTGGATTTTCAAGAACAAGCAAGATGCTCATGGGAACATCATTCGCAACAAGGCAAGATTGGTAGCACAAGGCTACTCCCAAGTCGAGGGGATCGACTATGGTGAAACCTTTGCTCCCGTTGCTCGCCTTGAATCCATTCGTTTGTTGATTGCTTATGCTTCCCATCACAACTTTAAGTTGCAACAAATGGATGTGAAAAGTGCTTTTCTTAATGGTCCTATTAATGAGTTGGTCTATGTCAAGCAACCCCCCGGGTTCGAGGATCCCTACTTCCTAGATCATGTGTATCAACTCGATAAGGCACTCTATGGCCTTAAACAAGCCCCACGTGCATGGTATGACCACCTTACCTAGTTGTTACAAGATCGTGGATTTGAGGTGGGGCAAATCGATCCCACTCTTTTTACTAAGAAGGTCAAAGGGGAGTTGTTTGTATGCCAACTATATGTTGATGATATTATCTTTGGTTCCCCTAACAAAGCTTTCAATGAGGAATTTGCCGCTCTCATGACCTCCGAGTTCAAGATGTCTTCGATGGGAGAGTTGAAGTTCTTCCTTGGTTTTGACATCAAACAAAGAAGAGAAGGAACCTTCATCAACCAAGCCAAATATACTCAAGACATGCTAAAAAGATTCAAGCTAAGTGATGTCAAGCCGGCTTCTACTCCAATGCCTACCAAGTGCCAACTTGACATTGATCCCAATGCTAAAGCGGTGGATCAAAAGGTATATCACTCCATGATTGGTTCCTTGCTTTATCTTTGTGCATCTAGACCGAATATCATGTTGAGTGTGGGAATGTGTGCACGGTTTCAAGCTGCACCAAAGGAAAGTCACTATGTGGTGGTCAAGCGAATCTTTCGATATTTGGCTCATACCCCAAACTTTGGCTTATGGTACCCAAGAGGGGCAAACTTCAAGCTTGAAGGATATAAGGATTCCGATTGGGCGGGAGACAAAGTGGATAGGAAGTCCACCTCCGGAGGGTGCCAATTTCTTGGTTGCTCTTTGGTGAGTTGGTCTTCCAAGAAGCAAAGTTGTGTGTCTCTCTCGTCCACCGAAGTGGAATATGTGGCGACCGGTTGTTGTTGTGCGCAACTCTTATGGATGAGGCAAACTTTAAAGGAGTACAGTGTCATTTGTGACAAAGTGCCTCTTTGGTGTGATAATGAAAGTGCCATCAAGATTTCTCTCAACCCGGTGCAACACTTCAAGACGAAGCATATTGAGATTCGGTATCACTTCATCCAGGATCACATTAGGCGAGGGGAGATCGAGCTCAAGTATGTCAACACTCATGATAACCTTGCAGATATTTTCACGAAGCTCTTGGATGAAGCAAGATTTCACGAGTTAAGGCATGAGCTAAATATAATTGATTCGAACAATGTGACTTGAACCCTTGCACCCCCCACCACACTCAACTTGTTGTCTAGTTTAGGTGTAGGCATGGACATAGGGGGAGTGTTGTTCTCTCAATGAACTCTTCCTCCCCCCATAATGCTCATATTAATCATCTCTTTCACATTAGCCATTTTTTATGGTACTTGTGCTTCAAAGACGAGTTTTGGTCATGGACCCAAGGATAATTCTTCACGGTGCCATACCAGTTAACTCAAATATAGGTGGCTCCGGCCACCGCCCTTCCTTGGAGAAGTTGTTTTCTCTCTTGTGTTAGTTCATGTTTCCCCCGTGGGTGTTTTGCTTTTGTTCTCCTTCTCTCTTGCGTTCTAGCTCTTTCTTGGTTTACGGTACTACCGTGGTGCACCACGGTACTACCGCAGGAGCTGGTGGGTCTCTCCAAGTGCGTGGCCCTCCAGGGCATGGTACTACCGCTACTTCCGTGGCCGAATTTTTTTACTGCCGCTGAACAAGCGGTACTACTGTCCAGCGTGCGGTACTTCCACCTGGGCGGTACTATCGCGATGACCCGCGGTACTTCCACGCCCGCACGAGCAGGTGGGGGTTAAGAGCGGGATAGGGGGAGTTCTAACTCCCCCATACCCATTCATCTCTTCTCCCCACCCCGTCTCTCTCTCTCCTGACCAAGAACGGCGCCGGAGGCCTTCACCGGATCTCCATCTCCGGCCGCTCTCCTCGGATTTCGACCAGTGGGATCGCTCCCCACCTCGCCCTCTTGCCATGGACCCAGGTTTTTCCCCAAGTACCTCTCGTTTTTTGTTCTTCTTGTGCTTCTAGGTTTTGGGGAGATGCATGTGGTGTTCTTGAGATTTTTGGCTAAATCTGTGCAAGTGGGATTCGTTGTAGAGTGGTAGAGTAGTTGCATGCTCTTTGGATAGTCAAAAATAGTTCCGTTTGATCAACGGTAGTGCCGAAGTTGTCGTGCAGAGGTTCTAGATCCAGATTCGCGTCCTCCGTGGCGGTTTCTCATTCTGTGCGGTACTACCGCTCCTCCTGGAGCGGTACTACCGCAGCCAATTCTGGATCTGATGCTCCGCGGTACTTCCGCACCTTGGTGCGGTACTACCGCTGGGCGTCCGGAAGTAAAAAATTACTTCTGCCCCACGCGCAGTACTACTGTGCTTCCCTGGCACGGTACTTCCGCAGTTGGCGCGGATGTAATTTTTTTACATCCGGAACCCCGCCCGGTACTACCGTAGATCATCCTGCGCCTTTTTGTCTTCTGTCCAAGTCGCATGTGTTTGTGTTTTTCTTTCATTTGTTTTTGATTTGTTTTGTTCCCGTGCGTGTCTTTATGTCTTCATGTCTAGGTGGTGGCTCCGGTCTCCCTCGTCGCTCGAATCCCAGCCGTGACACAGGGTCCAAGCGTCTGCGCAACCTAGATGATGTTCCAGAGGGGTCCTCTGCTGCTCCCCAACGCAGCACCAAGCACACCACCAGCAAGCAGAAGGAGCCCATCATGGGCATGGATGAGATGCCCCAGGCAGAATTTGTCATTCGACGCAAGATCAATCCATATGTGTCTCCCCAGTCTAGCACGCGAGGCAATGAACTCTTCTGGAACAAGCAGCAGAATCTGATCTACATGGATGTGATCAAGGCCAAGCAGAATCACTATGTTGAAGTTCACTAGATTGACATGATTCACATGAGGCAGGAGAAGCACCGTGGGTACTTTGGAGAGGCCTTGGATCTTGTGGAGCACTTTGGCATTGAACACATTCTCACCTTCCACAAGGACTTTGATCCAGAGATCATTGCACAGTTCTTTGCTTCAGTTCACTTCAACGTCAATGAAGAGAGGACCCTGACTTGGATGACCAATGGTCGACAGTTGTCTGCTACCTGGAAGGAGTTCATGGAGTTGCTCCTTGCTCCCGATGAAGGACTCGACACGCCTGTTGGAATTCGCCCTCACGCCAACGCTGAATCTGCCAACAAGAACAAGCTCATGCCATACCTTGTTGAGAAGTCGCTTCCTAACAAGAAGAAGGCATGGGTGCTCAACCCCTTCCTTGACATCATGCATAGGCTCTTCCGGAACACACTCTTCCCGCGCATTGGTGACATGGGACAGGTGCATTCTTACCTCGTTGACATGATGCTTCTTTGTGAGGAGGTCCGTCAGGCTCAGACTCAGCCACTTGATGTCTCACATATCATGTGGTGTGAGCTTCAGTTTGCCGTGTTCAACCGTAAGGTCCCCATCTATGGGCCTTATTTGTTTTACCTGATCTCCAAGACTTGGGAGAAGCTCCTTCCCAATGAGGAGTTTGAAGCTCCAGGGTGGATTCGTCATGAGCCCATCAAGCTTCGCATCAAGCCCCAATGGGCTAACACCACCACTGCTGCAGAGGCTGCCAAGATGGTTGTGGATGAGGAGGAGATTGAGGAGGAAGACGTTGCTGAGGATCGTTCTGCGTTCACGCCTCCCTCTGCTGAACCTTCTTGGGCAAAGAAGCTGAAGGACAAGATGAAGAGGTTGTTCTGCTTGCAGGTTCAGGGTCAGTACAAGGCCCATGTTGCTCAAAAGGAGAGTCGTCGTCGCGACATCAGGATCTTGAGGGCTTGCGGGGAGGACGTGGCCAGCGGCTCTGAGAAGCACATCACCCCAGAGACTGCCTGGATGGCGAAGCAGAGCTACCGATGGACCGATTCAGAGGAGGAGTATGTTCCTGCTGTGGAGTCTGGCGACGATGAGTCGTTTTCCGCCTGAGCTACCACCTGTGTTGTAGGTGACCTCTTTGCCTTTTTGGTGTCTCGATGCCAAAGGGGGAGAGAGTGCAGGATTTGTGTGTCATGTGTTTCGTCGTTTCGTTTGCTTTGCTTTCCATTGTTGAACCTGTCTGCTTTGGTTTGGTTGTGCTCGTGAGACTCAGTCTATCATATGGTGTAAGACATATGCACTCTCTCGTTATCTCCTTATTGAGCTTGTGCTTATCATGCTATTCATGTTATGCTCTTATCATCTATAGTGTCAGCCTTACTATTGCAAGATATGATTTGTTTCTATAATATAGGGGGGGTGCTGCTCCTAGCATTCGTGCCGTGCAGTCCAAAGCACTTTACCCTCTAGCACGAACCTAGGGGGAGCTCATCTATATTTTAGAAGTTGTGGGGTTTGCCTGTGCTATATTCATTTCATTTGTGCAAATCCCGTATTGTCATCAATCCACCAAAAAGGGGGAGATTGTAAGGGCATTCTTGTCCGTCTATAGTTTTGGTGATTGATGACAATGCCTTTGCGGACTAATCGTGTGTATTGAGCTTTTTAGATATATCACAACTAAACACAAGACGATTTGATGCCCCTCGGAGATTATAGAAGATCGCCTTTCTCTACGGTTTGGTTCGGCGGAGTTAAGTCGTAGGAAAGCCGTACTATTAAGAGGGGGTCCGCTTTGGAAAGGTTTGGGTGGAATCTCACGTACACATTCCCTTCTACACCGCCTTTCCTCGAGCTCCTCGGAGTGTTCCTCCGTCTCACCTTTGTCTCTACGAAATGAAGGCCTCTGTCTTGCTCCTCTCAGGCTAGCGGTAGTACTGCTCTCTTGAGCGGTACTACCGCAGGAGCCAGCGGTAGTACCGGGCTACGACACGGTAGTACCGCAGGCTCCCACGGTAGTTCCGCTCATCCGAGCGGTAGTACCGCGAGCTCTGGTCTGGCACCGCTCTTAAGCGGTGGTAGGCGCGGATGTAATTTTTTACATCCGCGCTCCCCGCGGTAGTACCGTGCTGCAGCGCGGTAGTACCGTGGCACCAGGCCAGGTTCCGTAGCAGGAGCGGAGGTAGGGGCGGATGTAATTTTTTACATCCGCACCCTTCACGGTAGTACCGCACCCTCGGTCGCGGTAGTTCCCTGTCGGATTTTTGCACGACTTTTTCTTAGCGGAGGTAGTCACGGATGTAATTTTTTTACTTCTGTGCCCACCAGGCCTGGCCCGTGTCTGCCATGCGGAAGTACCGCACGGGGCCGCGGTAGTACCGCGTCGGCGGATCTACTACGTCTGCGGATCTACCGCGCCCTGTCAGTGCTCCTTTTTGCCTGAACTGGCCTCTGCCGTGCTCACGGTAGTACCGCGGTCCACCACGGTAGTACCGCATGCCTGTGCAGTAGTACTGCGCCTATGGAGCGGTAGTTCCGTGGGCCGCGGGCTGAGTGGTGGGTAACGGTTGGAATTGTCCCCCCACTATAAAAGGGGGTCTTCTTCTCCAAGAAGACTTACTTCTTCCAACCCTAAACTCCATTGTTGCTCCAAGCTCCATTTTTGCCCGATCTCTCTCCCTAGCCAATCAAACTTGTTGATTTGCTCGGGATTGGTTGAGAAGGCCCCGATCTACACTTCCACCAAGAGAAATTTGATTCCCCCACTTATCCCTAGCGTATCTTGTTACTCTTGGGTGTTTGAGCACCCTAGACGGTTGAGGTCACCTCGAAGCCATACTCCATTGTGGTGAAGCTTTGTGGTGTTGTTGGGAGCCTCCAATTGTTGTGGAGATTGCCCCAACCTTGTTTGTAAAGGTTCGGTCGCCGCCTTCAAGGTTACCAATAGTGGAATCACGGCATCTCGCATTGTGTGAGGGCGTGAGGAGAACTCGGTGGCCCTAGTGGATTCTTGGGGAGCATTGTGCCTCCACACCGCTCCAACGGAGATGTACTTCCCCTCAAAAGGAAGGAACTTCGGTAACACATCCTCGTCTTCACCAGCTCCACTCTTGGTTATCTCGCGCCTTTACTTTAGCAAGCTTACTTGTGTTGTTACCCTTACTTGCTCGTGTCCTTGTTGTTGTCGCATCATATAGGTTGTTCAGCTAGTTGCATATCTAGACAACCTACTTTGATGTAAAGTTTAACTTGGTAAAGAAAAGCTAAAAATTGTTAGTTGCCTATTCACCCCCTCTCTAGTCACC
This sequence comes from Triticum aestivum, assembly GCF_018294505.1. Classification (NCBI taxonomy): domain Eukaryota; kingdom Viridiplantae; phylum Streptophyta; class Magnoliopsida; order Poales; family Poaceae; genus Triticum; species Triticum aestivum. The sequence goes on along the minus strand of NC_057801.1, from coordinate 840,417,464 downwards.
CATATCGATCCTTTCAAATAGCAACATACTAAACGATCAAGTGCTAAGCTAACGAAATGGGTCAAGTCAATCACATCATTCTTCTAATGATGTGATCCCGTTAATCAAATGACAACTCATGTCTATGGTTGGGAAACTTAACCATCTTTGATTCACGAGCTAGTCAAGTAGAGGCATACTAGTGACACTATGCTTGTCTATGTATTCACACAAGTATTATGTTTCCGGTTAATACAATTCTAGCATGAATAATAAACATTTATCATGAAATAAGGAAATAAATAATAACTTTATTATTGCCTCTAGGGCATATTTCCTTCATAGGAGCCATATGGTAGTCGCTTTATTGTATGCAATGCAATCGCCATGTAATTGTTTTACTTTATCACTAAGCAGTAGTGATAGCCGTAGAAGCAATAGTTGGCGAGAGGACAACGATACTATGATGGAGATCAAGGTGTCGCGCCGGTGACGATGGAGATCATGATGATGCTTCGATGATGGAGATCATGAGCACAAGATGATGATGGCCATATCATGTCACATATTTTGATTGCATGTGATGTTTATCTTTTAAGCATCTTATTTTGCTTAGTATGGCGGTAGCATTATAAGATGATCCCTTATTAACTTTCAAGGTATAAAGTGTTCTCCCTGAGTATGAACCATTCCTACAGTTCGTCATGCCAAGACACCACGTGATGATCGGGTGTGATAAGCTCTACGTTCACATACAACGGGTGCAAGCCAGTTTGCACACGCAGAATACTCGGGTTAAACTTGACGAGCCTAGCATATGCAGATATGGCCTCGGAACACTGAGACCAAAAGGTTGAATGTGAATCATATAGTAGATACGATCAACATAGTGATGTTCACCATTGAAAACTACTCCATCTCACGTGATAATCGGACATGGTTTAGTTGATTTGGATCACGTGATCATTTAGATGACTAGAGGGATGTCTATATAAGTGGGAGTTCTCAAGTAATATGACTAATTGAACTTTAATTTATCATGAACTTGTTGGGAAACGCAATAATTTCAAAAAGTTCCTACGATAACGTAAGATCTATCTAGGTGATGCATAGCAACGAGAGGGGAGAGTGTGTCCACGTACCCTCATAGACCGAAAGCGGAAGCGTTATGACAACGCGGTTGATATAGTCGAATGTCTTCGCGATCCAACCGATCAAGTACCGAATGCACGACACTTCCGCGATCTGCACACGTTCAGCTCGGTGATGTCCCTCAAACTCTAGATCCAGCTGAGGCCGAGGGAGAGTTCCGTCAGCACAACTACGTGGTGACGATAACGATGAAGTTACCGGCGCAGGGCTTCGCCTAAGCACTACGATGATATGACCGATGTGAAAATTTGTGGAGGGGGGCACTGCACACGGCTAAAAGATCAACTTGATCAACTTGTGTGTTCTAGGGTGCCCCTACCCCCGTATATAAAGGAGGGAGAGGGAGAAGCAGCCGGCCCTAGGGGGCGCGCCAAGGTGTGGAGTCCTACTAGGACTCCCTAGTCCTAGTAGGATTCCACCTCCCATATGGAGTAGGAAAGGGGGAAGGGAGAAGGAGAAGGAAAGGTGGGGCTGGCCCCCTTCTCCTAGTCCTAATCGGCCTCCTGCCCAAGGGAGGCGCACCAGCCCCTTGTGGGCTGGTGTGCTTCCTTTTTATGGCCCATAAGGCCCATAACTTCTCCCGGGCGAATTCCCGTAACTCTCCGGTACTCCGAAAAATACCCGAATCACTCGGAACCTTTCCGATGTCCAAATATAGCCTTCCAATATATTGATCTTTACGTCTCGACCATATCGAGACTCCTCGTCACATCTGTGATCTCATCCGGGACCCCGAACAAACTTTGGTCATCAAAACACATAACTCATTATACATATTGTCATCAAACATTAATCGTGCGGACCCCACAACGTCGATTCCTCCCTCGGTGACCGATTACGGTCAACATATTTGCATGTCTAATGCTACTCCTACATTTTTTGTTGCTCCTCCCTCGGCGTCATCACCAATGGCTTAACCAACCAGGGCTACCACACCCTTACTCTTGACCACAATGGCTTCAGCAACAATGGTTATCACCTCGCTAGAGCAACTTTGATGGTTTCTACTCCAGACAAAAGTGTCCGTGTTGCCACTACTGTTCACAATGCTCCTACAACTTCGAACACACACGGGGTCATCAAGATAGCTCGTGACTCGGCAATGGAAAGGTGGCTGAGGCATACACACATTGTAGCTTACACGTCTACGATGCCAAAAGCTGCACGAAAGGCACCTTATTCATCTTTTCTAAGCATGTTCAGTCTGAATGGTGTGTGTTGCCACCACCATGACTCAAGGGGAATGTTAGAATACAAATATGTGTTTAGTTTTAAACAGTAGATATTATGAAGTCTAGAAATAAACATCTATAACACTCCTAGGCTCTAGGCTACTTGTCCACCAAGTTTGTACCACTATATGTACTTGCCCTTGAGGCTTAACAATTAAAAATGTTTCTTGTATATTCATCTCGTTTTACAACAACATGCAGGTGCCAAGTTTATTTAGATGCATTGTCTTTCAAGGTAATAGACTGGTAGTACATACAAAGTAGATAATAGTGACAAGATTACATGCATGTTTACTCCATACATGGGGGCAAATTAATTTTGACCGGATCTCTCTGGGTGTGTCATGCCATGCCTCGTTGTGCTTAGATGTGCCGGTATGGGGTGGGCACCAGCAAGAGCGGTGTCTTTAGGAAGGGGATAAGCTTGCCTTCCTCCTCCATGTTCACTACGATCCCCTCCGGAAGCACCCACTCGAAGCTATATAGCAGGTTGGCCAGTGTGAACTCCACGGTGGCCGTGCTCATAGGCAGTGCGGGGCATATCCGCTGCCATGCGCCGAATGGAGTTAGCTCGAAATGCCCTCCTTTGAAGTCTATCTTGCTCGTCTCCAACCTCTCTGGTTTGAACTCTTCCGGCTCGTCTGGCCAGTTTGCCGGGTCCCTACCAATGGCCCACACGTTCACATAGATCCGCGTCTTGGCCAACACGTCATAGCCTCCAATCTGGATGTCCCGCATGGCCTCCCTCGGCAGTAGCATCGTCGCTGGTGGGTGCAGCCGTAGGGTCTCCACCACCAGCTTGAGGTAGACCAGCTTGGCCAGATCATCTGGTCGCACCCTCTCGTTGCCTCCCACCACGGCCCTCATCTCGTCTTGCGCCCTCTCCAGTAGTCGGGGATTCCGGGTCAGCTCTGCCATCGCCCATAGAATCGTCGCTGAGGTCGTGTCCGAGCCACCAATGAACGTGCCCTGCATGCATGCATGGTGGTGAGTGATGTCAGTTAGGTGATCTATTTTTCCTCAATCGAGACATGACATGATGTAGAGGCAACTAATATGACTTACAAATATGTTGCCCTTGACATGGTCTCTTGTAATGTTGAGGGTGCCACTGTTTTCCTTCCATAGATCGATGAGCCGGTCAATGAGGTCATCGTTCCGAGGCTTGACACGCTGAGGGTCAAGATGCTGCTCAATGATGACCTCGAAGAATGTATCAAGCTGCCTGAAGATCCGCTCACGACGAGAGGCGAGGCCGGTGATTTGGTCGACTAGGCGGCCGACGATGTTGGGGAAATAGTCCTCGGCGGAAAAGCTGGCCTGCATGTATATGGCCTCCTCAAGCACGTGCTCCAAGTTCTTGTGGTGTGGGAACTTGTCACTATTGTACATGTCGCCAAATCCAAGCATGCCGATGATGCCATCAGCCAGGCTTAAGATGTGCTCCTTGAGCGCTACCGGCTCTCCGGCCAGGCTGCTCAAGGTGCTCATCAGTTTCTCCACCTAATCGACATTGGGTGCAATACAGTCCATGAGGTTTTATACTACGCACAATTGTATCCACCATCTATTATTTTATGAGGATGTGTGCCACATTAATCCACGGAAATATGTAAATAGCATATACCATCTCTTATTTACTGTGTGTGGGCCTTGTTCTTCTATGCAAGTTCTACCTTGTTCTTCTATGCACCAGAACAGTTTGTGTTGCTTCTGAGTGTTTTGAAACCAGTAATGCTGGTTTTTATCGTGTTTTGGAGCACATTATAGTGTTACATTTTGTGGTTGCATGTCGTGTTTCTGTGTGCTTAGAAATACACAATGCAAATACAGGAGAACACATTAACCGCGATATATTTTTTTTGTAGGAGAATACGTTGAAGTGGAGATAATTCTACACATAATGCCCTGCAACGGTGTATGCATAAATTCTACACAGGTTGCATGCATCCATGGTTGTCCGCACCTGATGCTGGCGTGCATGCCATGCTGCCTCGACATGGCGCACACCGAAGAGCTCGACCACGAAGAACTTGCGCATGGCATGCCAGTAGGCACCGTATGGCGCAAAGCCGACGTTCTTGAGGTCGTAGAACAGCCGCTTCATCCCGGGGGACACGGGCCGGGTGCAGCAGTCCTCGTCGTGCGTCTTCATCACCTCGCGCGCCGCCTCAGCCGACGACACCACCACCGTCCGCACGGTGCCGAGCTGCAGCTGCATTACCGGCCCATGCTTCCGTGCAAGATCCCGTAAGCTCCGGTGCGGCAGCACGCCCAGCTGGTGCAGGTTCCCCAGGATCGGAATCCGGGATGGGCCTGGCGGTAGCTTGAGCCCTTTGTTGCTCAGTCTCCTGATCAAGAGCACGAGGGATACGAGTGTCAGGAGGAGGAGGAGCTGCCATTGTTGGGGCAGGGGGATAAACTCCGAGCAGAGTGAGATGGACATTGATTTTCTTAGTTGTGTGTTTGGTGATGTGCTGCTCCTGCTGCTGCTTCTTGTATGTGTTAGAGCCTTAGAGGCCTTTTAAACTCCTTTTGCTGCATGCTATGTTTTGCTCCTGCGTGAGCGTCCCCTTAGAAACTTATTGCTCGGTTGTGAACCTGTTCTCTTATGGTACTGTTTTCTGAGACGTTGGCTAGCTAGGTGTCGTCGGGTTTTCGCCCCAAAGCAGGTGTCTCATGGGCGAACCCCTGTGGTGGGTTTTCCGGCGATGCTTTGGACTCGCTCTCCCTTTCCCCTCTCCTTAAACTCAGGATGGTTTTGTATTTCCGTTATTCAGTTAATGAAAATGGCACATCCCGGTATTAAAAATATATTAAAATAGATAAATTAGAGCATTGGATATTTAATTGATTAACATCAAATTTTTAGTGAAGCACACAACCATTTCTAAATTTTGATGTTAATCAATGAGGATCCTGGCCCTGGCTGGTTGGCTGGCTCATGCTTCGTTTTAGGTGCTTTTTAGTCTTTTTATGGTTTGTGTTATACTCGGGATGGTTAGGCGGTGACAGTTTCCTCAAGATGGAATAAAGTTCTCTCTGTCTAGCTCCTGTCGCAGCAGTGCATCTCGCGTCATTGGAGGGCATGTGATGATGTGTCTCTGGCGAATCTCGCTGGATTCGGTCGATGTTTGTCTTTTGACGGATCTGTGTGTATGCGGTGTTCATTTGTCGATGTTCATGTGTCTACAAGTTGGATCCTTCTTACTTCATCGGGCGGTGGTTGCTATTCTGGTGCACTGGTCTTGTGGGGCCTTAGCATGACGACTTTATGACTATCCACTATAGTAAGGTCTGCCCGGCTCCAGTGAGGAAGGGGCGATGATGGCAGCGCGGCTTCGGCTCGTTCCACTACTTGTAGTTGTCACTAGGGGATCTACGGACATGGATGTAATTTTAATTACTTCTCGTGTTCTTCATACTGCCATGATGTTTGATGAATAGATATAGAGTTTTGTCAAAGAAAACAAAGGTTTGGTAAAAACATATATCAAACAACCTGAAGCAACCACTCCACACCTACAAACTCAACAGTAGGGATGCCATCACAACACCTCACCATCTAGATAACTGGGGTCATCACCAAGCTGCCCGCATAGCGTACCGGGAGCACATATCCGATCCAGCAGACCATAAGCGTGTACAACATGCACATGCTTCAAAAGTCGCCACCACGATCGAACAGTCCACACATCTTCTAGATAGAGGACCACATTATCTTTGTTATGCCAGCTGCGACAGTGCCAAACAACACCACCACCCTGCCTCATCCATCAAGATGCATCCGCCACCGAGACTCCGCTGCGCCTTGCCGCCCAGACCGGCCGTCATCGATGCGGTGTTTAGGACAACGCTCAACCTCCATGCCCTTCCAGCGGCTGCTCCAAAACAATGCCACCAAGAAGAAGAACGGTGCCAAGTGTCGCCCTTGTTTGATCTGGAAGACCCATATCTAGAGTTTCCAACAGAGTAGCCCGAGCGACGAGGCGGAACCTGCAATGACTATGCCTTCATCAGGGTAATAGCGTGTAGACACCACCATCCCCCGTCATGACCGTAGTCCGCTCATTTTTCACCAACAGTAGGTCTTCCCCTTCCTCGCCACCTCACCGCCCAAACCATGCCGGCCACCAAAACGGACCAGCAGGAAGCACCCAAGACCTCGCGATACCACCCGACACAACGCCAGAAAGAACCCTCGGACAACAAGGCACCATCCTGCCCACCACCACGACGATCGCACGCAAAGGCCTAGGGCGGGCCGCCCTGCTGCTTAGACCGTCTAGTTCATATAACAACGAGTCGGTTGCATTACGGTCATTGCCTCTTCACTCTAAAGCTAGTTTCCATCGTACAAGAGATGTGGTTGCTATATGATTCTCCGTTTGGGGCCTGAGGTCATATCGCGCTATCACTTCTACTGTAAAATGTTGTATTCCATCTGCGGCATCTTTTTTTTTTCTTGTGTGGGAAATATTACTAGACTAAGGAGTTGTGGATTCTGCTCTGCAATTTCGTTACCATGTCCATTAATTCACACTGTTGCTGTGAGCATGTGACTGCCAGCCGTCGTGTTTAACGTACAAACACCTTTGGTATGAAGTCATCGCGCCAGCTGCGCCCTGGTCGTCACGCCATGGATGGGATCTGCACCGAAATGCATTTCCGTCAAAGCTTGAATCATTGCTACACCGACTGCCGGTTGGGAAGGGTCACGGTAATCTACCAGACCACACACACACACACACACAATTTCGTGGCTGTTCATTGACTGGCATCGTTGAGTCAAGAACGTCAGGCCAGAGTTGTACACCTTGTTGCAGTGCAGCATGGACATCATGATTTGTCCTTGCGAACACATGACAGGCCAACTTTTGTACAACTCCCGTGTTGCGGTGCAGCATCGATAACGTGACAACTTGATTTGTCCTTGCAAAGACATTTTTGACACTAGGAACAAAAGAACTCAAAATCTAGGTGCATGTGGTGCTCACAAACATCGAGTCATCGACATCATCATTTTTCCTTGGGAAGACCAGCGTCTGTACACCATGTTGCAGTGCAGCATCCATGAACAGCTTGAATTGTCCTTGTGAAGACATTTTTGATAGGAACAAAAGAATCAAAAGTCTTGGTGCATGCGGCCATCACAGAGCGTGACCACTGGTCCGCAAACTTGGACCTCCACCGGTAAGTAAATGCACAAAGCCTCCAATCAAACATTATTTAGAAAAAGATTCAAATCTATTATAAAAAGTTTATTAGAAGTACAAAACATCTCAAACATAATAACAATTGTACTCAACTAGACATCGGCGAGTGAATGACGAGATACTCGACCTGACAACCAGACACACGATTTCATGACCGGCATCGACGAGTCAAGAATGTCAGGCTAGAGTTGTACACCGTTGCAGTGCAGCACCGAAAGCATGAGCATCATGATTTGTCCATGCGAAGACATTACATGCCAGCGCTTGTGCACCGTGTTCCAGAGAAATTCTTGTCCATCGGCGACGTGAACATCATGACTTGTCCTTGCGAAGAAATTGCTGATGAGAACAAAAGAAGTCCATGTCTTGGTGCATGTGGTGCTCACAGAGCGTGACGACTGGTCCGCGAACTTGGACCTTCTCACACCAGTACAGGTACGTACTATAGCCCCAATCGCATGCACTAAGGAGAAATTGTGTGTGATTACTAAGTTGCCTAAGGTTGAAAAAATAAACTGCGTGTGCCCCAATTTCAGCTGCGTATGATCCACAACTCACTGGGAAAGGCAAACCGTGTGTAATAAGGCCGACACTGTTTTTCTAGCACAGTAGTATCAAAGTCGCTCGTATATACAAGCATACGATCAACCTTATGAATGCGCGCATATACACCTTACCCCTATGAGCGCCTTCGAAAGACTGAGCCGGCACATTCTTAAGATTGACGGAGCCACCATAGATGCCTTCGTAGTCGACGGGAACGTCTCCTCCCACTGAACGCACATCGCCGGAAGTCCTGAAATAAATCCAGGTAAATGCGAGCACCAATGTCAAGTCTGGGACTTGAACTCTGGCAAACACACTACACTTTCATCCTATAGTAAGCAAAAATAATAATTCCAAGTGAAACTCACATCAGGAGGAGGCGTGCTGATATTAGGAACCCGGGGTTGATATCGGTGGATCTCGGGACCGGTGGAAGGAGAGGCGCCGCCTGGCCGGCGCAACTGACCGCGGCGAGTTGGGTTCGGACTGTAAGGGGCCGCTGGTGGAGCGCGAACGGGGTGTGGATCGTGTGCCTTCGCCAGTGCTTGCGGTTTTGGTGCTCCTCCTGGAGCCGCCGGGTATGGATAGGCGGATGAGGGCATGGAGGGCCCGAGGGAAGGTAGAAGCCAAAGAGGATATGACTGGTGGTGTGTGTTGAGGGACTCCTGGATTAGGGGGTCCTCGGACAGCCGGACTATATACTTTGGCCGGACTGTTGGACTATGAAGATACAAGATTGAAGACTTCGTCTCATATCCGCGTGGGACTCTCCTTTGCATGGAAGGCAAGCTTGGCAATTCGAATATGTAGATCTCCTTCTCTGTAACTGACTCTGTAACCCTAGCCCCCTCTGGTGTCTATATAAACTGGAGGGTTTAGTCCGTAGGACAACAACAATCAGAATCATAGGCTAGCTTCTAGGATTTAGCCTCTATGATCTCGTGGTAGATCAACTCTTGTAATACTCATATCATCAAGATCAATCAATCAGGAAGTAGGGTATTACCTCCATCGAGAGGGCCCGAACCTGTGTAAATATTGTGTCCCCCACCTCCTGTTACCATTAGCCTTAGACGCACAGTTCGGGACCCCCTATCCGAGATCCGCCGGTTTTGACACCGACATTGGTGCTTTCATTGAGAGTTCCACTGTGTCGTCACGATAAGGCTTGAGGGCTCCTTCAATCATCTGCAACGATGCGATCTAGGGTGAGGTTTCCTTCCTGGACAAATCTTCGTATTCGGCTGCTTCGTACTACGGGCCAATTCTCTTGGCCATCTGGAGCAGATAGATAACTACGCCCCTGGCCACCAGGTCAGGTTTTGAAGCTTGAACTACACTGCCGACATCCGCGGAGATTTGATCTTTGACGGATTCGAGACCATGTTAGGTGCGCCGAATAGTCACGACGAGCATGACTTAGATCTGCCATCGGACGATGCATGGGAGATCACACCTGCGGATGCCCCGACCCTTAATCCGGAGCAGATCGTGCCATCCGAGGACGGGTGGATGGACCCCGCCAGGGAGGCTGCATACTCATCGGCGATTGAGCCGAACACAGACCTCGCCTCCGATGAGGCCTATGTCATCGGACCCTCGGACTCGTCTCTGGCCATAGGCTCGGAATCATACGCATCCGTGCCTATCAAGTCTGATTGGGCACCGATCATGGAGTTTATCTCCGCTGATATCTTTCAGCACTCACCCTTGGGCGACATGCTAAATTCACTAAAATCTCTCTCCCTGTCAGGAGACTCTTGGCCAAACTATGTCCGGCTGGAGTGAGAACCGGACGACGAAGAAATTCGTTCCCCACCCACCACCCACTTAACAGCCACTTTCAATGACTTAATCGACATGCTTGACTTCGACTCCGAAGACATCGACGGTATAGACGACGATGTAGGAGAAGAACAGGAACCACCGCCCACAAAGCGCTGGACAGCCACCTTATCATATGATATATATATATATATGGTAGACACGCCCAAAGAAGGCGATGGCGATCAGGCAACGGAGGATAATCCCCTTGAGAAGCAATCTAAGCACCGGCGTCATCGACGCCGCTCTAGCCCCGCCAAAGCAAAAATAGCGATACCGGCACATGAGACGATAACAATCCGGATGGTGCCGAAGACGAAAACAATCCCACCCAGCCAGGCTTCGTGCAGGCCGAGCAGGAGGATGGGCAAGCTAGCCCTAAAGAACAGGCAATGGATGGAGAATCAGAGGATGACAACTACGTGCCCCTCTCCGAAGACGAGGTGAGCATCGGCAACGAAGAATTCATCGTGCCTAAGGATCCCGTCGAGTAGGGGCGCTTCAAGCGCCGGCTTATAGCCACTGCAAAAAGGCTGAAGAAAAACCAGCAGCAGCTTCAAGCTGATCAGGACCTGCTAACTGATAGATGGACTGAGGTCCTGGCAGCCGAGCAACACGGACTCGAGCGCCCAACTAAAAGTTACCCAAAGCGCATGTTGCTACCTCAACTCGAGGAGGAGGTATTAAAACCTACACTACCAGCGCAGGATGCGGCTGACCGGCCACCTCGTGGCCGAGACAAAGCGGCGTATCAGCCCAAACACCAGCCCGCACCCCGTCGCCAATCAAACAAAAACACCAAGGCCCGGGGCTACACGCAGGACCTGCGAGATATATTGGAAAACAAAGCAGGACAGTCAAGGTCGATCTACAGATCACGGGGGTGCGCCCCCACGCGTGACGATGACCGTCATGCCGGATATACTAAAAGAAAATCTGGGGGCGCCTCCACACTCCGCTTGCTGGACAGGCAGACACAAGCCGCTTCACCAAGCCGAAGTAGCTGCTGGGCAGGGGCTCGCCAGGCCACATCTGGACTATGAGGCCCTTCGTGGCCAGTTCGGACACCTTGTGAAGTTCGCCCAGTTGCTTTAGCTGGTCGCTCAAGGTCATCGGATGTTTGGCCCCAATGTACTGTGACCAGAACAACTTTTCTATCAAGCTCCCTTCTTCAGCTCGATAGAACTCCGCGGCATCAGATATGCTGCGCGGCAGATCTGCAAATGCTCCTGGAGAGCTACAAATTTGGATAAGTAAAAGGAAAGTCTCCTTCACATGCTTGTTTTGCATATTGAATGCCTTACCCGCCGCAATCTTCTTGGTCGCCTCAATCTCCTGGAGGGCCTTTTAGGCTTCGGCCTTGGCGTCTCGCACGCTCTGGAGGGCCTTCGCAAGCTCGGACTCTTGCATCTTAGAGTCACGCTCCAAGGACTTGTATTTCTTGACGAAATCCTGGAGCTCTTGCTGGACCTCGTCAACTCGGGCCTCTTGCTTTTGGCGCTCGATGCGCTCCTTGGCCGCTTTGTCTTCGGCCTCAGACAGTGCCTTTTTCAGGAACGCCACTTCGGTCGTGGCCCCTATTAAAGTTCATGACGATTCTATGAGCTAAAACCATCCTTCTTTACCAATATAACAGACGGGGTATTATGTACCTTTGTTCTTCTCAAGCTGCCTTTTCATGAGGCAAAGCTCTCCTTCGGTCCGCTCCAGGTCCCGCTTCAGTTTGGAGACCTCCGCGGTACGAGCGACAGCGGCCAGCAGCGACGCCTGCTTATTCGCATAGACACATTCTGTCAGACTCCTGTGGATGTTATTTGATCCTCTGTTCGGCCTTTCTTTCCAAACACCAAACAGAGCATCAGGGGCTAGTGTCTATGCTGTCATATTTTCTTATAATTTTACTACTTACCTCGAAGCCTGTTAGGAGGCTGATGCAGGCTTCGGTCAATCCGCTCTTGGCGGACCGGATCTTTTCAATCACCGCACTCATGACGGTGTGGTGCTCTTCGTCAATGGAAGCGTCGTGAAGCGCTTCCAGCAGGTTGTCCAATGCCTCTGGATGGACAGAGGTCATCGACACAGGCGGCTCGCCTCCTTAGTGAGGGGCTGCCTACCTGAATTCGGAACCACTGAAGGTTCCTGCGCAGTATCCGGCTGGGGGCTAGACTTGCTGCGGCCCCCGTTATCAAAATCCATGGGGTTCTTCCCCCCGATGTGCCCGGCGTCTGGGATTTCGCCTTGGGGCGTCTCCAGAACTGTCTCCCCCTGGTCCGCTATCCTCTGAGACAACACCTCGGTGTCGTCCGCGGGCCGGGGGGTGGTGGCCGTCGGGAGTGAATCGTTGTTCATCGCCGAATGACTCAAAGACCAATCCGAGAAGGATACGCCGATGTGGGCTTTGGACGGACTGCACAATCATATTTGACATGATAAGAAGCAATAAAGCTAAACATACCGGAAGCATTATAGTGTCCGGATACTTACGACTTCGCTAGGGGCTTGTCCCTGGGCAACCACTCCTCGTCGCTGTAGGCGGCTATTGTGGAGTGGTCCGGAGGGAGGGTCTTTCCCTTCAAGACCCTTCGGCCTCCCCAGACGGGGCGGCCTTCCTTTTCTTCTCCCCCCGGTTGGGGGGGGGAGGGCTTCCCGCTTCCTCCTCCTCGTTTTCATTGGAGGAGCGTGCCTCGGTGTCTTCGGACGACGAGTCCGGTACAACCTTGCGCCGGAGACCTTTCCTGGTCCCCGCGGCCTTCTTCTTGGCCTTCTTCTCCGTCACCTCATAGGGCGCCGGAAACAGCATCTCCGTTAAGAGAGTCGTTGCTGGATCTTCAGGTAGTGGAGCTGGACAGTTGATCCGCTCCACTGTCGCTGCCCAGTCCTGTTAAATTGGTGTGGGGGCTTAGATTCCTCCCACAAATATACTGGGGAAAGGAGCATTTTGTAAACTATAGAAAGCTTACCGGATTGGCGCAACGCTTTGCACTGAGTCCGCGATCCTTGGTAATTGGAGGAGGTACCTCGGCGGCCTTGAACGGTACCTTCCAGACGTCTTTGTGTGTCGTCTCGAACAGCTCTCGCAGCGTCTGGTGTTTGGCCGGGTCGAACTCCCACATATTGAATGCCCGTCTTTGACATGGAAGGATCCGGCGGAAGAGCATGACCTGGACCACATTAACAAGCTTGATTTCCTTGCTTATCATATTTTTGACACAGTTCTAGAGTCCGGTTAGCTCCACCGGTGCACCCCAGGCTAGGCCCTTCATTTTCCAGAAGGTGAGCCGCATGGGGATGCCAGATCGAAATTCAGGGGCCGCCGCCCCGTTGGAGTCGCGCGGCTCTGAGATATAGAATCACCCCGATTGCCACCCCTTCACGGTCTCCACATCGGAGCCTTCAAGCCAAGTGACATTGGGCATCTTGCCCACCATGGCGCCTCCGCACTCCGCTTGCTGGCCGACCACCACCTTCGGCTTCACGTTGAAGGTCTTTAGCCACAGGCCGAAGTGGGGCTTGATGCGGAGGAAGGCCTCGCACACGACGATAAACGCCGAGATGTTGAGGATGAAATTAGGGGCCAGATCATGGAAATCCAGCCCGTAGTAGAACATGAGCCCATGGACAAATGGGTGGAGGGGGAATCACAGTCCACGGATGAAGTGAGCAAGGAACACAACCCTCTCATGGGGTTCCGGGGCAGGAACGATCTGCCCTGCATCCGGGAGCCGGTGCGCGATGTTTGCGGCCAGGTATCTGGCCTCCCGGAGCTTCGTAATGTCCTCCTCCGTAACGGAGGAGACCATCCACTTGCCTCCCGCTCTGGACATGTTTGGGATGGCTTTACAGAGAAGGTGAGAACTTAGGGGCTGGAGCTCGAGCGTGCGAGAATGGATGGGCAGGGGAAGAAGAAGGCATGGGTGAAAAAGAGTAATCCCAATTCCTTTATAGAGGCGGTAGAAACTGTGCGCCTCCCCACTTGCCCCGTAAAATCGCTTATTCCCCAAGCGCCGCAATTGATGGCGCGGTTGGGTTACCCACACCCATATTGATGAGAATCCCGTGATAAGTGGACACGATCTCTGCTTCAACAAGACGTGCCAATTGAACCGCCTCGCGATATGTGCGGTGGCAGGTTGAGAAAAACGGTTCGCATAATGACCGGGTCGTGGCGTGATGTCACAATATGAAAAGTTATCAGCATATTAGATTTGTGAAATATTGTGCTCTCTACGGTGGTATGTGGAAATTATTTTGCAGAGCCGGACATGATCCTTGTGTTCAAAATCTTCTATGGAGTATTCAGAGAAGGAACCCGCCTTGCAATGCCGAAGACAACCTGCGCGCCAGACTCATCATCATTGAAGCCTGGTTCAGGGGCTACTGAGGGAGTCCTGGATTAGGGGGGTCCTCAGACAGCCGGACTATATACTTTGGCCGGACTGTTGGACTATGAAGATACAAGATTGAAGACTTCGTCCCGTGTCCGAGTGGGACTCTCCTTTACGTGGAAGGCAAGCTTGGCAATTTGGATATGTAGATCTCCTTCTCTGTAACCGACTCTGTGTAACCCTAGCCCCCTCCGGTGTCTATATAAACGGGAGGGTTTAGTCCGTAGGACAACAACAATCAGAATCATAGGCTAACTTCTAGGGTTTAACCTCTACGATCTCGTGGTAGATCAACTCTTGTAATACTCATATCATCAAGATCAATCAAGCAGGAAGTAGGGTATTACCTCCATCGAAAGGGCCCGAACCTGGGTAAACATTGTGTCCCCGCCTCCTGTTACCATTAGCCTTAGACGCACAGTTCGGAACCCCCTACCCGAGATCCGCCGGTTTTGACACCGACAGGTGTCCCGGCCAATCCCAGCGCACGCCTCGCATCTCCTTGGCTCGATCCCTCTCCCCTTTATCTGCAACGCCTTTGGGTCGGTCCCTCTCCCATGTATCCCGCGTCGCTCTATCTCCTTTTATGAGAAAAAAATAACGAGCGCACGAACGCAACACACTCTACTTATGGGCCGAACATGCCCAGTTTACAAGATTTCATCGTTTCGGCCTCGAGAGCAGCAGCCCATTAGGGAAAGTGGGCAACATGCGGGACAGATGGCTGTAGACATGGGATCCGACGGCCAGAGATGCCCAGATCATCAAATCGAACTGTCAAAAATGCAAATCGCTGAGAGGGCTCGCTTTAGGCTCGGTTATACTGACATAAATTGTTCCAAAAATTATGACGATTCAGCCCCAAAATCGCTGAGAGGGCTCGCTTTAGGCTCAGTTATACTGACATAAATTGCTCCAAAAATTATCTGACGATTTAGCCACATTAGTCTGTTTGCTAGTCCCGAGTGCCACTATGGCCAGCCTAGGACTCGCAGCCAGGTCGGCCGGCAAGGTTTCTTTGACAGGTTTGTTTATTTATCGAGAACGTGATTCACGCCTGTCCTGCCTGCTCCTGCCTGCTCACATGTTGGAATCTCGACACTCATGCAAAATTCAGAGTGAGTACCACGCTACATGTTCTGCCTGCTCAAATGTTCTCTTGGAATCCTGGCAGTCGCAAAATTCAGAGTGAGCATCACGCCACGTGTACGGCCTACTCACATGTCAGATTTTGGGTCAAAAATGTATCATTATATTCCAGTTAGCTTGTGTACTCTACTACTTTTACCAATTTATTGATGTTAAGTTGGGCCCTTGTTTGGACACAAAAATAACCAAATGACGATGGTGACGGTGTCCTGAATTATGCGTGCACACCGGGTCGGCCTAGCATTCATGCCCTGGCCTCGGACGTATTCAAGATGGAATGCTCCAAAGACTTGGTGCACACTTCAAGGCGTATTTGAATGTTCGGTATGTTTACCTCTATATTGTAACCGACCATGTGTAAATCCTAAATACCACCATTGCACATCAAGCCAAGGGATTTAGTATGTAGAGGCAAGCATTCAAGGCTTAGAAGCTAAAACTCACTGATGCAATCTCGAGGTAGATCATCTCTACTTTGTACCCCATGCACAATCAAAACAATACAAACATGACGTAGGGGTTTACCTCTTCGAGAGGGTCAAAACCTGGGTAAAAATGTGTCCTTTATTTCTTGTTCACCATCGTTCCTAGATCACCAGCTCGGGACCCCTACCCGAGATCCGCAGATTTTAGCACCGACACATGGCGGGTGCGAACTAGGGCTCGTACAATGGACTTGGGGCCTGGGGGATGATCGAATTACTTTAAAGGGTTGAGGCAACTGGAGCAACAAATGTGGAATGCAGTTAGCCGGTGTAAGCCTCATGAGGGGCGCACCAACATGAATGCTGGTAGGCGGACAACCAGTCAAGTTGTGTAAATGCATGGAGATTCTAGAGCCGATCGATCAAGCGGAGCAAAGATGGTTTTTGGGTGGATCTAGGGTGTCGGAGACTGATGTGGTCAACATCCGGACTCCCCTAGAGCTCCCCCCCCCCCAATTTGGGGCTAGTCTGTGAGATTTTAAATGCATTGATACCATGAACTCATTGTAGTAGTAGTCCTCATCCAATTCCATCATCTTTCCCTACAAATAAACAATGAAAACCTCAAAAAATTCCTAACAACATTTCACCGAATGGATCGGAGGAGGCTACATGTGTAAATATTCATTTACTGATACTCGGGTTGAGCGGCGGAGGTCTGACAGGGCCTGGGGCGGGAGGCCGGGGGAGGGGGGGGTACAACGGTATTGTTGGTCTGGGAGGGAGCAGGTACAGAGCAAGGCGGGAGGGATATATTGAGAAAGACGCTAGCTCTAGGTGAGTTTCTATGTGGGACGGGGTTGTCGGAGTTCTAGGTGTGGGAGGTCCGGACTCCCTCAAACTAGTATGTGGCGTCGCGTTGGATGGAAAAAATGGTTCGGGCGCATCTGCCAAGACGTTTGCGGGCATTTTTTGGCATGTGTTTGGAGATGTCCTTGCCATACACACCGCCGGTTTGGGTCCGTGCATTGAGCCGGCGCTTTGGTCCGTTACATCGGCGGACAGTTTGGGTTGGCCGGTTGGAGGTGCACTTACAACACGTACCATGATTAGACTCTTTATATGGGAAAAAAAATCTGTGACTGGAGAGCGCATAGCGTTCGACTATTCGGTCTGGAGAAACCCGCGCAGACCCCACATGGAAGTAACCCTATTTCCAAACCCGCACGTTGCTCCTCTCTCTCCTCGGCAACCCCACCCGCCGGCCGGCCAGCTCGCCGGATCCCAGCCTCAGGTCCCTGCGTCTCCGGCCCCTAACTGTCTCTCTTTCTCTCTCTCTCCCTGGTCCTAAGCTCTGCAGGTCATCTTGGTCACCTTCAACCTCAAGTCTCGCCGCACACGATGGCGCACACAACCTGTTCGATAGAATACATGCACGGGTTCGCCCGCCTGCATGCTACATGTGCTGTTGCGCGTGCTTGCTGCCACCGGGTTCTATTGCGCTGGTAGGCGCGGGCGGCGGTCCGGCGGACGAGAGCATCATGCGTATGTGCGTATGTGGTCGGCACGGACGCCTCCCTCTCGACCATCACCGCAACTCATCCCGGTCACGTTTCACACTCCACGGGGTACACAGCCTGTTCGAAAGAATACGTGGACAGCTGGGCTTGCCCCTTGGGTACCATGGTACATGTTTTTGACAGATGGAGAGGACATTTGACCCCACCCCTTGGAGATGCCCTTGGTTCTCACTTGTCGATAATTACTTTTACCTCTTGATAGCTGGGCCTACCACGCAGCAGGTGCTGCTCCGGGCAACCAGTGTGCGCGCCATCTTTATAAGCCGACCCAGGTGGAGAGCGATGCATGGTTCAGGAACTAGCTAGCCAGGCAGACAAGCTCAACCACTCAATGGCGCACATAACAACCGTCTTGGGGGTGGTGATGGCGGCCGCAGCGGTGGCGATGCTGACATCGGCGCTCCTCGCCGGAGCAGAAATTTCCCCGGCGGAGGCGCAAGGGGTGCCCAACTGTGACATCACCTGCGGCAACATGAGCGTGCCGTACCCGTTCGGCATGGGCCCGGCCAGGTGCTACTGGCCGGGGTTCAACCTCACCTGCAGCCGCTCAAGCAAACCACCGCGGTTGCTGCTTGGCGATGGCACCCTCCAAGTCCAAGAGTTCTCCCTCAGGTGGTCATTTGTGAAGGTCATACGTACGGGCGAGATAAAAGTCGATGGCAACGGTGAAGGCATGCTCGGCGGCGGTCTTACAACCAACGGGCCCTACACACTTTCATCCAACCAGCTCATCCTAGTGGGTTGCAATGTCCAGGCGACGCTCAAGAACGGCGAGGTGACCATGGCCAGCTGTTCTTCTGGCTGCAAAAGCGGCGATGGACTCTCCCAAGCGCTATCCACTCTTGAAGCAGGCATGCAATGCTCTGGCAATGGCTGCTGTCAGTCGGACATTGTCTTCGACCCTGCGGAGGTAGCAGGAAGACTTGTCGATAGTGCGTTCTACAACGTGCAACTCAAATGGTTCGGCTGGAACCACAGCGCAGACCAGCAGTGGCCCGCACACGTCTTTATCGCGGGGTCCGGCTGGTTCAGCCGTACAGCGGTCTTCCACGAGCTGTTACGAAAAGCCGCCCCCGCGTCAGTGGATGCAATGCAAGTTCCCTTCTGGCTGGACTGGGAGGTTGTTGGCTATGGCGCAGAATGCTCCAACATCTGCAAGAGCAAGCATAGCGACTGCACAAAGGGTAACAAAGGCTACACGTGCTCCTGCAAAGACGGCTACGAAGGGAATCCCTACATCACCAACGGATGCAAAGGTCTGGCGAGTAACAAATTTTCGGGGTTTCTCTTTGCTTAATACTAGCATGCATGTATTGATTCGGCTATATATGTGTAGATATCGACGAGTGTCATGAAGGGTACGCTAGGTGCTATGGTGGTGCTTGTACCAATTTGGAAGGATCATATTATTGCCGGTGTCCTCCAGGAACCAATGGCGACCCTACCCTGCCTGGTGATTGCCTCAGTTCCGTCTCAGGTAAGCAATATTGTGGTGTGGCAACCGCATCTATTTTTACTATCAAGATGGATGCAAATGAGGAATGAACAAGAAAGAACAGATCATAACAATCCCTTAACAAAGTACAAAAAAATTTTAACACCGGATAAACTCAACTAAGTGTGCAGTTAAAGGATCAGAAACTAGCCAACTACTGAGTTGATAGTTAGTTATCTAGTGCCATCATCTTAGAGAACAAATACAGGACTAAAAATGACACTAACCTAGTATATTGCACATAAACAAACAAAAGGTCACATTAATAGTGAGACTTTACGGATTAGTTAGCAAGAGGAAGAAATCACAGGTGGACTAAAATTAAGAACACAAATTATGAAGGGATTCACATTGTTCACTCCAATTTTGTTAATTACTCATGGACAGCGTCATTTTGTTATAGAACTATCAGTTTAGACTTCCCTCCGGAACATCAAAAGTAAATGTTCGCATCAGAGGGCGAAGATGGATATTGTGATGTTCCTGCCCCAACTTAAAAATGAGCGCAAATCATTTTAACAGCTCTCCACCAGTGACAAACCAAGCGACCATAAAATCTTTGTCAGCAAATCTGTGAAAACGATTTTACAGGTAAAACATCTGCCAAAAAAACATTAGCAGCAAAATATTCATCCGATAAACCACATACAAATTTTGCACCATATACAAGTAAAATTAGGATAGTTAAGTTGAGAAAACATTCTAAAATTATAAACAAACTCCACTGGATCTCGAGCAAAGCTCCATTTGGCAACTGCAGCAGTAATGCGAGAACATGAGATCTACCACTCTTTTTCGCGAATCTTTTCATTGGTAGAAGGAACTAGAATGAGTGAGAAAAAAAAAGACATACAATGAGCAAGAAAAAACAATCAAACTGTATGACGTTCACTTTAGAGCCTAATTACACCTCCCCGCACCAGCACGCCATGCTGTCCTAGGGGGAGAAAGAACAGGCAGCCCAAATCCGACAGAAATTGAAGTCTATGAATAATGACATTGCTACTTTATCAAACAGGTAATGGCAGCACGTCCTGCGGTGGCATAGATGTGCCATACCCCTTCGGCATTGGCTCTGCCGGTTCCTACTGGCCAGGGTTCAACCTCACCTGTGATACAAGCCAACAACCAGCAAAGCTACTACTCGTCCTCCACGACCTCGTCGATGGCGTGGCTGACTCCTACCACGTCAAGGAGATCTCCCTCGAGAACAACACAGTGCATGTCCTCTCCAGCAAAGCCATCATGGATATTATCCACACGAACTTCTCATTCGGTGTTTTAAACCTTGGCAACTACTCAGAGGCGCCCTACTCACTATCGACAGGCAACGAGTTCATCCTATCGGGCTGCAACCTTCAGGCGACGCTGCTGATCGGTGATGGTACCAAGGATTTGATCAGCGGTTGTGCCTCTTTCTGCCCCTCCAACGTCAGTGACACCTACGTTGAGACGACTCTGCAGCGTACAGGCAGATACTGCTACGGCATGGGCTGCTGCCAGGCACATATCTCCATGTCCTCCAACGGCTTGCCCACAAAGTTGAAGTTCCAAAATCTCAACAAGGACGGCAACCTGGAGTTGACGTCCCAGCCCGCGTACATGCTAATTGCAGAGGAGGGGTGGTTCGACCAGCGACAGTTGTCCAAGGAGATGGCGGGGCATGAGGAATCCAAACTAGCCAAGGTGCAGGTTCCCCAAGTTCTGCAGTGGGAGGTCATGCAAGACTTACCGCGACCAGCCGACATGAAGGCGCATCCAGACTGTCCAGCCGAGGTAGCCCGCAAACTGTGCAAGAGCAAGAACAGCTACTGCAAACGAGGGAGCAGAGGCTATTTATGCCAGTGCTTGGATGGCTATCACAAGCCCGGCAACAACCCCTACCTTGCCAACGGATGCAAAGGTTAGAACATGTATATACGATTCTAATATATGTGTTTACGCTATTAATTTCCTTGTTCTTCTATAGTTTTTAACCTAGTGTATTTCACTTTGGCCTACAGGTGGCCGCAAGCCTTTATCTACAGGTGAGCAATGCTGCAACTTTCCTCCTGTTTAATTTCACATCAGGACAAGTATTGTATTACACTTGGTATTTGTTTCAAGCAATACATATGGCCATTCTAGTGTAGATACTAATCGACTTAGTTAGCTTCTTCCCATGAAAATGTTTTCTTGTTACTCGTAATTAATAAGAAGAGAACTTGATGTATGTTTCTTGGTCGAACTCGAAATCCGACAATAAAATTATTTATCTCAAACCCTGAACATTCTGAAACCAGTTTTTTTGTCATCTGAACTCACAAAGCCAAAAAGTTACTCGAGTGAACTTTTGCGATTACTCCTGCTGCTGAGTAACTGTAGACCAAGTGTATACTACTATGATCTCATGATAGACAAAATGAATAAAACTATGTACATCTTTGTAGGTATATACCTCAGCATAGGAGTTGCTGTTGGGGCAGGCATCATACTATTTGTTCTCGCTGGGTCCTTCACACGTAAGAAATTCAAACATCGAAAAGCCAAGATGTTGAAACGGAAGTTCTTCGAAAAAAACCGTGGACAATTGTTGCACCAATTGGTATCACAAAGAGCTAATATTGCAGAAAGAATGATTATAGCCTTAGATGAGCTTGAGAAGGCAACAAACAAATTTGATAAAGCTCGTGAGCTTGGTGGCGGGGGGCATGGTACAGTCTACAAAGGGATCCTATCAGATCTCCATGTTGTAGCCATCAAGAAACCAAAGGCGGCAATTCAAAAGGAGATTGATGAATTCATTAATGAGGTTGCTATCCTATCACAGATCAACCATAGAAATGTTGTAAAACTCTATGGTTGTTGCCTTGAAACCGAGGTCCCCATGTTGGTCTACGAGTTTATATCCAATGGTACCCTTTATGATCATCTTCATGTTGATGGACCAAGATCATTGTCATGGAATGATAGGCTACGGATAGCAACTGAGACTGCCAGATCTTTAGCTCATCTTCACTCAACAGCTTCAATACCCATCATCCATAGAGATATCAAGTCTGTTAACATACTTTTGGATGATACTCTAACAGCAAAAGTCGCCGACTTTGGAGCTTCAAGATATGTTCCGGTGGATAGATCAGGACTCACAACAAGAGTGCAAGGTACAAGAGGATATCTAGACCCCATGTATTTCTATACAGGGCGTCTCACGGAAAAAAGTGATGTGTACAGCTTCGGTGTCCTGCTTCTGGAGTTGTTGACTAGAAAGAAACCATTTTCATACATCTCTTCTGAAGAGGAAGGCCTTGTTACACACTTTTCTACCTTATTCACACAAGGCAATTTGTCCGAGATAATAGATCCCCAAGTTATGGAAGAGGGAAACAGAGAAATGGAAGAAGTCGCAGCACTTGCAGTAATGTGTATAACATTAAGAGGAGAGGATCGTCCGTCAATGAAGCAAGTGGAGATCAAACTCGAAGGCACTCAAGCATCCAGGGGACATGAGGGGGGTAATGTAAGAAAATGTCCACCGACTGTTGATAGAAGTAGGAGCGAAGAATTATCCAGGCAGTATAGTATGGAAGAAGAGTTCATGTTATCTTCAAGGAATCCTCGGTAATTCTGCTTAAGCCCGAGCTCATCACTGCATTAGTTTTCAACAGCATGTTTCTGGAGATTCTCCTTTGCCGCATCCATATCCCTTGTCTGTTTGGTCTATTTGCTTCCATGGCAGCTCCTTTACTTCATCTTGTTTTTTCTCTATATAAACATAGTGTTAAGTGTTAACACTCTCCGTAATGTTGTAAACTTGGTTGTAACCAGGTGCTTAGCTATCATCGATGAATCAAAAGAATGTAATGAGATCACTTTGTTCCGATCGATTGTTCTTTATGTGTGTTCTTCCTGGAGCTACACTATACGTTGAGTTATCCAAATGGTCAGGAGAATCAAACACCACAATTATGTCTATTCCAGGTGCGTGTGTTTCCTCGGACTCCAAAATGTTATGGACAGCAGCAGCAGGATGAACACCCACTACAGATGGATCTACTCAAACAGCAGCTAAGCACTTATAGATTTGCACATTCGGCTCTGATGATGAGTCGATAGAAAGACATTATAGTAGTGATTAACAGTATCATAACCCTCTCTGCTTAGATGGTTAGCAGAAGAAGTGTGAACCTAAGCCACCAAATTGGTTGTAAAACATAAGGTTTGATATGTTTTCAGTTATAGCAGCGAAAAATTGTCTGCACGACACAAATATAACTGATCTCATAGATTATTTCAAAAAAAAAACTGATCTCATAGATGAAGTTACAGGAAATATATTAATTTTTTTAGTTCATGATATTAATACTAGTACCATTTGTCTAGCCAAAAATTTAGAAATGTTAGTACGGTTTGGTTGAGGTAAACCTTGTTTGAAAAACTGGTGTTCAAGAGACTACTCTGATCCTTGGTTTGTGGTTGTATAATGGAGAGCAATTCACTATGGAACTTGTAAATGACAGAATGGTTTGCTTCAGCAATTCACTACCATTTATCGTCAGGCTTTTTTGCTGTCCAAGAACCTGTAAGTGCCTACCATTTATTGTCTTATTTGACAGCATGTCAGTACTGAGCTTGTGAATAATTATTAAGCATGTGAATGATCCTATATCCAACCTCTCTTGGGAATTTCCTGAGCCCTAGCTCACCCCCAGCTCACCCGCTCATCGCTCTCTCTCTGGCACAGACTGAAGAAGGGACAACACGGTGGACACAGGGAGGTTTCCGGCGCTCGAACGCCCGCCGCACGAACCAATGTTCAATTCCAGACCGCCGAGGATCCTAACTTTGAGGTCCTTGAATGGCGTTATCCTGCGCCTCGCCCTGACGCCCTCATGAAATGGCTCCCTACCGGCCTCGCCGCCGGTTTGCACCGCCACACCGACGCTACGGTTTGTTGATGACTCGTCGATCGGCGTGGGGCGCATGGCCCATGGCCATCTGCGCTGCCCCTGGCTATACCCCTGTCCTATAACGTGCAGCGCCGCCGCTTATAGCATCTACTGACTATCGTGAGGGACGAGGCGCCGGGTGAGGTTGTGGTAGGCACTTTATTTTTGAGAAGACTGGTTTTCTTAAGGGATCCTTTGAGACTGGTTGTGGTAAGCAACTTATACTCCGTATATTGTAGGATCGTCGGCCCGCGAGTCGTATCGGGGCTGTGCAATTGGGCTAGTTATTTTTTTCATAGCATACATTTTACTGGGCCTTGTATACGGGGTGGGTTGCAGCATCGACACAACTGTAACCTCGGTGACTTGGTGTTGGTTCGCCTCCGGCCTGCAGCAAACGACCATGGCAGCCATGATGTGAGTTGGATCACGGTACGATGAAATTGGCAGCAGGGTGGCTGCAGAGTCCTGCGAAGTGGTGGCAATAGGTTCTCCTATGGCACCACGCGCCTTTCACGGCAGCAGTGGTCACCTTTGTGTGGTCCCGCCGCTTGCAGTAATGGGACTGGTGGTGGGGCAGAGACTACAAAAGCGTGCCCAGAGAGGGTTGCGACTGCCGTGGCGTACGACGGCAATGAGATGGTCTGGTGAGAAAACTCGGTTCAAGGAACAAGACAAACTTAGGGAGAAAAAAAATAGATGGGGCGGGTTCTTGGAGATAAGGATAGCGGTGGGGTGGACCCTCACAGGGACATTTGTAGCGCAGTGGAGGCGGCCCACGAAGCGAAGTGATCAGCCCGGGGATTTTTGTATGTTTTCCTTAATTTTACAATTTACATATAAAGTGCATTCGCCAAATTTCTTGTGCAATACCGAGCGATGCTCGCATGTCTTCAAAATCGCCAAATTGAGGTGGGGCCTCTCCGAGGCTTGTTGAGTGCCGGCAAAAAAAGGGTAAGCACGTGACATTTTTGCTTTCTAAAAGGAGGACTTACCTTCGGGGTCTGCATCACACAATGCACAAAGTCATGAGAGGATTTCATTGCATTACAAGCATGTGTCTTGCCATTAATAATGACTTATGGATGGTGCTAGACATATCTATGTAACCTTAAACGCCACGCTCAGAATAAAATCCACATGACACAATCGCCATCCCGTCGTCACAAACTTTGATTTTGAAATCCTGCTAGTCGGCTACACCTACATGTGTGGTGGGACAAGCCACATGGCAGGTTGAACGCCACGCTCACCATAAAATCCTTGTGACATAATCATGTTCCCGTCGTAGCAGACTATTTCATCATCGTCGTAGTACACGGCACGACCATCGGCCATTCTTGTTAGATACCTCTTATGAGAAGGAAGATGGCCATATTTTTCATTGGAGTAATAGATGTGGTTTCTCTCCACACCACCACGCCCTTCTGCACACACCTCCACAGCCGTGGAGAACGTTGGGCCCAAGAACAATGCATAGTCATGCAAGCTTGTCATCTCTTCCCACCTATAGTGTGTGTTGACATCGACGACTAGGCGGACTAGCTGAAATAGCCTGAAGAAATACTCCCCGGTCTTGACCGCCATAGTCACCTTGGTTTGACCAGCGCCAAGGTTGCCGCTACTCCCATCCCGGCGATCAGCCATCTTTGCACCACGCTTCACTACCTCCGCAAATGAAAGAGAACCTGGGCCAATCCCCTCTCTCGCAACCTTGATATTCTTTGGTGGTGGATCAAAAGGCCGAATCGAAGCAGGAAAGCAGTCGGCGGCTGTAAACGAGTTGTTATCAATTAGGTCTTTCTGGATCCAACAGATGAATCCGGATTTGGCTTCTGATCGAGGCTGGGAGGAGTGGGTTTTATGGTTGCGGCGGCACGGGGAGGGGAAGGTATGAGCCATAGCTGGCCAAAGTACTCCTCCACACTTTCTAGGTTTTCCACTTTACGTAATCTACCTTCAGTCCCTGCTTTCTCACCGTGGAGACACACTTTGAAGGTGGGCCCTGACACCGCTGGATTTGAAAGGGGGGAACGACAGAGAGTCGCCTCCCCAGGCACAACACCCATGTCATTTTCACGATTGAGCACCTCGTCGGAGCCCAACTCCGGCGAAGCCTCACCAGCTGCACAAACAGCGACTCATTCCTTAGGATTTACAGATCGACGAGGGAGAACCCCAAAATTTACTATCGATTCCTTATCTAATGACTTATCAACAGAACCACATTGGAACATGCCCCTCCTCTGACGCGAACGGAAATCCCTCAATCGAGTTTTCAACGATGAATCTACACGAATAAGATGCATACCTATCTCACCTGGCCAAGGTGGGGGCTCGATGGGTCGTCGCTGAGCTTGAATCGGTCAGGGCAGACGATCTACTGGCGGAGCTGCGGCCAGACGATGCCCGGCGGAAGGAATTCCGGCGGGATGTTAGCGATGCCCTCCCACGATGGCGGCCTGATGTTGAGCCTAGATGGGTTCGCCGTCCTGAAGTTCTCCCACCGCGCAGCCTGATGCGGATCCGATGACTCCGCCTCCTGGACCGCCCAGAAGAGGAGCTCCGGATCCTCGCAGCCGTCGTCTCCGATGAAGCGCGCGCGCTCGATGAAGTTCGCATGGTGGAGGATGTGGAGGTGGATCTCCCCCCACTCGTCTCGGTCGGGGAAGCGCTCCATCACCACCCGACGCATCTCGCGGCGAGCCTCCGGCGAGTGCGGGTCGATCTCGGGCAGCGACGCCGCCACAGGCGGTGGAAGCGCCCGCGGTTCCGCTACCCTCGCCACCGGTGCTAGCCGGCGAACCCGCACGCCGCGGCAACGCGCTCCAGCCATGCGGGATCTGAGGTGGGGATCCAGGGCGGGGAGAGCTCGACGAGATGTGAAGGTGGGTGGGACGCTGGGGGTTGGGGCGCTTCAATGGCGTCGACGTTGCTTCGCCCGAGGGGGAGGGGAAGGGAGGGGAAGGAGAGCGGACCATCTCTCTCACCATTCTCCCGTGTCCATATTATCTATAGCCCTTTTTCTAGTAGTGTCTCCAAGGCTTGTTTAGGGTTGGCAAAATAATGGTAAGCGACGTGACATTTTTCCCTTCGAAAAGGAGGACATACCTGGGGCTCTGCATCACACAATGCACACAGTCATGAGACAATTTTCATCGCTGTAGCAAGCTAGTGCCTTGCCATTTATAATGACCAAATTAAGCATGGTGCTAGAAATATCTATTAATTTACATGAAGGGTCGGACAAGCCACATGTCTGCTTGAACGCCACGCTTAAACAGAATAAAATCGACGTGACACAATCACCTTCCTGTCATCACAAACTTTGATTTTGAAATCGTTCTAGTTTGCTACACGTGTGGTGGGACAAGCCACATGGCAGGTTGAACGCCACGCTCACCATAAAATCCTTGCGACATAATCACCTTCCCGTCGTAACAAACTATTTCATCGTCGTCGTAGTACACAATACGACCATCGGCCATTTTTGTAAGATACCTCTGATGAGAAGGAAGATGGCCATATCTTTCATTGGAGTAATAGATGTGGTTTCTCTCCACACCACCACGCCCTTCTGCACACACCTCCACAGCCGTGGAGCACGTTGGGCCCAAGAATAGTGCATAGTCATGCAAGCTTGTCATCTCTTCCCACCTATAGTGTGTGTTGACATCGACGACGAAGCCGACTAGCTGAAATAGCCTGAAGAAATACTCCCCGGTCTTGACCGCCATAGTCAGCTTGTTGCCCTTCTCAAAGATGTAGATGGCATGCACAGGCGCATAATCATCTTCCTCCCACAAAAGATAAGGAAGGCTTTGGATGACCACGGTCTGGATGGTCGTGACCAGTACAGGTTCATTTGTGCCGCCGCCGATGCCAAACTTGAGCAGTCTGACCTCCTGATAATCTAGCCGGAGCCCGTAGAGCTCCCCATGGCAGAAGGCTATATCCTTGAGGTTCCCCATGCCACATGCTTTCATAGTCCACCCTTTAGCACAACTAACTCTTCAAAGAGCGACCATGAATCCGCGGGTGATGGCTGCGAGGATGCAAGTCTCGGAGGTGGGTTCCTCTGAGAAGATGATTTTGGAGATCCTGGAGGGCTCGGTGGAGTTATCGCTAGGGTTGATCCTCCTTTGCTCCGCCGAGAGCGCCACCTTGGCACCGGAGAAGAGGTTCAGTACCATGATGCGGCCAGCGGACACCATGGCAACCCATCCACCTTGGTGAGATCCGATGATCCACTTGCGAGCGACGACTTTGGGCGTGGGTGGAAGGCGAACGCGCAGGAGCCCTCCGTCCTCAAGGCAGTAGAGATCCTTGGTTTTGGCGCGGTCGTACGTGGAGAGGAGCAGCATCGGGAGAGGCGGCGGAGGCGGTCGCCAGGATGCGACGGCGCGCCACGCCCGGCAGACGGCGGCGAAGCGCACGCGGCTGAGCGCGTTGGTGATCCGGCGGTAGACCAGGTCGAGGAGTTCGTCGGGGAGTTGGGAAGACATCTTTGCCGATCGTCGTACGCACGTACGTATGGCGGGTGGATTGGGTATATGGTGCGGTGTAGGTCTCCGGTGATCTTATCGACGAGATCGATACGCTTGCAATGTTTGGGCCGGACCTGCAGGGGGCATAACAAGCTAGGACTCGTACGTCTCCTCTATACGTACGACCTGCTTCGCTTTCTTGCAGACTTGAAGAGAGCTTTATTATAATTGGGGTTACAATCAAACTGGGGCGCTGATAGGCGCCGGTGCGCCGGCCGAAAGTTTCGGCCGGTCTAGCCCAGGCCGTTGGATGTGAGCCGCGCGGGTCGTTGGATCCAGGAAAAAAAAATGAATCGCCCCCGGCTTCTTCTTCCTCCCGCACGCACGCGTAAACGCAGGAAAAAAACGGATCTCCGCGGGTCAGCCTCCTCGTGCTCGCCCTTGGACGCCGCGTCGCAGCTCATCGGGGCCGCTCGCCGTCGCAGCTCGCCGTCGCAGCTCGCCGGGGCAGCTCGCCGTCGCAGCTCACCTGGGGCGTTCGCCGTATGCAGCTCCGTCGGGCCGGGCGTGTCTCCCTCCCTCTGGTTGCAGCACCGCCGGGTGAGGGTTCCAGCATTGTCGCAGTCCGCCATCATAGCTCGCCGCGTGCCCGTCGCAGCACCGCGCGCCCATGCAGCTCCGTCGCCGCCGCTCACCATTGTTAGCTAGCCGTTCTCGGTTTGAAGCTTTTTTAGAAGCGCGTTGTAGCTTTCCTCCAAGCCGGTTGCAGCTTTTTGTCGCTGCGAGATGCCGACCCCCAACTACCTCATATCCAGTTGAAGCATTTTTCAAGCTGGTTGTAGCTTTCGTGGCTACCGGATGTAGCATTTTTCAGCACTGGTTGCAGCTCTGACGTACATCCGTTGAAGCCCCCTGCTTCTTTCGATTCCAACAAAAAATGTTGTTGGTTCCAGCTCTCGATTTGCAGGTTGTAGCAAAAACAAAAGCTGGTTCCAGCTCTGGGTTTTGCCGGGACAAAAATCATTTGCTGGAAAAGCATTGCTGGTCGCTGCTTCCGCCGGTTGCCGTGGTAGCAAAAAACGATGCTAGTTGTAGCAAAATCCTGCTACGGTTGCAGCAAAACATCGTTGTCGTCGTCGCGAGGGTCCGAGCTCCGCCTGATGGATGTAGCAAAAAGCTTCGCCGGTGGTAGCAAAATTCAACTATGGTTGCAGCTTCCCCCTTGTTGTGCAGTGTCATTGAAGCTTTCTATGTCTATGGTTGAAGCTTTTTTGAATGGCCGTTGAAGCTTTTTTAGGTGACGGTTGCAACACTTCTATACGCGGGGTGGATCCGGGCATGGCGGGCAGGCAGTTATGGTGGGCGGCGAGGGAGCGCCCTGGCCGCCGACGATGGAGCTTGTGGTGGCCCAGTCGCTGCCTGGGAGGAGGAGGGGAGGGGATGCGCGCCCTTGAAGGCTGTAGGTTAGGGATGTATCTGGCCATGGCAGCAGGCAGCCATGGCGGCCGGCGAGGGAGCGCCTGGCCGCCGGCGAGGGAGCGTCTGGCCGCCGGCGATGGAGTTCGTGGAGGCCCAGTCGCAGCTCGGGGGAGGGGAGGTGCGCGCACGTAGGCTGGAGGTAGGGGATGGAGGCACCGTAAGGAAGGAGGCGGGGATCGCGCGGGCGCGTTGCCAGCGTGGCGTGCGAACCGGCGGAACGGTTCGGCCGGTGCGCCGTTTGTAAAGCATAAGCTAATTTTTTTTGGAACAAAGGTGATCCAAAGACATCTACGTCTAGTAGTAGTTCTAGGTAGCTTGGCACAAATATGTTGCCACCGATTTCCTTCTCTCCCGATGTAATCAACAGTGAAAGAATCAAAACATGCACTTGGCTCTTTTACCTCTAAGACAGGATTTTCAGCACCCGGGTGCCCCTACACCCTCTATGAACAGTAAATTCAAAATAATTCAAAAAATGAAAATTTTGGACATCAAACGTAATCAAAAAAATTATGATCTTGCAGAGTTTTAGCTAAAATAGCATTCAAGGAGCCCTCAACTTAAAAAACAAAATCGTTGTTCAAAGTTTATGTACATTTTTAAGCAGTGATTTTTTTTGTAAGAACTTTGCAGGAACATCAAATCTTTGATCATCTCTGATCCCTGAAAGTTTCAGATTTTTTTGATTTTTTTTCAATCTTTTATGAATTTACTGTCCGTGAGGGTGTGGGGGCACCCAGGAAGCTGTTACACCTTTCTCTTTACCTCCCGGCACACAATCATCACTGGTGATCTGTCATAGGTATCTTCATCCAGCCATCTCACAAATTAGTGGACATCACTCTGTAATCACAGATCGAAAAGCAATACCATGGGCCAGATGAACCCTACCCCAAAGTGCATATGCCTCGGGGATTAGCAGTGAAGAGACAATCATACCACATGGCTTGTCCCCTAATCAGGTTATCCATATGATCACGGATGATGGTCCCGGTGCTGCCATGATGATCACTATCGCATAAACTCGCATCAATATTCAGTTTCACTGCCCCATGGCAGGAGGCCGCCACTTAGCTATGGTCTTGGCAGGTTTCACTCCATTCTCCCTGTAAGACAATAGGCTTTGGGGGGAACCGGCACAACCCTCTAGGGGTGGCCTATCACATATATATATAATGAGGTGGTATACAACGTTACAATATACACATGTAAATACAGTCTAACACCCTCCCTCAATCTTAGCCACTTTCTAATGAATCTAGAAGGGTAAGATTGCGCCTGCAAGTCTCAAACTGTGGCAAAGGCAATGGCTTGGTGAAGATGTCAGCAAGTTGATCCTTGGAAGAAATAAACTTGATCTGTAGTTGCTTCTGAGAGACACGTTCACGCACAAAGTGATAGTCAACTTC
The DNA here is from genome assembly GCF_018294505.1 of Triticum aestivum. Lineage (NCBI taxonomy): Eukaryota > Viridiplantae > Streptophyta > Magnoliopsida > Poales > Poaceae > Triticum > Triticum aestivum. The sequence continues at coordinate 840,386,178 of NC_057801.1, read as the reverse complement.
AATGTGTTTCGTTCGGGCATGGAATACCGGATTTGCAGAAAGGTATGTAGCACCGATGTTATCACACAAAAGAACAGGAGGCTGTGATTGGGGTATACTTAACTCCTGAAGCAAGGACTGTACCCAGATGATCTCTGATGTGGCATTGGCCACAGCCTTATACTCAGCCTCAGTACTGCTACGCGAGACAGTAGCCTGTTTCCGAGCACTCCAGGCAATCAGGTTAGAGCCAAAGAAGACAGCATAACCCCCCGTGGATCGCCTGTCATCCGGATTGCCAGCCCAGTCTGCATCAGAATATGCTGAAAGACAACCAGAGTCAGACGGCTGAATATGCAAACCATGAGCCACCGTGAAACGAATATAGCGCAAAATCCGCTTAACAGCAGACCAATGAGTGTCACGGGGTGACTGCAGATACTGGCAGACTCGGTTAACAGTATAGGAAATGTCTGGTCGCGTGATCGTCAAGTACTGGAGCCCACCAACAATACTCCTGTACTCTGTCGCATCAGAAGAAGAAAGAAGCACACCATCAACAGCATTGAGCTTATCAGTGGTAGACATGGGTGTAGTCGTCGGTTTGCACTTAAGCATCCCAGCTCGCTGCAACAAATCCAGAGAGTACTTCTTCTGCGTCATAACAAGGCCAGCATCACGAGAAGTAACCTCCACACCAAGAAAGTAATGAAGCTTCCCAAGGTCCTTGACCGCAAAATCAGCACCAAGTGAGCGAACAAGCGCAGTAGCAGCCGACTGAGAGGAGCTGACCAAAATGATATCATCTACATAGACCAACAAGTACATAGTAACCTCAGGCCTTTGAAGAAGAAACAATGAGGAGTCAGCAGTTGATGATGCAAAACCATGAGCACGAAGAGCCATTGCAAGACGAGCATGCCAAGCACGAGGAGCCTGCTTCAGACCATAAATTGCCTTGGACAGACGACAGAGATGATCAGGGCGATCCGGATCAGAGAAACCCGGAGGCTGGCGCATGTAAACCTCCTCCGCCAAGACACCATGAAGAAAAGCATTTTGAACATCAAGCTGACGAAGAAACCAACCTCGAGTAACAGCCAGAGAGAGAAGAAGTCTGATGGTAGTAGGCTTGACCACTGGACTGAAGGTGTCTTCATAGTCAAGTCCAAAACGCTGTCGAAAACCACGAGCAACCAGACGAGCCTTATAGCGCTCAATGGACCCATCAGAATGCCTCTTCACTTTGAAAACCCATTTGGAATCAATGACATTTACCCGTGATTGTGGAGGAACAAGAGTCCATGTCTGATTGCGAAGAAGCACTTGATACTCCTGCTCCATGGCCTCTCTCCAATGAGGAATGCGCATAGCAGCTTGATACATGCGTGACTCAGAGGATGGATCTGCGAGAGCAGCAGACATGCACGCCGCTAACCAAGCAACTGTGCCATCGTGACGTTGCTTAGGCTGAAAAATGCCACTCCGACTGCGCGTATGTGGACGTAGAGCAGCAGCAGGAGCCGGCGGAGGCGAAGGTGACGGAGACGTGACGGTCGCCGGAGATGCAGGAATCACCTCAGGCGAGCTCGGGACAGACGACTCTGGGCTGCATGGCGAAGACTAGCCCGACGACAGGGGCTCAGAGGCCATGGGCGAACCGAGAGTGGCCGAGGCAAGCTCCGGTGACACCGGCCCAGACGGCCTTGGCGAGGCGAGAGCAGGCGAGGCCGGCCCTGGTGAGAAGGGCCCAGACACCCTGGGCGAGGCAGGGGCGGGCGAGGCCAGGCCTGGTGATGACTGCCCCGACGCCCTGGGCGAGACGGGGACCGAGGAGGCCGGCCCAGTCGGCGGGGTTGCAGGGCGCGAGGATGGCGAAGGCAGCCTAGAAGCCAGAGGCGACCGGGCCAGGACGTCGATCGGCCGTGCATGAGCACGGAAACTGAGGCCATGCAGGGGCGCCATGTGCTCCTCATGCACAACAGAAGGTGCCGAGGATGAAGGCGATGGCGACGAAGAGGAAGATGGCACTTCCAGAATCTCCAAACGAGCCCCACGACCAGTGCCTGCACCATGGTTAGGCAACAATAGAGGAGAATATGCAACATCATCAAATTGGTCAGAAGCAACAGAGGATGAATGCATGACAGGTGGCTCGGTAGTGGACACAGGGAGTTTGGCAAAGGGAAAAACATGCTCATCAAACACAACATCCCGAGAGATGTAGACACGATTAGTGGGCACATGAAGACATTTGTATCCTTTATGAAGAGAGCTATAACCAAGAAAAACACACTTCTTGAAATGAAACTCGAGCTTACGCTTGTTATATGGACGGAGATGGGGCCAACAAGCACACCCAAACACCTTGAGAAAGGTGTAGTCCGGTTGTTCATTAAGGAGAACTTCAATGAGAGTCTTCATATTCAAAACACGAGTGGGAGTACGATTGATGAGAAAACATGCAGTGGTGAAAGCATCACTCCAAAAACGAAACGGAACAGATGCATGGGCCAAAAGAGTCAGACCAGCTTCAACAATGTGACGATGCTTACGTTCTACTGAACCATTCTGCTGATGTGTATGTGGACATGCTAAACGGTGAGTGATCCCAAGCGACTGAAAGAAGGAGTTGAGGTTGCGATACTCGCCACCCCAGTCCGACTGAACATGAACAATTTTGTGCTTGAGAAGGCGTTCAACATGTTTTTGGAACTGAACAAAAATGTCAAACACATCAGATTTACGTTTGATAAGATAAAGCCAGGTAAAGCGGCTGTAAGCATCAACAAAACTGATATAGTAATTATGACCACTAACAGAAGTCTGAGCAGGACCCCATACATCTGAAAACACAAGTTCTAAAGGATGTTTCACCTCACGACTGGACTCCGAAAAAGGAAGTTGATGACTTTTCCCCTGCTGACAAGCATCACACAGTGCTACATCTTTATTACTAGACACACTAGGAAGCTCATGACGACGCAAAACATGCCGGACAATAGGTGTGGCCGGGTGACCAAGACGAGCATGCCACTGTGACGGAGATACCCGAACTCCACTAAAGACGCGAGCGACGCCAGGATGCTCCAAACGATAGAGACCTTGGCAGAGCCGCCCACTAAGAAGAATGTCCCTCGTGCCCTGATCCTTAATAAAAAGATCAAAATGATGAAATTCACAAAGCACATAATTATCACGAGTGAGTTTAGGAACTGAAAGAAGATTACGTGTCACAGATGGAACTCGAAGAACATTGCGAAGTTGAAGACTCCTATTGGCATGTCTAGTGAGAAGTGATGCTTGACCAATATGAGAGATGTGCATACCTGCTCCATTGGCGGTGTCGATCTTGTCGGAGCCATGGTAGGGTTCACGAGTGTGAAGTTTCCCCAACTCACTGGTCAGGTGCTCTGTCGCCCCAGAGTCCATGTACCAGTGGGGATCAATGGAGTAGGACTGAGTGTGTCCCTGTGGCTTCTGCGGCGGCGGACGATCAACCATGGCGACCTGACGAGCAAAGTTGCGTGTATCCTTCCCGTCATTGCCGAGACCAAGAAAACCCCGCTGGAAGCGCTTGTGACACTTCGAGGCCCAGTGCCCATCGCGACCACAAAGTTGGCACACACGTGGACCGCCAGCCCCTGGTAACGTCGCAGTAGGAGGAGGGGCCGAGGCGGGTGGTGGTGACTGCCCCGAAGGAGCCCTGGATGAAGCAGAGGAGCGACCACCCTTGGTGGCGGCGTTTGCTGAGAGGGCGCCGTTGCCCCTGGATCGGCGCGTCTCGACTCGTTGCTCAGTAAGCAGGAGGCGTGAAAAGACCTCGTGTGCTGGCATGGGCGTGGAGTTGCCCCTCTCATTGATGATCTCGACTAGGGCGTCATACTCCTCATCAAGACCATTGACAATAAACGAGTTGAACTCGGAGTCGGTGAGGGGCTGTCCAATGGAGGCCAGCGTGTCGGCGAGACTCTTGACTTTGTTGTAGAACTCAGTGGCGGTGGAGTCAAGCTTCTGACACTCCCCAAGTTGGCGACGGAGCCCAGATACACGAGCCTGCGACTGTGCCGCAAACGAGCGCTCAAGAATAGCCCATGCCTCGTGGGACGTCTTGGCGAAGACAACAAGCCCAGCAACGGCCGGAGAGAGCGACCCCTGGATGGAGGAGAGGTTCGCCTGATCCTACCCTGTCCAGACACGATGAGCCGGATTATAGACCGGACCGTGCACGCTGTCAACCAGCGCAGGAGGGCAAGGGAGAGAGCCGTCGACATAGCCAAGCAGATAGTGACTCCCAAGAAGCAGAAGAACCTGCGCGCGCCAGAAGATGTAATTGTCCGACGACAACTTGATAGTGATGAGATGGCCGAAGTGAAACGGCGGCGCCGGCTGCGATCCCATCGAGGAGACTGGCTGAGGTGAGACCACCGTGGAGACAGTCAGAGGGGCAGCCGGCGCGGTGACAGAGGGCGCGATGGCCGCGGTTGACGCCGCGAAGCCTGCCAGCGCGACGTCCTCCGCCACCAGCGGCGCAGTGGCCGAGGGCGCGACAGCCGCGGTTGACGGGACGGCGGCGGTGTGGGCCACAAGCGCCTGCCCGGGCGAAGTAGCAGCCGGCGGGAGCGCGAAGAGGGAGCCGACGCTCCGTGTCCCGATCGGCGCCTGAAGGGAGGCGGCATCCAGCGGCCTCGAGAGAAGTGCCGCGAGGGAGGTCAGCAGAAAACCGGTGGCGGTGGAGCCGGACGCAGCGGCGGACGTCATAGCAGTCGGGCGACGGCGACGGCGGGCACTGCGGCGGCGGCGGCGGTTTAGGGTTTTTAGGCGGAAGCGGACGTAACCTAGCGTGATACCATGTAAGACAATAGGCTTTGGGGGGAACCGGCACAACCCTCTAGGGGTGGCCTATCACATATATATATAATGAGGTGGTATACAACGTTACAATATACACATGTAAATACAGTCTAACACTCCCTTCCTGTAGTGGCAAGATCAAGCGCCGTGTCCAGCGCCCATTTGACAGGTTGTCTATTTGACAGCCTGCTTCGATTCGCTTGTGTTGTTGAGTATGCATGAAACCTCTCAGGTGCACGCGTTAGATTTTCCCTATTTTCCACTTTTTTGCTGCATGGCACGTATGCGAAAACAAAGAAACGAATCGCGTAGATGCCTGATGTTTTTTTCGTTGCAACAAAGACTCCAGTCTCCTCTTTCTTTCCCAAAGAAACATTTTTTAACCGAATTTCACAAGAAAAAAAAACAAAATCAAGGACTCTGCGCTCGCCGCTATTCTGAGATCAAACCTTGATACTACTAGTGACCTTTGATGCTAATCTCCCCGCGTGGGATGACAATCAGTAGCAACACCTGCACCAATGCGCTCGCCCTCGGATCATCTTTGTCGTAGTAGATCACAGTCCTCTCGATGCTAGGATAGTTGTCCGGTGATGATTCCTTCCTCGATGGCAGATGACCCTCAATATCCTTGCATGTCCCACATTACATAAGCATATCTACCTTAAAGGAGTAGTACCATTTTGAGCTTAAAGGTCAGATCCTTCAGTTTAGGGGAGCGCCCGAGAATGAGAAGTAGCAGAGTGAAGTCAGAAGCCATGCACCATTCGCCCAGCACCAGGCTTGTGAGGTTGTTTGACACGAAAAATAATAACAAACAACGATGGTTATCGTGTTACTATCTCTCTAAGCGCCAGGGGAAATAAAAAATTGCGGGCGTGCCAGTGTACTAAGTACACAAATAAACATAGGAAACATGCACTTTATTAATCTCTCATTGGAGAAACAAAATTACAAGATCCCTTTACATACGCGCTCTGTGGCCTACTAGCGCGGCCTGCCTGACTGTAGCGATTGTGGTCTCCTGGTTCCCGGGGTCTCGGAAGGCTCCCGGTTAATTACTCCCGTGGGTTGCTCCGCGGGATACCTCCGATTAAGCCGTGTGGTCGTCTTCGTCGTCTTCGCTTCGCGTTCTCCATGCATGATGACGGTGGTGTGTGTGGGCGGCGGCAGAGCCCGTGTCCTCGTCGGTACACGCGCCGCATGTAGCGTGGCCTTAGCGGTGGCCGCGCCCGCCCTCGCCGTCGTGCCTCGTCGGTTTCGACGGCGTTGGAGTAGTTGGTGTTGGGGTAGCATGGGCCGCGCTCGGCTCGGACCTCTCGACGACCAATAACTTCGCCGGGGTATGCAAGGGGGCTACGCCTTGCGGGAGTAACGGTTTGGGGAGACCGGCGTCAGTGTAAAATAAACTGACGCACGCTCACATTGGCGTGGCCGGGGTGGTTGGCGCCTCATCTTGGCTAGACGCCAAGTATTTGGCGGTCTGCCAAGGCAAAGGCGCCGCCTCACAGGGCCGTGGAAAGTGGGGTCGCAAAGGCCGCATCGCCTTGGGCTGGAACTACGTGAAAGAGTGACCTGTGCGCCGGTGATGCCATGGACCTGTACACCAAGGACATGTCCGCCATGGTGGGTGCGCCTCTCGAAGGAGGGACCGGTCTTGTACAGCGTCGTTGCAATCTTCGGTTCGGTGAAGGATCTGTACGCCATTGACCATTTCGTCGGGGACGCGGGCCTCATGAAGGAGGACCCGGTCTTATACCCGTCGTTGCGGATATTGGTTCCACCAAGAACCTGTAAGTCGTGATGGGCAAGGCGGGTCTTGGGCTGCGTTGTCGGCGAGCTCCGGTTCTGCCAGGCCGTCTTCTCCAAGAGTGTGATGCGAAACATGTACGCCGTGATGGGAAAGGCGGGTCTCGGGCTGCGTTGTCAGCGAGCTCCGATTCCGCCACGCTGTATCATCCAAGAGTGTGATGCCAAGCATGTACGCCGGTGTACCCTTTGCCTTGAACCTGTTCATCGTGGCCTTGTTCGTCGTCATATGTGTGTCGCGACCTGTACACCGTGGGGTGTTCGCCGAGCGCCATGAAGGCTGCGATGGTAGGGCGCCGCGGCTAGCGGTTGGGCTGCGTCGTTGGAGAGCTCCGGCTGCTCCCGAGTCATCTCCAGCCAAGAACATGACACCTGAAAATAAAAGGCTTGGCGTAGACGATCTCCGGCGTTGTCGATGCATTTTGCTGTTTCGGTGCAGTCATCTCCGGCGGCGGCGATGGGATCACCCGAGCGTCATCTCCGGTTACCGGCACATACTCTCCGCATAGTGCATGCATGCTAGAGAGGAGACAGAAGAAAATAGATGTATTAGATCAAAATCTCACCCTTCGGAAACGTGAGCTTGGTGTCCATGTCGCTGGCGCAGGTGTTCTTGCCCGGCTGCGTTGGCCCGTCGTGCGATCTGGTCTTCTGCCGGCTGCGTGGCCGCGTAGATGTGTGATGGATGGGCGTGGGCGCTGGTGAATGGATGGATGTTGGAGATGCGCGTGATGGATACTTGCGTACGTGAGTTATGGTGGACGTGATGGATGAGTACGAGCGCTCGCGAATGGATGGATGGGCAGCCTTGCGACGAGGGTTCTCCCTCTCTGGCCGTGCGTGCATGTGCAAGCCGGCGGCGTCTACGCGTGCGTGCTTCTCCCCCGTGCCTCTTCCTTCTGCCGGTCGTGCTTTGTATCTGTATATAGGCAGCAGGGTGGCTGGATGGATGGCAACGCGTAGCAAGGCCACGGCCGTTCGACTGTTGCCGATTTTCTTGGACGGGATATGGACTGCAACCAATCCATCTACCTTCGCTGCTTATCCCTTCATTATTTTTCTTGGCGCATACTTCTGCAAAAACAAAACCCCACATACATACCAAATATCTTCTCCCGTGTATTGCTTACCCTTTCCCTTTTTTGGCTGCGTATATACGCGGGTATTCGGAGATGTATAAATACGCGTCGGCCAGGGTGCCGGTATACGGGTACTCAAAGCGAGTTACGTATATAAGTTATATCACGCGTGCATGGTATAGACGTGGATTTGGCCTTCCAAAGTGTAAGCCTGCATGTATGTAAGACTACACCACCGAGTATCTAGTGCAAGTATACATTAGTTAGTAACGTCAGCAAAACTCAAAGTGCATGCATGCACGTACAGCCGAATCGAGGATTGCCTATTGCGTATATGTATGTGCATGTACACCCGATCATAGATGTGTATAACTTGCACTTAAAAAGAAACTAAAATTAAACTTAGATTTTCTGAAAGCAGGAAGCGCAAAAACACGTTAAAAGAGGTTGCCAAACACTGGGAATGTTTGCAAACCCCTCTCGAATGCGTCCTTCACGTTCATCAAAGATGAAATTAATGGAGCTAGTTAGAATAGCAACATGACAAGCAGGAAGGGCAAAATAGTTGGTTAAACAATAAAGAAGATTGTATCTTGCATTGATATCAAACGGTAGCTAACACTAGGAAATCTAGCAATGCAATAAATAATATTCAGCTAAACTAGCATGTCACATAAACATGAAAAGAGAACAACCCAATCAGTCGTACCTCAGATAATGGTGCATACAACTTCCAAGGTTGTGACATGTGAGAGGCCATGGAGTATACCATAATTCAGTATTTCGCCTCGATTGTCATGGAGGACAACAGATCTTAGACTTATTGAAGTTGTAGCTAGAGAATGCAAATCCCTAGTTACTAGAAAACACCCTCTATATCAGAATGTTGGGTCGAGGATAGACAGATGGTTTAGGTTCGGAGCACAAATCTCAAGACCTTTGTTGAAATGGCAGCGGGAAATGCGTATAGTCTTGAGTAACCTCGATGACATCTGCTGTGGGTCCGAGACATTGCAATGATCCAGCTCTAGATGTTCAAGCACATGGAAGTCCAAATTCAACGGCCTGAAAAATCCTGTCATCCAAACACCTCTTGGAGCTTGATTCTTCTCAGGTGCTGAGAAGAAAACAGTGACCAGTTGTCAAATATTATTACAATGTGGCTAGAACCATAAACGTGAAGCAAACGAGCTTTATGCCTGATGGCATGACAAATCCATGTATCACATTTGTTAGCAAAATCACGACCTCCGAAAAAGATCTGAGCCTCATCCAAGGGAAGAGTGCCATCACGCAAGAGTAGCAACTTGTCCCCAAACTTCTGCAGCCTATTATATTCCGTCATTCTCTTCTCCCGATCATCATCACCATCCACAAAGTCCTTGTAGTCTAGAGGTGGATGACTGGCACGGAGGCCCAGAGATCACGCCACCGTGGCGAGAGAAAGCTTGTGTGCACGACTTCTGGCATCAGCTAGAAGGACAACACGAGATGGAGCAATGGGCCAGGAAGGCTGCTGCATGTTATAACATGTTCGTATTCCCTAAAAGAGTGTACATATTGGTATAGGGTGGGAAATAAAAATTAATCAGATAGGAAAGTGTACGTGTTAGTATGGAAATACTCCCTCCGTTCCATTATGTAATGTGCATTATTTTTGGCACGGTGATCAAGGCACATAAATATAGAAGCATTAGGACAAAATTACCTTTGGTAATTTGTTGGTTAGTGGCAAATAAATCACTGAATGCAAGAAAGTAAGAGATACATGCAATCGACAGAGAGATACTTGCCTTTTTTTGCTACAAAGAGAGATACATGCAATCGACAGAGATATATTTTCCTTTTTATGGAGGGCTAAAAAGGGAATTAGAGGGATTTAGAAGAAATACACCTTACATTATGAAATTCTTTTGAAAAACAAATACATCTCTACTCCTAATGGAGGAGTCCATACGTGGTTCGTTCTTTTTTTTTTTGAACGGGAACAAACTTTATTTCTCAGAGATTAGCAAGATCGTTTACAATGTGATGAGAAATAAAGTCTGGGGTGGCACCTTCCCAAAAATCTGAAGATCTACTGGCAAGAGCGGCTTTAGCTATACAATCAGCTACATAATTGGCTTCCCTAGGGCATTTACTAACTTCATACTTAGCATAATCCAAACCCATCTCTCTGCTCTCTAGAAGAATAGCAGCCTCCTGTCCGAGATGAATTTCTGAGCTGAGAGCCGCCACTGCATTTGAGCTATCAGACTCAATATGCAGGATATTGCATCCAATCTTGCCTGCCAGGTAGAAACCATTCCGTATAGCGATCATCTCCGCCGTATCTACTGACACCACGTGCGGTATGAACCATGAAGCAGCTGCTATGAAATTACCACGTTCATCTCGTGCCACTGCTCCTGTACCTGCTGTCATATTTTCAGCGCAGAAAGATGCATCTACATTGATTTTGATGACTCCTCTCGCTGGCTTGTGCCACATACGATCTCGCTGTACCACCGGCTGGTTCGGAGTTAGAGAACGAATAAAGTTTGTTGCTAGAACTCTTATCGAAATTGATGTTTGGTGCGCTTCCCGGACAGTGTCACCTTTAACAGTTTGTCGTCGTTGCCACCATATATACCAGCTTGCCACTGCACTTAGCTCAGCCACGGAAAGAGTGTTTTTTGATTCATGACGCTCTATGAGATTAGCCAGAGTGGAAGCACCTGCCCGGTCTTCCCCAACAGCTTGCAGCACTTCATTCTCAATTCCCAGCTCCCTCCATATAGCTTTAGCTCTTCTACATGAGAATAAACAGTGTAGTGTATCTTCGTATCCTATCTGGCATATTGGGCATTGTCCCATGACTGGTATATGCCGGTTTGCTAGAGTTCCATATGTTGGGGAACATAGTAATTTCAAAAAATTTCCTACGCACACGCAAGATCATGGTGATGCATAGCAATGAAAGGGGAGAGTGTTGTCCACGTACCCTCGTAGACCGTAAGCGGAAGCGTTAGCACAAAGCGGTTGATGTAGTCGTACGTCTTCACGATCCGGCCGATCCAAGCACCGAACGTACGGCAACTCCGAGTTCAGCACACATTCAGCTCGATGACGATCCCCGGGCTCCGATCAAGCAAAGCTTCGGGGATGAGTTCCGTCAGCACGACGGAGTGGTGACGATGATGATGTTCTACCGGCGCAGGGCTTCGCCTAAACTCCGCAACGATATGACCAAGGTGGAATATGGTGGAGGGGGGCACCGCACACGGCTAAGGAACGATCCGTAGATCAACTTGTGTGTCCATGGGGTGCCCCCTGCCCCGTATATAAAGGAGTGGAGGAGGGCAGGGCCGGCCCTCTCTATGGCGCGCCCTAGGGGAGTCCTGCTCCCACCGGGAGTAGGATTCCCCCTTTCCTAGTCCAACTAGGAGTCCTTCCAAGTAGTAGGAGTAGGAGACAAGGAAGGGGAAGAGAGAAGGGAAGGAAGGAGGGGGTGCGGCCCCTCCCCCTAGTCCAATTCGGACTAGGCCTTGGGGGGGCGTGCGGCCTGCCCTAGGCAGCCCCTCTCTCTTTCCCGTATGGCCCAATAAGGCCCAATACTTCTCCCCGGCGAATTCCCGTAACTCTCCGGTACTCCGAAAAATACCCGAATCACTCGCAACCTTTCCGAACTCCGAATATAGTCGTCCAATATATCGATCTTTACGTCTCGACCATTTCGAGACTCCCCGTCATGTCCCCGATCTCATCCGGGACTCCGAACTCCTTCGGTACATCAAAACTCATAAACTCGTAACATAAATGTCATCGAAACCTTAAGCGTGCGGACCCTACGGGTTCGAGAACTATGTAGACATGACCTAGAACTATTCTCGGTCAATAACCAATAGCGGAACCTGGATGCCCATATTGGCTCCTACGTATTCTACGAAGATCTTTATCGGTCAAACCGCATAACAACATACGTTGTTCCCTTTGTCATCGGTATGTTACTTGCCCGAGATTCGATCGTCGGTATCCAATACCTAGTTCAATCTCGTTACCGGCAAGTCTCTTTACTCATTCCGTAATACATCATCCCGCAACTAACTCATTAGTTACAATGCTTGCAAGGCTTAAGTGATGTGCATTACCGAGAGGGCCCAGAGATACCTCTCCGACAATCGGAGTGACAAAACCTAATCTTCAAATACGTCAACCCAACATTTACCTTTGGAGACACATGTAGTACTCCTTTATAATCACCCAGTTACGTTGTGACGTTTGGTAGCACCCAAAGTGTTCCTCCGGTAACCGCGAGTTGCATAATCTCATAGTTACAGGAACATGTATAAGTCATGAAGAAAGCAATAGCAACATACTAAACGATCAAGTGCTAGGCTAACGGAATGGGTCATGTCAATCACATCATTCTCCTAATGATGTGATCCCGTTAATCAAATGACAACTGATGTCTATGACTAGGAAACTTAACCATCTTTGATTCAAGAGCTAGTCAAGTAGAGGCATACTAGTGACACTCTGTTTCTCTATGTATTCACACATGTATTATGTTTCCGGTTAATACAATTCTAGCATGAATAATAAACATTTATCATGATATAAGGAAATAAATAATAACTTTATTATTGCCTCTAGGGCATATTTCCTTCAGTCTCCCACTTGCACTAGAGTCAATAATCTAGTTCACATCGTCATGTGATTTAACACCAATATTCACATCCGTATGTGATTAATACCCATAGTTCACATTATCATGTGATCAACACTCAAAGGGTTTACTAGAGTCAATAATCTAGTTCACATTGCTATGTGATTAACACCCAAAGAGTACTAAGGTATGATCATGTTTTGCTCGTGAGGGAAGTTTAGTCAATGGGTCTGTCACATTCAGATCCGTATGTATTTTGCAAATATTCTATGTCTACAATGCTCTGCACGGAGCTACTCTAGCTAATTGCTCCCACTTTCAATATGTATCCAGATTAAGACTTAGAGTCATCTGGATCAGTGCCAAAACTTGTATCGACGTAACCCTTTACGATGAACCTTTTGTCACCTCCATAATCGAGAAACATATCCTTATTCCACTAAGGATAACTTTGACCAATGTCCAGTGATCTACTCCTAGATCACTATTGTACTCCCTTGTCAAACCAGGGCAGAGTATACAATAGGTCTGGTCCATAGCATGGCATACTTTTATAGAACCTATGACTGAAGCATAGGGAATGACTTTCATTCTCTTTCTATTTTCTGTTGTGGTCGGGATTTGAGTCTTACTCAATTTCACACCTTGTAACACAGGCAAGAAACTCTTTCTTTGAATGTTCCATTTTGAACTACTTCAAAATCTTGTCAAGGTATGTACTCATTGAAAAAACTTTTCAAGCGTCTTGATCTATCTCTATAGATCTTGATGCTCAATATGTAAGCAGCTTCACCGAGGTCTTTCTTTGAAAAAACTCCTTTCAAACTCTCCTTTATGCTTTGCAGAATAATTCATCATTATTTCCGATCAACAATATGTCATTCACATATACTTATCAGAAATGTTGTAGTGCTCCCACTCACTTTCTTGTAAATAAAGGCTTCACCGCAAGTCTGTATAAAAGTATATGCTTTGATCAACTCATCAAAGCGTATATTCCAACTCCGAGATGCTTGCACCAGTCCATAGATGGATCGCTGGAGGTTGCACATTTTGTTAACACCTTTAGGATTGACAAAACCTTCTGGTTGCATCATATACAAATCTTCTTAAATAAATCCATTAAGGAATGCAGTTTTGTCTATCCATTTGGCAGATTTCATAAAATGCGGCAATTGCTAACATGATTCAGACAGACTTAAGCATAGATACGAGTGAGAAACTCTCATCGTAGTCAACACTTTGACCTTGTCGAAAACCTTTTGCGGCAATTCTAACTTTGTAGATAGTAACACTACTATCAGCGTCCGTCTTCCTCTTGAAGATCCATTTATTCTTAATGCCTCACCGATCATCGGGCAAGTCAATCAAAGTCTATACTTTGTTCTCATACATGGATCATATCTCAGATTTCATGGCCTCAAGCCATTTCGCGGAATCTGGGCTCATCATCGCTTCCTAATAGTTCGTAGGTTTGTCATGGTCAAGTAACATGACCTCCAGAACAGGATTACCGTACCACTCTGGTGCGGATCTCACTCTGTTTTAGCTACGAGGTTCGGTAGTAACTTGATCTGAAGTTACATGATCATCATCATTAGCTTCCTCACTAATTAGTGTAGTAGTCACAGGAACAGATTTCTGTGATGAACTACTTTCCAATTCGGGAGAAGGTACAATTACCTTATCAAGTTCTACTTTCCTCCCACTCACTTCTTTCGAGAGAAACTTCTTCTCTAGAAAGGATCCATTCTTAGCAACGAATGTCTTGCCTTCGGATCTGTGATAGAAGGTGTACCCAATTTTCTCCTTTGGGTATCTATGAAGACACATATCTCCGATTTGGGTTTGAGCTTATCAGGATGAAACTTTTTCACATAAGCATCGCAACTCCAAACTTTAAGAAACGACAACTTTGGTTTCTTGCCAAACCACAGTTCATATTGTGTCATCTCAACGGACTTAGATGGTGCCCCTTTTTAACGTGAATGCGGCTGTCTTTAATGCATGAACCCAAAACGATAGTGGTAAATCAGTAAGAAACATCATAGATTGTACAATATCCAATAAAGTACGGTTATGACGTTCAGACACACCATTATGCTGTGGTGTTCCAGGTGGCACGAATTTGTGAAACTATTCCACATTGTCTTAATTGAAGACTAAACTTGTAACTCAAATATTCGTCTTCACGATCAGATCGCAGAAACTTTATTTTCTTGTTACGATGATTTTTCCACTTCACTCTGAAATTCCTTGAACCTTTCAACTATTTCAGACTTATGTTTCATCAAGTAGATATACCCATATCTGCTCAAATCATCTTGTGAAGGTCAGAAAATAACGATACTTGCCACGAGCATCAAAATTCATTGGATCGCATACATCGGTATGTATTATTTCCAATAAGTCAGTAGCTTGTTCCATTGTTCCGAAGAACGGAGTTTTAGTCATCTTGCCCAAAAGGCACGGTTCGCAAGCATCAAATGATTCATAACCAACCGATTCAAAAAATCCATCTTTATGGAGTTTCTTCATGCGCTTTACACCGATATTGAAGGAAATATGCCCTAGAGGCAATAATAATGTTATTATTTATTTCCTTATATCATGATAAATTTTATTATTCATGCTAGAATTGTATTAACCGGAAACATAATACATGTGTGAATATATAGACAAACAGAGTGTCACTAGTATGCCTCTACTTGACTAGCTTGTTAATCAAAGATGGTTATGTTTCCTAACCATGGACAAAGAGTTGTTATTTGATTAACGGGATCACATCATTAGTTGAATGATCTGATTGACATGACCCATTCAGTTAGCTTAGCACCCGATCGTTTAGTATGTTGCTATTGCTTTCTTCATGACTTATACATGTTCCTATGACTATGAGATTATGCAACTCCCGTTTACCGGAGGAACACTTTGTGTGCTGCCAAACGTCACAACGTAACTGGGTGATTATAAAGGTGCTCTACAGGTGTCTCCAAAGGTACTTGTTGGGTTGGCGTATTTCGAGATTAGGATTTGTCACTCCGAATGTCGGAGAGGTATCTCTGGGCCCTCTCGGTAATGCACATCACTTAAGCCTTGCAAGCATTGCAACTAATGAGTTAGTTGCGGATGATGTATTACGGAACGAGTAAAGAGACTTGCCAGTAACGAGATTGAACTAGGTATTGGATACCGATGATCGAATCTCGGGCAAATAACATACCGATGACAAAGGGAACAACGTATGTTGTTATGCGGTTTGACCGAGAAAGATCTTCGTAGAATATGTAGGAACCAATATGGGCATCCAGGTCCCGCTATTGGTTATTGACCGGAGACGTGTCTCGGTCATGTCCACATTGTTCTCGAACCGTAGGGTCCGTACGCTTAAGGTTTCGATGACATTTATTATGAGTTTATGTATTTTGATGTACCGAAGGTTGTTCGGAGTCCCGGATGTGATCACGGACAAGACGAGGAGTCTCGAAATGGTCGAGACATAAAGATTGATATATTGGACGGATATATTTGGACACCGGAAGGGTTCCGGATGAGATTGGGATTATACCGAAGTTCCGGGAGGTTACCGAAACCCCCCGGTAAGTATATGGGCCTTATTGGGCCTTAGTGGAAGGGAGGGAGAAGGAGCAAGGGAGGGGGCGCCCCCCCCCAAGCCCAATCCGAATTGGGAGGGCGGCCGGCCCCCCCTTTCCTTCTCTCCTCCCCCCTCTTCCTTCCCTCTCCTACTCCTAATAGGAAAGGGGGCCAAACCTACTTGGAGTAGGTTTGCCCCCCCTAGGGCGTGCCTCCCCCTTGAGCCGGCCTCCTCCTCCCTCCCTCCTTTATATACGGGGGTGGGGGGCACCCCATAGACACACAAGTTGATCATTGAGATCGTTCCTTAACCGTGTGCGGTGCCCCCCTCCACGATATTACACCTCGATCATATTGTAGCGGTGCTTAGGCGAAGCCCTGCGACAGTTGAACATCAAGATTGTCACCACGCCGTCGTGCTGACGGAACTCCTCCCTGAAGCTTTGCTGGATCGAAGCCCGGGGTGCGTCATCGAGCTGTACGTGTGTCAAGAACTCGGAGGTGCCGGAGTAATGGTGCTTGGATCGGTTGGACCGGGAAGACGTACGACTACTTCCTCTACGTTGCGTCAACGCTTCCGTTTCGGTCTACGAGGGTACGTAGACAACACTCTCCCCTCTCGTTGCTATGCATCACCATGATCTTGCGTGTGCGTAGGAAATTTTTGAAATTACTACGTTCCCCAATAGTGGCATCCGAGCCTAGTTTTTATGCGTTGATGTTATATGCACGAGTAGAACACAAGTGAGTTGTGGGCGATACAAGTCATACTGCTTACCAGCATGTCATGCTTTGGTTCAGCGGTATTGTTGGATGAAGCGGCCCGGACCGACATTACGCGTACGCTTACGGGAGACTGGTTTTACCGCCGTGCTTTGCACACAGGTGACTAGCGGGTGTCAGTTTCTCCAACTTTAGTTGAACCGAGTGTGGCTACGCCCGGTCCTTGCGAAGGTTAAAACAGCACTAACTTGACGAACTATCGTTGTGGTTTTGATGCGTAGATAAGAACGGTTCTTTCTCAGCCCATAGCAGCCACGTAAAATTTGCTACAACAAAGTAGAGGACGTCTAACTTGTTTTTGCAGGGCATGTTGTGATGTGATATGGTCAAGACGTGATAAGATATAAGTTGTTGTATGAGATGATCATGTTTTGTTGAAGTTATCGGCAACTGGCAGAAGCCCTATGGATGTCTCTTTGTTGCATAAGATGCAAGTGCCAAATAATTGCTTACTTTATCGCTATACGATAGCAATAGCTGCAAGAGCAATAGTTGGTGAGACAACCATGTGATGACACATCGATATAGATCAAGATGATGAAGATCATGGTGTCGTGCCGGTTACGATAGAGATCATGATAGTACTTTGGAGATGGAGATCAAAGGCGCAAGATGATCATGGCCATATCATGTCACATATTTTGATTGCATATGATGTTTATCTATTATACATCTTATTCTTGCTTTGATTGACGGTAGCATTTTAAGATGATCTCTCACTAATTATCAAGAAGTGTTCTCCCTGAGTATGCACCGTTGCCAAAGTTTGTCGTGCCCAGACACCACGTGATGATCGAGTGTGATAAGCTCTACGTCCATCTACAACAGGTGCAAGCCAGTTATGCACACGCGGAATACTCAGGTTAAACTTGACGAGCCTAGCATATGCAGATATGGCCTCGGAGCACGGAGACCGAAAGGTCGAGCGTGAATCATATAGTAGATATGATCAACATAGTGATGTTCACCATTGAAAACTACTCCATCTCACGTGATGATCGGTTATGGTTTAGTTGATTTGGATCACTTGATCACTTAGATGACTAGAGAGATGTCTGTCTAAGTGGGAGTTCTTAAGTAATATGATTAATTGAACTTAAATTTATCATGAACTTAGTCCTGGTAGTATTTTGCAAATTATGTTGTAGATCAATAGCTTGCGTTGTTGCTTTCATATGTTTATTTTGATATGTTCCTAGAGAAAATTGTGTTGAAAAATGTTAGTAGCAATGATGCGGATTGGATCCGTGATCTGAGGTTTATCCTCATTGCTGCACAGAACAATTATGTCCTAGATGCACCTCTAGGTGTCGGGGAACGTAGCAGAAATTCAAAAATTTTCCTACGTAACACCAAGATCTATCTATGGAGAGACCAGCAACGAGTAGAAAGGAGAGTGCATCTACATACCCTTGTAGATCGCTAAGCGGAAGCGTTCAAGTGAACGGGGTTGATGGAGTCGTACTCGTCGTGATTCAGATCACCGATGATCAAGTGCCGAACGGACGGCACCTCCGCGTTCAACACACGTACAGCCCGGTGACGTCTCCCACGCCTTGATCCAGCAAGGAG
This sequence comes from Triticum aestivum, assembly GCF_018294505.1. Classification (NCBI taxonomy): domain Eukaryota; kingdom Viridiplantae; phylum Streptophyta; class Magnoliopsida; order Poales; family Poaceae; genus Triticum; species Triticum aestivum. The sequence continues at coordinate 840,367,860 of NC_057801.1, read as the reverse complement.
AGAGGGAGAGGTTGAGGAAGACTCCATCCAACAGCCGCACAACGGAGTGGTGGTGGTGGAGGAGCGTGGCAATCCCGCAGGGCTTCGCCAAGCACCATGGGAGAAGAGGAGGAGAACTTGGGAGAGAGGGAGGGGCTGCACGAAAGGCATAAGGTGTGTTTGGGAGGCCCTCCTACCCCACTATATATAGGGATCCCAAGGGGGGGTGCGCCAGCCCCTAGGAGATCCAATCTCCAAGGGGGCGGCGGCCAGGGGAGGAGTCCTCCCCCCCCCCCCCAAGGCACCTAGGAGGTGCCTTCCCCTGCTGGGACTCTTCCTTTAGGGTTTCCCCAGGCGCATGGGCCTCTTGGGGCTGGTGCCCTTGGCCCATGTAGGCCAAGGCGCACCCCCTACAGCCCATGTGGCCCCCCGGGGCAGGTGGCCCCACCCGGTGGGCCCCCAGGACCCTTCCGGTGGTCCCGGTACAATACCGATGACCCCGAAACTTGTCCCGATGGCCGAAACAGGACTTCCTATATATAAATCTTTACCTCCGGACCATTCCGGAACTCCTCGTGACGTCCGGGATCTCATCCGGGACTCCGAACAACATTCGGTAACCGCATACAAGCTTCCTTTATAACCCTAGCGTCATCGAACCTTAAGTGTGTAGACCCTACGGGTTCGGGAGACATGCAGACATGACCGAGACGTTCTCCGGTCAATAACCAACAGCGGGATCTGGATACCCATGTTGGCTCCCACATGTTCCACGATGATCTCATCGGATGAACCACGATGTCAAGGACTTAATCAATCCCGTATTCAATTCCCTTTGTCTATCGGTATTTTACTTGCCCGAGATTCGATCGTCGGTATCCAATACCTTGTTCAATCTCGTTACCGGCAAGTCACTTTACTCGTTGCGTAACACATCATCCCGTGATCAACTCCTTGGTCACATTGCGCATATGATGATGTCCTACCGAGTGGGCCCAGAGATACCTCTCCGTTTACACGGAGTGACAAATCCCATTCTCGATCCGCATAAAACAATAGATACTTTCGGAGATACCTGTAGTGTACCTTTATAGTCACCCAGTTATGTTGTGACGTTTGATACACCCAAGGCACTCCTACGGTATCCAGGAGTTACACGATCTCATGGTCAAAGGAAGAGATACTTGACATTGGCAAAGCTCTATTTGGAGATACAGTTATAGCATGAATAAAAGACAATTATCATGAACAAGGAAATATAATAATAACACTTTTATTATTGCCTCTAGGGCATATTTCCAACAGTCTCCCACTTGCACTAGAGTCAATAATCTAGTTCACATCGCCATGTGATTAACACTCACAGGTCACATCGCCATGTGACTAATACCCAAGAGTTTACTAGAGTCAGTAGTCTAGTTCACATCACTATGTGATTAATACTCAATGATTTTTAGGTTTGATCATGTTGCTTGTGAGAGAGGTTTTAGTCAACGGGTCTGAACCTTTCAGATCCATGTGTGCTTTACAAATCTCTATGTCATCTCCTAGATGCAGCTACCACGCTCTATTTGGAGCTATTCCAAATAACTGTTCTACTTGGAGCTATTCTAAATTGTTGCCCCATTGTACGTATCCGGTATCTCTACTTAGAGCTATCCGGATAGGTGTTAAGCTTGCATCGTCGTAACCTTTATGACGAACTCTTTTACCACCTCCATAATCGAGAAAATTCCTTAGTCCACTAGTTACTAAGGATAACTTTGACCGCTGTCCTATGATCCATTCATGGATCACTCTTGTACCCCTTGACTGACTCATGGCAAGGCACACTTTCGGTGCGGTACACAGCATAGCATACTGTAGAGCCTACGTCTTAAGCATAGGGGACGACCTTCGTCCTTTCTCTCTATTCTGCCGTGGTCGAGCTTTAAGTCTTAACTTCGTACCTTAGAACTCAGGCAAGAACTTCTTCTTTGACTGATCCATCTTGAATACCTTCAAGATCATGTCAAGGTATGTGCTCATTTGAAAGTACCATTAAGCGTTTTGATCTATCCTTATAGATCTTGATGCTCAATGTTCAAGTAGCTTAATCCAGGCTTTTCATTGAAAAACACTTTCAAAATAACCCTATATGCTTTCCAGAAATTCTACGTCATTTCTGATCAACAATATGTCAACAACATATACTCATCAGAAATTCTATAGTGCTCCCACTCACTTCTTTGGAAATACAAGTTTCTCATAAACTTTGTACAAACCCAAAATCTTTGATCATCATCAAAGCATACATTCCAACTCCGAGATGCTTACTCCAGTCCTTAGAAGGATCGCTGGAGCTAGCATACCTTTTAGCATCCTCAGGATTGACAAAACTTTTCTGATTGCATTGCATACAACCTTTCCTCACGAAAACTGGTAAGGAAACTCGTCTTGACATCCATCTGCCAGATTTCATAAATGCAGCTAATGCTAACATGATTCTGACGGACTTTAAGCATCGCTACGAGTGAGAAAATCTCATCGTAGTCAACTCCTTGAACTTGTGAAAAACTTTTTGCCACAAGTCGAGCTTCATGGACGGTGACATTACCATCCACGTCCGTCTTCTTCTTAAAGATCCATTTATCTTAATGGCTTGCCGATAATCGGGCAAATCCGCCAAAGTCCATGGATCCGTTCTCGGATTTTATGGCCTCGAGCCATTTATCGGAATCCGGGCCCACCATCGCTTCTCCATAGCTCGTAGGTTCATTGTTGTCTAGCAACATGACCTTCAAGACAGGATCACCTTACCACTCCGAAGTAGTACGTGTCCTTGTCGTCCTACGAGGTTCGGTAGTGACTTGATCCGAAGTTTCATGATCAACATCACAAGCTTCCACTTCAATTGGTGTAGGTGCCACAGGAACAACTTCCTGTGCCCTGCCACACACTAGTTGAAGAGACGGTTCAATAACCTCATCAAGTTTCCACCATCCTCCCACTCAATTCTTTCGAGAGAAACTTTTCCTCGAGAAAGGACCCGATTCAAGAAACAATCCATATTGCTTTCGGATCTGAATTAGGAGGTATACCCAACTGTTTTGGGTGTCCTATGAAGATGCATTTTATCCGCTTTGGGTTCGAGCTTAATCCTGAAACTTTTTCACATAAGCCTCGCAGCCCCAAACCTTTAAGAAATGACAACTTAGGTTTCTCTAAACCATAATTCATACGGTGTCATCTCAACGGAATTACGTGGTGCCCTATTTAAAGTGAATGTGGTTGTCTCTAATGCCTAACCCATGAACGATAGTGGTAATTCGATAAGAGACATCATGGTACGCACCATATCCAATAGGGTGCAACTATGATGTTCGGACACACCATCACACTATGGTGTTCCAGCCGGTATTAATTATGAAACAATTTCCACAATGTCTTAATTGTGTGCCAAAACTCGTAACTCAGATATTCATCTCTATGATCATATCATACACATTTTATCCTCTTGTCACAATGATCTTCTACTTCACTCTGAAATTACTTGAACCATTCAATAATTTAGACTTGTGTTTCATCAAGTAAATATTCTCAACATCTACTCGAATCATCTGTGAAGTAAGAACATAATGATATTCACTGCATGCCTCAGCACTCATTGGACTGCACACATCAAAATGTGTTGCTTCCAACAAGTTGGTATCTTGTTCCATTTTACTGAAACCGAGGCTTTTCAGTCATCTTGCCTATGTGGTATGATTTGCATATCTCAAGTGATCCAAAATCAAGTGAGTCCAAACGATCCATTTGCATGGAGTTTCTTCATGCATATACACCAATAGACATGGTTCGCATGTCTCAAACTTTTCAAAAACGAGTGAGTCCAAAGATCCATCAACATGGAGCTTCTTCATGCGTTTTATACCATTATGACTTACATGGCAGTGCCACAAGTAAGTGGTACTATCATTACTATCTTATATCTTTTGGCATGAAAATGTGTATCACTACGATCGAGATTCAATAAACCATTCCTATAGGTGCAAGAGCACTTATTCAAGTTTAATACTAATCTTGATGGTAGAGGGAGCGTGCGATGTTAGATCACATCAAACTTGGAAACACTTCCAACACGTATCGTCAGCTCACCTTTAGCTAGTCTCCGTTTTATTCCGTAGCTTTTATTTCGAGTTACTAACACTTAGCAACCGAACCGGTATCCAATACCCTGGTGCTACTAGGAGTACTAGTAAAGTACACATTAACATAATGTATATCCAATATACTTCTATCGACCTTGCCAGCCTTCTTATCTACCAAGTATCTAGGGTGGTTCTGCTCCAGTGGCTATTCCCCTTATTACAGAAGCACTTAGTCTCGGGTTTGGGTTCAACCTTGGGTTTCTTCACTAGAGCAGCAGCTGAATTGCCGTTTCATGAAGTATCCCTTTGTTCCCTTGCCCTTCTTGAAACTAGTGGTTTCACCAACCATCAACAATTGATGCTCCTTCTTGATTTCTACTTTCACGATGTCAAACAACGCGAATAACTCAAGGATCATCATATCTATCCCTATGTTATAGTTCATCACGAAGCTCTAGCAGCTTGGTGGTAATGACTTCGGAGAAACTATCATTATTTCATCTGGAAGATCAACTCCCACTTGATTCAAGTGATTGTTATACTCAGACAATCTGAGCACAAGCTCAACAATTGAGCTTCTCTCCTTAGTTTGCAGGCTAAGAAAATCGTCGGAGGTCTTATACCTCTTGACGTGAGCACGAGCCTGAAATCCCAATTTCAGCCCTCGAAACATCTCATATGTTCCGCGACGTTTCGAAAACGTCTTTGGTGCCTCTACTTAAACCATTTAACTGAACTATCATGTAGTTATCAAAACGTGTATGTCCGATGTTCGCAACATCCACAAACGACGTTTGGGGTTCAGCACACTAAGCGGTGCATTAAGGACATAAGCTTTCTACTGATCGCATAATCGCTACTATCAACTTTCAACTATAATTTTCTCTAGGAACATATCTAAACAGTAGAACTAAAGCGCGAGCTACGACATAATTTGCAAAAGGTCTTTTGACTATGTTCAGGATAATTAAGTTCATCTTATGAACTCCCACTTAGATAGACATCCCTCTGGTCATCTAAGTGATCACATGATCCGAGTCAACTAGGCCGTGTCCGATCATCACGTGAGACGGACTAGTTAACGTTGGTGAACATCTTCATGTTGATCGTATCTACTATACGACTCATGCTCGACCTTTCGGTCTCCGTGTTCCGAGGCCATGTCTGCACATGCTAGGCTCGTCAAGTTAACCCTAAGTGTGTTCGCTGTGTAAAACTGTCTTACACCCGTTGTATGTGAACGTAAGAATCCATCACACCCGATCATCACGTGGTGCTTAGAAGCGACGAACTGTAGCAACGGTGCACAGTTAGGGGAGAACACTTCTTGAAATTTTGTAAGGGATCATCTTATTTACTACCGTCGTCCTAAGTAAACAAGATGCATAAACATGATAAACATCACATGCAATCAAATAGAGTAGTGACATGATATGGCCAATATCATATAGCTCCTTTGATCTTCATCTTCGGGGCTCCATGATCATCTTGTCACCGGCTTGACACCATGATCTCCATCATCATGATCTCCATCATCGTGTCTTCATGAAGTTGTCACGCCAACGACTACTTCTACTACTATGACTAACGCGTTTAGCAAAAAAGTAAAGTAGTTTACATGGCGTTCTTCAATGACACGCAGGTCATACAAAAAATAAAGACAACTCCTATGGCTCCTGCCGGTTGTCATACTCATCGACATGCAAGTCGTGAATCCTATTACAAGAACATGATCAATCTCATACATCACATATATCATTCATCACATCCTTTTGGCCATATCACATCACATAGCATACCCTGCAAAAACAAGTTAGACGTCCTCTAATTGTTGTTGCACGTTTTACGTGGCTGCTATGGGTTTCTAGCAAGAACGTCTCTTACCTACGCAAAACCACAACGTGATATGCCAATTGCTATTTACCCTTCATAAGGACCCTTTTCATCGAATCCGTTCCGACTAAAGTGGGAGAGACTGGCACCCGCTAGCCACCTTATGCACCAAGTGCATGTCAATCGGTGGAACCTGTCTCACATAAGAGTACGTGTAAGGTCGGTCCGGGCCGCTTCATCCCACAATACCGTCGAAACAAGATTGGACTAGTAACGGTAAGCATATTGAACAACATCAACGCCCACAACTACTTTGTGTTCTACTCGTGCAAAGAATCTACGCAATAGACCTAGCTCATGATGCCACTGTCGGGGAACGTAGCAGAAATTCAAAAATTTTCCTACGTAACACCAAGATCTATCTATGGAGAGACCAGCAACGAGTAAAAAGGAGAGTGCATCTACATACCCTTGTAGATCGCTAAGCGGAAGCGTTCAAGTGAACGGGGTTGATGGAGTCGTACTCGTCGTGATTCAGATCACCGATGATCAAGTGCCGAACGGACGGCACCTCCGCGTTCAACACACGTACAGCCCGGTGACGTCTCCCACGCCTTGATCCAGCAAGGAGAGAGGGAGAGGTTGAGGAAGACTCCATCCAATAGCAGCACAACGGCGTGGTGGTGGTGGAGGAGCGTGGCAATCCCGCAGGGCTTCGCCAAGCACCATGGGAGAAGAGGAGGAGAACTTGGGAGAGAGGGAGGGGCTGCACCAAAGGCATAAGGTGTGTTTGGGAGGCCCTCCTACCCCACTATATATAGGGATCCCAAGGGGGGGTGCGCCAGCCCCTAGGAGATCCAATCTCCAAGGGGGCGGCGGCCAGGGGAGGAGTCCTCCCCCCCCAAGGCACCTAGGAGGTGCCTTCCCCTGCTGGGACTCTTCCTTTAGGGTTTCCCCAGGCGCATGGGCCTCTTGGGGCTGGTGCCCTTGGCCCATGTAGGCCAAGGCGCACCCCCTACAGCCCATGTGGCCCCCCGGGGCAGGTGGCCCCACCCGGTGGGCCCCCAGGACCCTTCCGGTGGTCCCGGTACAATACCGATGACCCCGAAACTTGTCCCGATGGCCGAAACAGGACTTCCTATATATAAATCTTTACCTCCGGACCATTCCGGAACTCCTCGTGACGTCCGGGATCTCATCCGGGACTCCGAACAACATTCGGTAACCACATACAAGCTTCCTTTATAACCCTAGCGTCATCGAACCTTAAGTGTGTAGACCCTACGGGTTCGGGAGACATGCAGACATGACCGAGACGTTCTCCGGTCAATAACCAACAGCGGGATCTGGATACCCATGTTGGCTCCCACATGTTCCACGATGATCTCATCGGATGAACCACGATGTCAAGGACTTAATCAATCCCGTATTCAATTCCCTTTGTCTATCGGTATTTTACTTGCCCGAGATTCGATCGTCGGTATCCAATACCTTGTTCAATCTCGTTACCAGCAAGTCACTTTACTCGTTGCGTAACACATCATCCCGTGATCAACTCCTTGGTCACATTGCGCATATGATGATGTCCTACCGAGTGGGCCCAGAGATACCTCTCCGTTTACACGGAGTGACAAATCCCATTCTCGATCCGCATAAAACAATAGATACTTTCGGAGATACCTGTAGTGTACCTTTATAGTCACCCAGTTACGTTGTGACGTTTGATACACCCAAGGCACTCCTACGGTATCCAGGAGTTACACGATCTCATGGTCAAAGGAAGAGATACTTGACATTGGCAAAGCTCTAGCAAATGAAGTACACGATCTTTTGTGCTAGTCTTAGGATTGGGTCTTGTCCATCACATCATTCTCCTAATGATGTGATCCCGTTATCAACGACATCCAATGTCCATAGCCAGGAAACCATGACTATCTGTTGATCACAACGAGCTAGTCAACTAGAGGCTCACTAGGGACATATTATGGTCTATGTATTCACACGTGTATTACGATTTATGGACAATACAGTTATAGCATGAATAAAAGACAATTATCATGAACAAGGAAATATAATAATAACACTTTTATTATTGCCTCTAGGGCATATTTCCAACACTAGGTGACAGACCTATTCCAGGAGCAGATGCAGACGTTATGAACGTTTGGCTAGCTCAATATGATGACTACTTGATAGTTTAAGTTCACCATGCTTAACGGCTTAGAATCGGGACTTCAAAGACGTTTTGAACGTCATGGACCATATGAGATATTCCAGGAGTTGAAGTTAATATTTCAAACAAATACCCAAGTTGAGAGATATGAAGTCTCCAACAAGTTCTATAGCTAAAAGATGGAGGAGAATCGCTCAACTAGTGAGCATGTGCTCAGATTGTCTGGGTACTACAATCGCTTGAATCAAGTGGGAGTTAATCTTCAAGATAAGATAGTGATTGACAAAATTCTCTAGTCACCATCACCAAGTTAGTAGAACTTCGTGATGAACTATAGTATGCAAGGGATGATGAAAATGATTCCCGAGTTTTTCATGATGATGAAATCGATGAAGGTAGAAATCAAGAAAGAGCATCAAGTGTTGATGGTTGACAAGATCACTAGTTTCAAGAAAAGGGCAAAGGGGAAAAAAGGGAACTTCAACTAGAATGACAAGCAAGTTGTCACTCCCACGAAGAAGCCCAAAGCTGAACCAGTGCTTACACTGCAAAGGAAATAGTCACTGGAAGCGGAAATGCCCTGAATATTTGGTAGATAAGAAGGATGGCAAAGTGAACAAGGGTATATTTGATATACAGGTTATTAATGTGTGCCTTGCTAGTGTTTATAGTAGCCCCTAAGTATTTGATACTTGTTCGGTTGCTAAGATTAGTAACTCGAAACAGGAGTTACAAAATAAACAGAGACTAGTTGAAGGAGAAGTGACGATGAGTGTTGGAAGTAGTTCCAAGAGTGATATGATCATCATCGCACACTCCCTATACTTTCGGGATTAGTGTTAAACCTAAATAAATGTTATTTGGCGTCTGCGTTGAGCATGAATATGATTTGATCATGTTTATTGCAATATGGTTATTCATTTAAAATCAGAGAATAATTGTTGTTCTGTTTACATGAATAAAACCTTCAATGGTCATACACCCAATGAAAATAGTTTGTTGGATCTCGATCGTGATGATACACATATTCATAATATTGATGCCAAAAGATGCAAAGTTAATAATGATAGTGCAACTTATTTGTGGCACTGCCGTTTGGGTCATATCGGTGTAAAGCGCATGAAGAGACTCCATAAAGATGGATTTTTGGAATCACTTGGTTATGAATCATTTGATGCTTGTGAACCGTGCCTTTTGGGCAAGATGACTAAAACTCCGTTCTCCAGAACAATGGAACAAGCTACTGACTTATTGGAAATAATACATACCGATGTATGCGATCCAATGAGTGTTGATGCTCGTGGCAAGTATCGTTATTTTCTGACCTTCACAAGATGATTTGAGCAGATATGGGTATATCTACTTGATGAAACATAAGTCTGAAATAGTTGAAAAGTTCAAAGAATTTCAGAGTGAAGTGAAAAATCATCGTAACAAGAAAATAAAATTTCTGCGATCTGATCGCGGAGACGAATATTTGAGTTACGAGTTTGGTCTTCAATTAAAACAATGTGGAATAGTTTCACAGCTCACGCCACCTGGAACACCACAACGTTATGGTGTGTCTGAACGTCGTAACCGCACTTTATAGGATATAGTGCGATCTATGATGTCTCTTACTGATTTACCACTATTGTTTTGGGGTTATGCATTAGAGACAGCTGCATTCACATTAAAAGGGCACCATCCAAATCCGTTGAGACAACACCGTATCAACTGTGGTTTAGCAAGAAACCAAAGTTGTCGTTTCTTAAAGTTTGGGGCTGCGATGCTTATGTGAAAAAGTTTCATCCTGATAAGCTCAAACCCAAATCAGAGAAGTGCGTCTTCATAGAATACCCAAAGGAGATTGTTGGGTACACCTTCTATCACAGATCCAAAGGCAAGATATTTGTTGCTAAAGATGGATCCTTTCTAGAGAAGGAGTTTCTCTCGAAGGAAGTGAGTGGGAGGAAGTAGAACTTGATGAGGTAACTGTACCTTCTCCCGAATTGGAAAATAGCTCATCACTGAAATCAGTTCCAGTGATTTCTACACCAATTAGTGAGGAAGCTAATGATGATGATCATGAAACTTCAGATCAAGTTACTACAGAACCTCGTAGGTCTTCGAGAGTACGGTCCGCACCAGAGTGGTACGGTAATCCTGTTCTGGAAGTCATGTTACTAGACCATAATGAACCTACGAACTATGAGGAAGCGATGATGAGCCCAGATTCCGCAAAATGGTTTGAGGCCATGAAATCTGAGATATGATCCATGTATGAGAACAAAGTATGGACTTTGATGGATTTGCCCGATGATCGGCAAACCATAGAAAATAAATGGATCTTCAAGAGGAAGACGGACGTTGATAGTAGTGTTACTATCTACAAAGCTAGACTTGTCGAAAAAGGTTTTTGACAAAGTTCAAGGTGTTGACTACAATAAAATTTTCTCACTCGTAGCGATGCTTAAGTCTGTCCAAATCATGTTAGCAATTGCCGCATTTTATGAAATCTGGCAAATGGATAAACAAAACTACATTCGTTAATGGATTTAAAGAAGAGTTGTATATGATGCAACCAGAAGGTTTTGTCAATCCTAAAAGTGCTGACAAAATATGCAAGCTCCAGCGATCCATCTATGGACTGGTGCAAGCATCTCGGAGTTGGAATGTACGCTTTGATAAGTTGATCAAAGCATATACTTTTATGCAGACTTGCGGTGAAGCCTGTATTTACTAGAAAGTGAGTGGGAGCACTACAGCATTTCTGATAGGTATATGTGAATGACATATTGTAGATCGGAAGTAATGTAGAATTATTCTGCAAAGCATAAAGGAGTGTTTGAAAGGAGTTTTTCAAAGAAAAACCTCGGTGAAGCTGCTTACATATTGAGCATCAATATCTATAGAGATAGATCAAGACGCTTGATAAGTTTTTTCAATGAGTACATACCTTGACAAGATTTTGAAGTAGTTCAAAATGGAACAGTCAAAGAAAGAGTTCTTGCCAGTGTTACAAGGTGTGAAATTGAGTAAGACTCAAAACCCGACCATGGCAGAAGATAGAAAGAGAATGAAAGTCATTCCCTATGCCTTGGCCATAGGTTCTATAAAGTATGCCATGCTGTGTACCAGATCTATTGCATACCCTACACTGAGTTTGGCAAGGGAGTACAATAGTGATCTAGGAGTAGATCACTGGACAGCGGTCAAAATTATCCTTAGTGGAATAAGGATATGTTTCTTGATTATGGAAGTGACAAAAGGTTCGTCGTAAAGGGTTACGTCGATGCAAGTTTTGACACCAATCTGGATGACTCTAAGTCTCGATCTAGATACATATTGAAAGTGGGAGCAATTAGCTAGAGTAGCTTCGTGCAGAGCATTGTAGACATAGAAAATTGCAAAATACATAACGGATCTGAATGTGAAAGACCCGTTGACTAAGATTCTCTCACAAGCAAAACATGATCACACCTTAGTACTCTTTGGGTGTTAATCACATAGCGATGTGAACTAGATTACTGAATCTAGTAAACCCTTTGGGTGTTGGTCACATGGCGATGTGAACTATGGGTGTTAATCACATGATGATGTGAACTATCGATGTTAATCACATGGTGATGTGATCTACATTATTGACTCTAGTGCAACTGGGAGACTGAAGGAAATATGCCCTAGAGGCAATAATAAAGTTATTATTTATTTCCTTATATCATGATAAATGTTTATTATTCATGCTAGAATTGTATTAACCGGAAACATAATACATGTGTGAATATATAGACAAATAGAGTGTCACTAGTATGCCTCTACTTGACTAGCTTGTTAATCAAAGATGGTTATGTTTCCTAACCATGGACAAAGAGTCGTTATTTGATTAACGGGATCACATCATTAGTTGAATGATCTAGTTGACATGACCCATTCAGTTAGCTTAGCACCCGATCGTTTAGTATGTTGCTATTGCTTTCTTCATGACTTATACATGTTCCTATGACTATGAGATTATGCAACTCCCGTTTACCGGAGGAACACTTTGTGTGCTGCCAAACGTCACAACGTAACTGGGTGATTATAAAGGTGCTCTACAGGTGTCTCCAAAGGTACTTGTTGGGTTGGCGTATTTCGAGATTAGGATTTGTCACTCCGAATGTCGGAGAGGTATCTCTGGGCCCTCTTGGTAATGCACATCACTTAAGCCTTGCAAGCATTGCAACTAATGAGTTAGTTGCGAGATGATGTATTACGGAACGAGTAAAGAGACTTGCCGGTAACGAGATTGAACTAGGTATTGGATACCGATGATCGAATCTCGGGCAAGTAACATACCGATGACAAAGGGAACAACGTATGTTGTTATGCGGTTTGACCGATAAAGACCTTCATAGAATATGTAGGAACCAATATGGGCATCCAGGTCCCGCTATTGGTTATTGACCGGAGACGTGTCTCGGTCATGTCTACATTGTTCTCGAACCGTAGGGTCCGCACGCTTAAGGTTTCGATGACAGTTATTATGAGTTTATGTATTTTGATGTACCGAAGGTTGTTCGGAGTCCCGGATGTGATCACGGACATGACGAGGAGTCTCGAAATAGTCGAGACATAAAGCTTGATATATTGGACGGATATATTTGGACACCGGAAGGGTTCCGGATGAGATTGGGATTATACCGGAGTTCCGGGAGGTTACCGGAACCCCCCGGTAAGTATATGGGCCTTATTGGGCCTTAGTGGAAGGGAGGGAGAAGGAGCAAGGGAGGGGGCGCCCCCCCCCCCAAGCCCAATCCGAATTGGGGGGGGGGGGGGGCCCCCCTTTCCTTCTCTCCTCCCCCCTCTTCCTTCCCTCTCCTACTCCTAATAGGAAAGGGGGGCCAAACCTACTTGGAGTAGGTTTGCCCCCCCTAGGGCACGCCTCCCCCTTGAGCCGGCCTCCTCCTCCCTCCCTCCTTTATATACGGGGGTGGGGGGCACCCCATAGACACACAAGTTGATCATTGAGATCGTTCCTTAGCTGTGTGCGGTGCCCCCCTCCACGATATTACACCTCGGTCATATTGTAGCGGTGCTTAGGTGAAGCCCTGCGACAGTTGAACATCAAGATTGTCACCACGCCGTCATGCTGACGGAACTCCTCCCCGAAGCTTTGCTGGATCGAAGCCCGGGGTGCGTCATCGAGCTGTACGTGTGTCGAGAACTCGGAGGTGCCGGAGTAACGGTGCTTGGATCGGTTGGACCGGGAAGACGTACGACTACTTCCTCTACGTTGCGTCAACGCTTCCGCTTCGGTCTACTAGGGTACGTGGACAACACTCTCCCCTCTCGTTGCTATGCATCACCATGATCTTGCGTGTGCGTAGGAATTTTTTTGAAATTACTACGTTCCCCAACAGATATGACCCAAACGGTAGTGCCACAAATAAGTTGCACTATCATTATTAACTTTGCATCTTTTGGCATCAATATTATGAATATGTGTATCACTACGATCGAGATCCAACAAACTATTTTCATTGGGTGTATGACCATTGAAGGTTTTATTCATGTAAACAGAACAACTATTATTCTCTGATTTTAAATGAATAACCGTATTGCAATAAACATGATCAAATCATATTCATGCTCAACGCAAACGCCAAATAACATTTATTTAGGCTTAACACTAATCCCGAAAGTATAGGGAGTGTGTGATGATGATCATATCAATCTTGGAACTACTTCCAACACTCATCGTCACTTCCCCTTCAACTAGTCTTTGTTTATTCTGTAACTCCTGTTTCGAGTTGCTAATCTTAGCAACCGAACAAGTATCAAATACTCAGGGGCTACTATAAACACTAGTAAAGCACACATCAAACACATGTATATCAAATATACCCTTGTTCACTTTGCCATCCTTCTTATCCACCAAATATTTAGGGCATTTCCGCTTCCAGTGACCATTTCCTTTACAGTGTAAGCACTCAGTTTCAGGCTTTGGTTCAGCTTTGGGCTTCTTCGTGGGAGTGACAACTTGCTTGTCAATCTACTTGAAGTTCCCCTTTCTTTCCCTTTGCCCTTTTCTTGAAACTAGTGATCTTGTCAACCATCAACACTTGATGCTCTTTCTTGATTTCTACCTTCGTCGATTTCAACATCACGAAGAGCTCGGGAATCATCTTCGTCATCCCTTGCATACTATAGTTCATCACGAAGTTCTAGTAACTTAGTGATGGTGACTAGAGAATTCTGTCAATCACTATCTTATCTGGAAGATTAACTCCCACTTGAATCAAGCGATTGAAGTATCCAGACAATCTGAGTACATGCTCACTAGTTGAGCGATTCTCCTCCATCTTTTAGCTATAGAACTTGTTGGAGACTTCATATCTCTCAACTCGGGTATTTGCTTTAAATATTAACTTCAATTCCTGGAACATCTCATATGGTCCATGATGTTCAAAAACATCTTTGAAGTCCCGATTCTAAGCCATAAAGCATGGTGCACAAAACTATCAAGTAGTCATCATATTGAGCTAGCCAAACGTTCATAATGTCTGCATCTGCTCCTGCAATAGGTCTGTCACCTAGCGGTGCATTAAGGACATAATTCTTCTGTGCAGCAATGAGGATAAACCTTAGATCGCGGATCCAATCTGCATCATTGCTACTAACACAATTTTCTCTAGGAACATATCAAAATAAACATATGAAAGCAACAACGCAAGCTATTGATCTTACAACATAATTTGCAAAATACTACCAGGACTAACTTCATGATAAATTTAAGTTCAATTAATCATATTACTTAAGAACTCCCACTTAGACAGACATCTCTCTAGTCATCTAAGTGATCACGTGATCCAAATCAACTAAACCATAACCGATCATCACGTGAGATGGAGTAGTTTTCAATGGTGAACATCACTATGTTGATCATATCTACTATATGATTCACGCTCGACCTTTCGGTCTCCGTGTTCCGAGGCCATATCTGCATATGCTAGGCTCGTCAAATTTAACCCGAGTATTCTGCGTGTGCAAAACTGGCTTGCACCCGTTGTAGATGGACGTAGAGCTTATCACACCCGATCATCACGTGGTGTCTGGGCACGACGAACTTTGGCAACGGTACATACTCAGGGAGAACACTTCTTGATAATTAGTGAGAGATCATCTTAAAATGCTACCGTCAATCAAAGCAAGAATAAGATGTATAATAGATAAACATCATATGTAATCAAAATATGTGACATGATATGGCCATGATCATCTTGCGCCTTTGATATCCATCTCCAAAGTACTGTCATGATCTCTATCGTAACCGGCACGACACCATGATCTTCATCATCTTGATCTATATCAATGTATCGTCACATGGTCGTCTCGCCAACTATTGCTCTTGCAACTATTGCTATCGCATAGCGATAAAGTAAAGCAATTATTTGGCACTTGCATCTTTATGCAACAAAGATACAACCATAAGGCTTCTGCCAGTTGCCAATAACTTCAACAAAACATGATCATCTCATACAACAACTTATATCTCATCACGTCTTGACCATATCATATCACAACATGCCCTGCAAAAAAAAGTTAGACGTCCTCTACTTTGTTGTTGCAAGTTTTACGTGGCTGCTACGGGCTGAGCAAGAACCGTTCTTACCTACGCATCAAAACCACAACGATAGTTCGTCAAGTTAGTGCTGTTTTAACCTTCGCAAGGACCGGGCGTAGCCACACTCGGTTCAACTAAAGTTGGAGAAACTGACACCCGCCAGCCACCTGTGTGCAAAGCACGTCGGTAGAACCAGTCTCGTATAAGCGTACGCGTAATGTCAGTTCGGGCAGCTTCATCCAACAATACCGCCGAACCAAAGTATGACATGCTGGTAAGCAGTATGACTTGTATCGCCCACAACTCACTTGTGTTCTACTCGTGCATATAACATCAACGCATAAAACCTAGGATCGGATGCCACTGTTGGGGAACGTAGTAATTTCAAAAAAATTCCTACGCACACGCAAGATCATGCTGATGCATAGCAACGAGAGGGGAGAGTGTTGTCCACGTACCCTCGTAGACCGTAAGCGGAAGCGTTAGCACAATGCGGTTGATGTAGTCGTACGTCTTCACGATCCGACCGATCCAAGCACCGAACGTACGGCACCTCCGAGTTCAGCACACGTTCAGCTCGATGACGATCCCCGGGCTCCGATCCAGCAAAGCTTCGGGGATGAGTTCCGTCAGCACGACGGAGTGGTGACGATGATGATGTTCTACCGGCGCAGGGCTTCGCCTAAACTCCGCGATGATATGACCGAGGTGGAATATGGTGGAGGGGGGCACCACATATGGCTAAGGAACGATCCGTAGATCAACTTGTGTGTCCATGGGGTGCCCCCTGCCCCCGTATATAAAGGAGTGGAGGAGGGGAGGGCCGGCCCTCTCTATGGCGCGCCCTAGGGGAGTCCTACTCCCACCGGGAGTAGGATTCCCCCTTTCCTAGTCCAACTAGGAGTCCTTCCAAGTAGTAGGAGTAGGAGACAAGGAAGGGGAAGAGAGAAGGGAAGGAAGGAGGGGGTGCGGCCCCTCCGCCTAGTCCAATTCGGACTAGGCCTTGGGGGGCGCGCGGCCTGCCCTAGGCAGCCCCTCTCTCTTTCCCGTATGGCCCAATAAGGCCCAATACTTCTCCCCGGCGAATTCCCGTAACTCTCCGGTACTCCGAAAAATACCCGAATCACTCGCAACCTTTCCGAACTCCGAATATAGTCGTCCAATATATCGATCCTTACGTCTCAACCATTTCGAGACTCCTCGTCATGTCCCCGATCTCATCCGGGACTCCGAACTCCTTTGGTACATCAAAACTCATAAACTCATAATATAAATGTCATCGAAACCTTAAGCGTGCGGACCCTACGGGTTCGAGAACTATGTAGACATGACCTAGAACTATTCTCGGTCAATAACCAATAGCGGAACCTGGATGCCCATATTGGCTCCTACATATTCTACGAAGATCTTTATCGGTCAAACCGCATAACAACATACGTTGTTCCCTTTGTCATCGGTATGTTACTTGCCCGAGATTCGATCGTCGGTATCCAATACCTAGTTCAATCTCGTTACCGGCAAGTCTCTTTACTCGTTCTGTAATACATCATCCCGCAACTAACTCATTAGTTACAATGCTTGCAAGGCTTAAGTGATGTGCATTACCGAGAGGGCCCAGAGATACCTCTCCGACAATCGGAGTGACAAAACCTAATCTTGAAATACGCCAACCCAACATGTACCTTTGGAGACACATGTAGTACTCCTTTATAATCACCCAGTTACGTTGTGACGTTTGGTAGCACCCAAAGTGTTCCTCCGGTAAATGGGAGTTGCATAATCTCATAGTTACAGGAACATGTATAAGTCATGAAGGAAGCAATAGCAACATACTAAATGATCAAGTGCTAAGCTAACGGAATGGGTCATGTCAATCACATCATTCTCCTAATGATGTGATCCCGTTAATCAAATGACAACTCATGTCTATGGCTAGGAAACTTAACCATCTTTGATTCACGAGCTAGTCAAGTAGAGGCATACTAGTGACACTCTGTTTGTCTATGTATTCACACATGTATTACGTTTCCGGTTAATACAATTCTAGCATGAATAATAAACATTTATCATGATATAAGGAAATAAATAATAACTTTATTATTGTCTCTAGGGCATATTTCCTTCGCCATAGCATGGTAATATTCCCCGAATCACCTTCCAGACAAAATGTTTTACTTTGCCAGGAACTCTCAAGCCCCACACACGTTTCCAGATGTTGTTTTGCCGGCTACCTTGAGCTATATATTGATTCTCCCTGCCGCCAAACTGATGCTGAAATTGCACCCGATATGCCGATCGTACATTAAAGTTACCAGATCGATCATAGTGCCATGCTACAAAGTCTTGAAGCAGCTGCACTCGAAGAGGAATTTGTAGGATCCGGTGAACATCAACCTGCCAAAACACTTCTCGGATCAAATGCTCATCCCATTGTCCAGTATAAGGATCAATTAATTCCTCCACCTTGCTCAACATAGTTGCTCCCCTTGGAGTTATGATTTTCCTATTATCACTGGTGGGTATCCAGGGATCATTCCAGATATTGATTTGTGATCCCGTACCTACATGCCAGATGCACCCTCTCTTAAAAGTTTGTATACCCGCTACAATACTTTGCCAAGTAAAAGAGGAGCCCTTTTTTGGTCCTGCCATGAGAATGTTTCCATCAGGGTAGTACTTTGCACTTAGAACTCGTGCACACAAAGATTCAGGGTTCTGGAGTAGGCGCCATCACTGTTTTGCTAACAAAGCAAGGTTAAAACTGTGTAAGTCCCTAAACCCCAATCCACCCTTATTCTTCGGGATACATAACTTCCACCATGCAAACCAATGCATCTTCTTCTTCTCCTCACTATCACCCCACCAAAATCCTGCCAGCTCATCTGTAATTGCCTTGAAAATACTTTTGGGTAATTTAAAAACTGACATAGCATATGAGGGAATTGCTTGGCCTACTGCTTTCAACAGGATCTCTTTCCCCTTTATAGAGAGTACCTTCTCTTTCCAACCCTTTATTCTCTGGCAAATTCTGTCAATAAGATGTTGAAAGCAACCACTTCTATCCACTCCCACCATAGTGGGTAGACCAAGATATTTGTCTGTTAATGCCTCGGTTAGGATATCCAGGGTCATACACACCTCTTCTCTAACCAGCACACTTGTATTTGGGCTGAAGAAAATGCTCGATTTTGGAGTGCTTACACACTGACCACTGCTCCCACAATAAACCTCTAGAACTCTTTTCAATGTATTAGCATTGTGGGCATTTGCTTTCATAAGGATCAGTGAATCATCTGCAAAAAGCAAATGTGATATAGATGGTGCATCTCTACACACCCGAATTCCTTCAATACCTCCTATCTCTTCCTCATGAGCTAACAGGCTAGATAAGCCTTCCGAACAAATCAAAAACAAGTATGGAGAAAGAGGATCTCCCTGTCTTAAGCCTCTTGATGGTATAACATCCTCTGAATCCACTCCATTAAACCATATTCTGTATGTTACTGAGGAGACACATTCCATAATCATTTTCACCCATTCCGGTTGAAATCCTAGTCTCAGCATCATCTTTTCAAGAAAGCCCCACTCTACTCTATCGTATGCCTTCATCATATCTAGTTTTACTGCACAAAGACCATTCAAGCCATGGGTCTTTTTCTTTATTGCATGAAAGCATTCATAGGCAACTAACACATTATCGGTTATAAGTCTTCCAGGAACAAAAGCACTCTGTGTTGGAGATATTACCTCTGGAAGTTTCTTCTTGAGTCTGTTTGCAATCATTTTTGAAATGATTTTGTATACAACGTTCCACAGGCTGATAGGTCGATATTGTGTTATTACTTCCAGAGTATCAACCTTAGGGATTAGGACTATATTTGTTTGATTCAACCAGTCGGTACTGCTCTGTTGTGTACTGCATGCAGCACCTCATCAGTAAGTTCATCACCTAAGATGTGCCAAAAGCGTTTGAAAAAAATTGCATGCAGACCATCAGGGCCAGGGGCCTTCATATCCCCAATCTGAAAGAGAGCCTTCTTCACCTCCTCCCTCGTATAAGGCTCCATCTGTTTTGTGTTCATCTCTGTAGAGACCTTTGGTTTCACCCTGCTTAATAAGTCCTGATCATAATCTACAACTTCAGAGGAAAACAGCCTAGAAAAATAGTTTGAAATGAGGGGTTTGAGGTTATCATTCCCCTCCACCCACCCGTTATTATTATCCTTAAGTTTCTTAATCAGATTCCTCCTTTTTCTGGCAGAGGCAAAATTATGAAAGTACTGGCTATTGCGGTCACCTCTACACAGCCATCTAACATTGCCTCTCTGGGCCCAAAAGATTTCCTCTTGATCCAGCAAATTCTCTATCAAAACTGACAATTCCTTCTGCCTCAATCGAACTTCATTTGTGAAAGGAGCTTGCATCAGCCGTTCCAACTCCTTTTGGGCTTTATTCAGGCGCACTCGGGGGCCTTTAAGTACTTTCCTATCCCATTCATGCAGGTCACGGTGGCAGCATCCACCTTCTCATGCAGTTTGCCACAGAGGCCTTGGTGATGCGCCTTGAGCCACGCTGTTTTGACGATCTCTTCCACTGTGTTTTCCTCCAACCACCTAGCTTCGAAACGCCTTTTATATTGTGGTTTTGCTTCTCCCACTCCCGCAAGATATTCTGTGTCCAACAAAATAGGCCTGTGATCTGATTTGCCCATCTCCAAGTTACACAATCCAGCATATGGGTGCATGTTCATCCAACCACCATTCATCACAGCGCGGTCGAGTCGCTCTTTAAGGCCGCCTCGGAACCACGTGAATTTATCGCCCACATATCCTAAGTCTTCCAGATCACAATCTGTTAGTGTATCCTGGAAGGCTTGTAAACGAGCACGCTGTCTCGGTGCTCCTCCCTCCTTCTCTGATGACAGTAAAATCTCATTGAAGTCGCCAAGAAGGACCCAAGGTAATCTAGATTGGGCGTGCGAATCTCGTATATATTGATATGTACGATCCTTATGCTCCCAGCTTGGTTCTCCATATATGCCCGTCATTCTCCAGATATTACCATTTGTCTCATGAACATGAACGCCAATTCCACATCGCGCGGTGGTCTGGGAGTAGATCCTAACCTCCTTCTTCCAGACCATTAGCAAACCGCCCGTTCTACCATCTGAGCACGGCTCCACGATCCTCTCGTCCATACCCAGCTTTCTCATCAGCCTTCCTGCCTTTGCTTCATCCAAATGCGTTTCAGACAGGAAAAACGCATCCGGTTTGTGTCGCCTCTGGAACTCCAGATGCGAACGAACTGTCGGGGCTCCGAGGAGACCCCGACAGTTCCAACTAATTATTTTCATTGGTTCCGGCGATCCTCCTCGAAGGAGGTCGCCGATGAGCTGTTCGTCATCTCTGTCCCTGCCCTAAACCTCATGTTGTCATGAATCTTCTGTGGAGTGCTAAGCTGGGTCTTGTCAACCACTCCCTTGCTCCCATTCTCAATTAACAGGACCCTCTCGTTAACATGCCCCACATTAGATGTAGTAGCCAGGGTCCCATCCTGACCAATCAACCTTTTCCGGGCCGTAGGGATTGAAGGATCTCCAGGTCCATGTCAACCGCCTGATCTTTTGAGTCTCCTGAATTACCTCCTCCTTCTCCTGAACCTCCTCCTCTACCCGAGCTTCCTCCACCCCTGGGGAAATTTTGATTTCCCCGGCCACCTCCATTGTCAAAGTGCACAAGCAGCCAATCGCCCCATTCACATGACTCTGGGCTACGTACTCCATCACCACACTCAGTCACGTCGTGCCCAATCAAGCCACAAAAATTGCAGAATCTTGGAAGTTTTTCATATTCCACTGGATACCTTCTCATCTCCTTCAGGGTCAAAGGCACAAACCGGACCAAGGGGGTATCGAGCTTCAGAAAGACTCGAGCTCTAAGGTACTGCGCCGGGTTGATGCGCCCCTCAGTAACAAATACCTTGATTGGATGAACACCCACCTTGTTCGCTATCTTCTCTGACAACGCAGACTTTTGCATTATCACATCAGGAATTC
The DNA here is from genome assembly GCF_018294505.1 of Triticum aestivum. Lineage (NCBI taxonomy): Eukaryota > Viridiplantae > Streptophyta > Magnoliopsida > Poales > Poaceae > Triticum > Triticum aestivum. The sequence continues at coordinate 840,346,105 of NC_057801.1, read as the reverse complement.
CCTTGATCCTCGCACAGACTGGTATGCGGTCAAGTTTATATTCATAGACATCAGTTAGCCCATCGTATTCTTCGATCACCACTGCCTCCGCCTAAACAGCCATGGGCCTCCGTTCATAACCCTATTCCAATCTCCCAGGCACATGAATTGAACAATGAACCGATTCTCTCCCTTCGCTTTGAAGATCACATCCTGGGCAGACGCCCATGCATTACGCATATCCTTGAACAGGGCGACGTGTGAGAACGGCCTTTGGGTATGAACCCTAAAAACTCCTAGCCATCTCGTCTCCTCCAGTAGCCCATCAACTTCTCCCGACAAATCCAACTCCTCTTCCTCTTCTCCGAACAGATTCAGACCCTCAAACTTACTTTCAAGGTTGGGTTCATGCAAGTGAGTCGCATCGCCCCCCGCCCTGTTACCAGATGCATCGCCGCCGCCAGCGCCGCCCGCCAGGGTTTCCTTCACTTTTTCCGCCATGCAATCGCCTCCTACGGACACTGATCTGTTAGGAGCACGATCCTGCCTTCAAGTCCGGATTTTAACGTAGAACTTCCTGCAGAATTCTCCCGAAGCAGATGTACTCTCGCGCCGCCGCGAGAGGAACTGTGGAACCCTAGGTTAACCTAGGGGAAAAAACCAGGAAGAACAGAGGAAGCTTGCAACCCATACGTGGTTCGTTCTTACCCCCATCGATCCCCGCATAGCCCCACCGATCGATTCTCACCCCCACCGATTTTCTTTTCCTCTAAAAAACCGCCCTTCCGCACCTTGCTTCATTGATCTTCGGTTTTTGGGTTTTTCCGCTAAGAAAAAATCCGCACCTATCATACCATGATCTTCCTTGCCCCATTGCGTCGAACCCTTCCTTCTGACCCATCCTCGGACCGCTATGCTGTCAAGCCTGCCTAGGGTTTTCTATTCCCCTCCCCTGCGGCATGCCCCTGCCCATGGATCCCTTCTCGGAGAAGCACAAGCAGTACGAGAACAACGTGGTCGTCGCGTCCCTCTCAGCCGATCTGCCGTGCACGGGCTCAACAATGACAACGTCGTGCGTTTCCTTGAATCATCATCCCGCGATCTGGTCGGTGATGTGGGCGCTGCCGTGGAGATAAACCTCGAGTGGTGTTCAAGTTCACCGAACGGCATGCTCAGCGACAGCGAGTAGCTGCACGTCCAAGCCGGTGAGGTGCTTGGGTGGAGCCAGCGCATGCAGATCGCGGTGGACGTGGAAGACGTGCACAATTACCTACACAACTTCTCCCTACGTGCACAAGAATCTCAAGAGCAACAATGTCCTCCTCGACGCATGCTTCCCTCAAGCTCTCAAACATGAGCCGAGGAAGATGCCCTGTGCATGACCCGGCAATGTAAGTTAACACTGCTGCCAAACTTTCTGAAAAATTCAGTTTCGTCAGAGGAGCTGTCAAAGTTCAGTTTCGCCAGTTAGGATTTTCTTCAGTTAGTGAGATACGCCAAGCTGCGAGTCCCCTGTTCATTGTCTTCTACCTTGCTTGAGTTTGAGTCGGGGCTGACAGACATCACGTGAGTTTGAATTGGGGCTGCTAGGATGTAGTGGGCACGCTGAACACACGCAGGAGAGCAACGACGAGCGATGGGGCACACACACGCATGCTGCACACGGCGACCATGGCGTCAACCCCGACCATGCTGTGCAGGTCCCTCGGTCCTGACCGAGTTTTTGCCTCGCCGGTCCAGTCCGGTCCAAAAGGCGGCTCGGTCAGGGACCAGACCGTGTCCACCCTTAGTTGTTGCAGCAATCACCTCCTGGTTCACGCTCGATGGCGTGCGGCGCCGCCGCCGACCGTGACCCAGCCATCTCCAGGATGTTTTCGTGCAGGCCTCGGCTGGGAGAACTAATGACATGGGAACCACGGAGGGCCTTAGCATGGGCCGCTGCAATGTCTTCACTAGACCATGATGACGCGCGTTGCCGCGCCCGTTTGTTTGTTCGCTAGAATAATAGGAATTTATGCCAATATATGGTAGTAAGGCATGTGTTGTTCTTCCTGGCCATTTCATTTTGAAATAATGATATAGATAATTTCAAAAGGTGCATGACGACATTTGTAGTAAAATATGAACAATTGTATACATAGGGAAGACGTATGCATTCAATGGTGTGTGTGATAGCTGGTTGTACCGAGTGATCAGCAGAGCATGCCAGCATTGTTCAGTCGCAAAAAAAAAAGAAAAGAAACAAAAGCATAAAAATAACAAAGATTGACAACAAAATTAGTATAGGCCCAACTAAAAATCGTCTATACCAGAAGATGTGTGTATTATATAAGAAAGATAGAAAGAGTGATTAGGCCACGGACTTCTCCACCAAGGGATTGAAAAACCAGCGTGCATTGAAGCCCGTGTCCTTCACGATGCTCAGATCTCCTATACGGCTATACCTCAAAAGATCTCTGTCAAGCATAAGGACACACCAAGTAACACTGGGAAAACACAACAGTCAAATTGCTTATTCAGTACACACATAAGGTGTCCCAACATATATATTTTTCATCTCTTTCATTGACGGAGCAAGATATGCAAAAGTTGATAGCAATTAGCAGACCGATCACATCATAAACTATATATCCAACTATTGATAAAATGCACTCGTAAAAAAATACAAGAGATGTCAATACAGAAAACAACCTTAGTGCCTTTGGATGGATTCTCTTGTAGTCTGTTCCCGGGAATGGAAACCTAGAACAAATTAGTACACGGTCATCCAGCATTGAGGGATGGGCAGCTGAAAAGGGACTCACCAGCATCAACCACGACCATGTATGGGTTTTGAATTTTGATAGGCAAAGAAGACAGGAGATCCAGGACAAGAAGGAGGTGGAACCGTGGAAGTCAAGCGGAAAAGGTGTCGGTATCCGCCGCCTCCAACCCATGTGCCGCCACCGATGAAAGGAGCTTCTCGAGATCCAATCTTGCGCAGCATCTCATCCATGCGCTGCCGCCGCTGAGAGGAGCTTTTCTAGATCCAATCTTACACGGCAGTTTTTGCTTCAGTTGTGAAATGGGGAGGGACACGCGGTACAGCTTCGAGGGTATGGAGGCGCATGTAGGAGGAGTACAGTACAGTGGGCAATGGAAATCGATGGCGCGGCCGGCCGCCGCAGCCGCCATGGAGGAACGCTGCAAGGTGGGGAATAAAATAGTAAAGAAGGGGCGTATGGAAGAAGATTACATGGCGAGTGGAGGGTACCGAGGCGGACGCAGACGTGTAGTACAAACTCGCCGGCTGGACGGAGAACCACGGCGGCGCATCACGGATGGAGGACCACGGCGGTGCATTACGGACCGAGGAACAGGAAACGAAGAGGTCGACGGGAGGGATAGCATTGCGAACGACACCCTGAACGAATTGGCCCGTGCGAATGGGAAGTGTTTTAACTGGACCTGGGCCTTTGATGGCCCGTATACGGAGAGGGACGGGAGCTCGCTCTGCAGAGCAGCAGCCCGCGAGACGGTGCGTGGAGCGCCGGAACGACCTGGGGAAGACTGGGGGTGATCTACATCGTACGCTAAGTGATCCAATGGCTCTGAGGCTCAAAACACCGTGGAGGCTCCGTGGTAGCCCCGTTATACTGTTTCTCAATTCCCGTACTACTATTGTTTCAATGCCTACCCATCATCTACTCATCTGTTGGTGTTCTTTTGTTGTAATTTCCAGAACCTATTTTTGTTAATGACCGAGAGCATGGATGCTATTGGGGTTGCTAGGAAACAGATTTTTTGAGTTATTTATATTGTTCCCTATTGTACTACATCAATCTATCATAATTTTTGGTTATGATTCATAAGTTTGTTTGTTCATGCAGGTATTGGAGAATTAAGATGGCTATTATGCAGCTGAATATATTCGTATGCAAGGCTAGCTATGCATGATCCATTGATATCCTAACGTCCTAAGCACATGTGGAATTTACTACATTGTTCCATGCATGGACAGCAAGAGAAAATGAAGGCTCGGGAGACTCTGACTGTGTATATATTGACTCTATTCATGTAAAGGTTAGTTTGTTGGCTTGTACTTATTATGTGGTAGAGGAGTTTATAACTAGGTTAGATTACCTTAAAGGAACCACACTAGCTACATCTGTGTAGGAACTTTAGTAGCGATGTGTGCATACTCTGCCACGTAAGAGTGTGGAGGAATTATTATTTTTATTCACCCAACTCTGTTATTTTTCTTTTGTCTATACAGGTGATCTAATTTTAATCTTGTGATTTTCTTTGCTGCGGCTGTGCTCATGTCTGAATTTGCATGCAGCCAGGTCATCAGGACTGAAATTTAGGCTGGGACGAAATCACTATTCTGACCCTTTCAACGAACTTTGTCACAAAATGAACTCGACGTGAAAGTATTTCACGATCTGACCCTTTTAGCAACGCCACAGCCCGCGGCGTTTCTGCCCAACATAGGAACGCCGAGGTAGCTAGCGTTTCTGACCAAGAAGAAACGCCGAGATAGTTAGCGTTGCGGACCAGGTAAGAAACGCCAAAGGCACTGGCGTTGCTGCCCATCATAGAAACGCCAAGGAACCATGGCGTTGCTGCCCTCTTTGGTAATAATTAATTCATCCACATTTCACATGCACATGGAAAAAGGCAGAAACGCCATGGTCTCTTGGCGTTTCTATGGTGGGCAGCAACGCCAGTGCCTTTGGCGTTTCTTAACTGGTCCGCAACGCTAGCTACCTCGGCGTTTCTTCTTGGTCAGAAACGCTAGCTACCTCGGCGTTTCTATGTTGGGCAGAAACGCCACGGTCTCTGGCGTTTCCAAAAAGGTCAGATCGTGAAATACTTTCATGTCGAGTTCAGTTTATGACAAAGATTGCTGATAAGGTCAAAATAGTGATTTCGGCCTTTAGGCTGCTATAGCACAAAACACGGGAGCCCATAGGAGAACAAAACAGCTTTAAAAGTTGCTTTATTTTTTTCACCTGAATTGGATTTTCCATGTGTTTCATCTCAAAAAGATTATTCTGTTTTACGGTTGAAGAGTAAAGAGACATGCATTGTGTGTCTTTCAAGATTTGTCATACAAAAATTAGTACATCATCATTTTTCGCGGTAACCGGTAGAACTATTTCATTTGTAAATCAGACATAATATGTCATCATCTTTCGCGATACAGGGTATTTTCATATACTTGCTAAGATTTGTTTTTAAAGAATGCAAGCAATGGTAAAGCGAGACGACGAACATTTGAAATAGCGGTAATGCCAGAAAAAGGTGGTACAAAGGGAGTGAAGGTGGAGGAAAAATAGGTGCATCGAGAAAAGATGATGTCACTTTGTCTTCTTGCATGTAGAGAGTTATTGAGGAGAAAAGAAGCAGAAGAGAGTAATTAATGCATGTGTAATCTTGTAGATGCATTTATTCAGCGTAATCTTGTAGATGCATTTATTCAATACAATCTTGTAGGTGCATTTTTTAGTGGTTCCGTTGTGTTCGTTGGACATACCTCTCTTTGTTATTTGACATCATTTAACTGAAGTTCATATTATTCATTTATCTGATTGTAGCTAGCAGCTTTCGCTTTGTTGCTGCAGTTCTCGGGTTCGATTCCCACTTGGGGCGAAACTTTTTGTTCATTTTCATCACGCGCACGGCCCACAAAGCCCGCCAACCAGGTTCCTGTGCGAAACCCTAGTATCCTGACGCGGAACGCGTCAGATAGGACCTCTCATCGTTGAGAGACCTCCTCTCCGGCGCCTTATGCGCCTGTTCGCTTAGCGGGCGCTCGCATGCAGCCACGAATGGGCCGGCCCAGCTAGCATGCTCTTTTCCTTTCTTCGCTTCGATCGCTCGCTCACGTTTCCTTTGTTCATTGTTTTTTTTGCTGTTCGTCCTTTCGTTCACAAAACTGAAAACACATGAATATGAAATTTACGATCTTAAAAACAGTTCACTAATTTCCGAAAGTTCATCAATTTTGAACACAAAAAAGAGAAATGTTCATCGGATTTGAAAAAAAGTTCAACGGATTTCAAAAAAAAGTTCATCGAATTTGAAAAAAAGTTCATCAAATTTGAAAAAGTTCATCAGATTTGAAAAAATTTCATCGGATTTGAACAAAAGTTCAACGAATTTGGACAAAAGTTCATCGGATTTGAAAAAAAGTTCATCGAACTTGAAAAAAACAGTTCACCTAATTTTGGAAAAGTTCGTTAAAGTTGAAAAATTGTTAAGAACAAAAGGAAAGAAGAAAAGAGCTAAGAAAATGTACTTGATCGCGGAATGGCGCGTGGCGCGGTGGTTATGGCGTGGCACACTTAACCGCTGGGGCGCGGTTTCGAATCCTTGTCCCCGCACTTGATTTTTTGCATCAGTTTAGAAAAAAAATGTGAATGTGGGCTGGCCCGTTGCGCATGGGGTGTGTGTGTCCTGTATGGTTAACGCTGTATTCGGCGCTGAGGGCGCCAAATAGGATCCAGCCATCGTTGAAGTGTTGTTCCCTTGCCAACTTGAGCATGTGTTGTGGGATTACCAGCTTGGGCCTTGCACGCCAGCTATTTCTTTGTCGAGGTATGCTTTGGGGCTCGCCCTTAGGAGTGTTGGCATGGGCCCAGTAACGTAGGTGACGAGTGGGAATTGGTCATTGCATCCGTTTTTTTATCAGTTTGGTTTTACGCCGGTCGTTTGTTCAGATTTTTGTGTGGCTGGTTTCTCTTTGTGGGGAATGATGTATTTGGTGTTTGATTTTTCACTTCTGTCTTTGTGTTAGGTTTTCCCCTTTTTTGGGGTTTATTCTTTTGATCTATTTAATTTTTAGTTTGTCCTATTTATTCTATTCTGCCTTTTTCTTTTTCAATGTTTCAACTTTTATGTTTTCCATTTTCCTGCACAGGACCTGCTGAGGCGCGTGCAACCGACTGATCAGGTCAGCCGCGCAGCGGATGGAGCATATGCGGCGAGCGGGTGATCAATCCGATCACATATAGGGCCAGGGGCACTGCTCAGTGATAATGACGGCGTCACAGGCGGTGAACCGAGGTGGTCGAGCAGACCAAGGTGACGACGGCTGGCGGGGCGTGCGAACGAGCGAGTCCAGCGCTCGGCGCCCAAGCAGCCAACGCAACACCGACACTCGACACGGCCATACGGCGGCGGCGGAGATGGTAGGTGATGCAGGACTCCTGCTCGGAGCAGGGCAACGGCGGCCGACACAGAGCGATGGGTGGGCAGACACGCGGCGCGTCGCCCGGGGCCGCTTGGTCGGAGAATAGGCCGGGTGGTCGCACCGGTGTCGGAGTAGAGCCACGCAGGGTCAACGCAAGCCGATCTTAGATCGGAAAACCAAAACCAAATGCCGATCAAGATGACCGGCGAGAGAGAAGACCATGATAGGCGATCAGGAAAAACACTCTTTAGGGCAGTCGGTCAACACAACCAGTGGACAACCCAAGATACGGGTGACGGGGGCCCCGGTGGTGGTTACGGACACCGCCCGCCCCGGAGACAGTGCGGAGCGGATGCGGCGGCGACTAGGGTTTTGATTTGTTAGGCTGATACCATGTTAGGAGGGATAAAGGAAGATGTTTCCATAATGCGTTAGATGTTGTATTGAACCTCACGGGCGAGTATATATAAGAGTACAAACTTATATGGTTTACACGTACACTCACGATCTTCACTTCTACAATACAAAGTTGCATCCATCAACAACATCTTACTTTTCTGTGTGGGAAAAACTACAAATTCATACTCCCTCCGTCTCAAAATGAGTGACTCAAGTTTGTACTATCTTTATACCGTACAACACTATGAAGTTGTGGAACCCTGCCTGCAAATTCGTACCGCCTCGATTAATTCACACTGTCTGCTGCTCCATCTGCCGCGCTAGACAAGGAGCATCCACCATCCAAACACCTTCGGTACGAAGTCCTCGCGCCAGGCCCAGGTCGACGCGGTCGTCACCGAAAGTGCATTTCCGTGTCTGCTTGAATCATTGTTCTGTGGGCCGTTCATTGACTGGCATCGATGAGTCTTTGTACACCGTGTTGCAGTGGGCAGCATCCACAGCGGGAACATCATGATTTGTCCTTGCCAAGACATTCGTGATGAGAACAAAACAGCTCAACGTCTTGGTGCATTGGATGCTCATAGAGTGTGACCACTGGTCTTGCAAACTTGGACCTTTAGCTCAAACCAGCTAATTACACGTGCATTGCAATAGGAACAACATATTTTAGTGATAGTCCAACGTTCGATGGTAATTTCGCAAATTAATTTGATCCTCTTATCAAAAGAATGATACCCTTTATAAGTAACGTGATCCTCCCGTCCAAATAATTATACTCTTCAGAATTAACGTTACCCACTGGTCCAAAGAAATATTCTCTATAATTAACGGGATCCTCCCATCCTAGAATGACATTCTCTATAATTAGCGTGAAGAACAACAAACGTACGAAACCAAACCAACTCATGACGTACCATACGACCACATACTCCGCTATGATAACAGGGACTAGATAGATACGTACTATAGCCCCAATCGCTCGCACTGGTAATCTAGAGATGAGCCCAACCTAATCTACTTTTAGTGAACAGTACATGCCAAAATAGTAGTTAACAAAATTAAAACGAAACGAAATCTTTAGGCATCCAAGATGCTCAAGTGCGCTAGGAACATGCTAAATTTTGGAGTCAAATGACATCTGAGGAGCTTGTGAAGAAAAACCTGGTCTACACAATGCTGTTTTTCAAAGTTTCTTTGATAGTCAAATTTTTTTCACGAGCTCCTCACATGTCATTTAACCACGAAAATTTGCATGCACCAAGCACACCTGAGCATGTTGGATGCCTAAGAATGAAAGATTTCTTTTTGAACCGTTTCAAATTTACTGTTCATGGGCAGGTGTAGATGAGCCTAGGCTTCGAATGCTACTCTCCAATCGCACACACTAAAGAGAAATGGTGTGTGATGACTGCGTTACCTACTGCCACAGAGGATCACCACTACCCACCACATCGGTGCCCGCGTTCTCGCACATCTTTTTGGCCACAAGGGAATATAGTCCTGCAACTGTCGATACACGCACGTCCTCCTCTACCACTTCCGCAGGGCCAAGAAATGGTGTCATGCACTTGACAATTTCTGAAACATGGGGAGATACTTTCACTAGAGTGGACATTAGAGAGGGAAGAAAGCTTTTTCTAGGAGGATCGTCATTCTAGATGAGTACCACATTGACATCAACAGTTTCAGACCAAAGGTGGCGGCAAAGGGTACTCCATGGGGGACCTCACAGTGGCCATCACAGACCTCTCGGAGAAGGACTTGAAAATGACATTCCACAAACCATACTACGACTACGAGGAGTGGAAACTGTTTACTACTCCATTGCACCTAACCTATGCAGGGAAGGATGCCTACGTGAGCTATGAGATATATCCGGCGATTTTGACCATAAAGGATGGGTTGCGTCACCATGCAGGACTGTATAACAAAGCATTTATCTTGAGAGAAAGGCTCCTACCCCTAAACAAGGCAGATGAGGGATCATCAAGCAGTTACAAATGCCAGAAGGGAAACTACAGGTGGTAGGTTGCTTCTTCTTAGATGTCTATGCTGGATTGAAATGTTGGTTTATTTTCAGGAGTTATTTTCATCCAATATTTAAATTAGGTCAACATGTTGTTCGCATAGTATTTTTCAATTGCAGAGAACCACAGGGTTCCTATTTATATTGGCATATGTATAGTTAGGGAGAATGTGTGATGTTTATGTAAAAATATGTGTGGTTTATGTAAAACATATGTGAAAGGTTGTGACTATATAATTTATCAATGCTTTGGGAAATAATCCGAGTGCTTTCACAATTTATTCAGAACCGTTATTGATAGTAGATCAATCACTCTCAAAATTAGCGATGAAAACTTTCAAAACTACTCTAAGAACTTTCAGTAATATTCGTTGACGCTTTCATGGGTTGTTTGAGCACTTTCAAAAAATGGTTTCGAACACCTCAAGCACAAGTGATTTTAACATGAATTGTATCATATATATTGCCATGGAAGTTGACATTATAAGTTCATATTGCAGGTCGTCATGTCATAAATTAAGATCATACTTTACAAACAATTGATATTTTTTCATATAGTTTATCTAACTTCTCGATTGCATTTGGCCATGTGCGCCATGGGTTCAACAACTCATCTACTAGTAATTGAGAATGGACCGTAAAGCTACGATGGGGAAAATCCAAATGGCCTCTAGTAGACATGGTGCCAGCACCATATACAAACTAGTTGAATAACTCATAGTTATTGCCATGTAAGCTTTTCGTGAAGAAGATATAATAAGTCGTGAACTTATCATTCTCCTCTCTTTCCACGAGGCATACGAAGGCCACAATAAATGAAAAGAACATTGCTAAGGTGTCAGAGACCAAGAATGCTCAAAATGCGATCTTTCTAGACATGATGGGAAATCCATCCTTCAAGTATCACTACTATATCCTCCTGGCAGAGTGAAAACAACGGTGACGATAATTGTCACAAGGAGCACTACCGCTAATGATGTCTGCCGTGTGCATTGTTTTAGCAAAATTTCTGGACTCACGGGTCTTTACAGGATATTATGGGCTTCTTCCGACTAATTAACCAAATACCCCCTCCCGCTAATTCTCGGGGGCATGTGGGCGAATTTTCCCAAATGGCCAACAAGAAAGTGCCAAGTGGATCAACCCCATAAAACCTCCATAAAGAACCTGTACGTGTAGCTTTGCATTGCCAGCATAAGGACGTGAACTCTTTTCTGCATGAATTCAGATTCAAATCGACATACAAATTAGTTAGCTCATGGTTGTGCTCCACACCAAGCTGGAGTGGCGTTCACGGAAGTGCAGGACATCTTCGCATCATAACGCCCCACCCCCCTCCCCCTCCCCGCTACTAGCAAGGATTGGAGGTGGGTCATGCTGCCTCTCCATTCTGGCGCATATCGGCCTGCAGCATCCACCGTCGTGAGAGTGTAGGTGATGCATCAAATTTGAGTAGAATACGAGGATACCAATGCAATGTCTTGTCCCAAGTATGAAGGAATAAAACAAAAGAGTACACTATTTTGTGACGGTGAGTTAGCAATCCAAAATTGAGTAGCCGAACAGTATGTTGATCACATATAAGTAAAAAAATATTAAAAAATAAATAAGAAATACCACACTGGTAGAGTCACATCAGGTCAAAGGAGATTGGAGTTGAACATATTACACAATTTAAATTTGAGCTTCGAGACAAGCCATCCGTTACAAGTGTGACATACATTGAGTTATTTGGTTTGGTGACACCTGACAAATCATACTTATTAATTATTAATTGCTTTCAAATTATAGATAACAATGTTTCTTTTACTAGAATTCATGTATAACACATCATATATTTGAAGGGTGTTGACATTAAACCTGTCAAAAAATTATTATTTTTATCTAGTTATACTTACCATGTATAGATTGCCAAATTTACGCTTGGTAGGCTGATGAGTAGATCAAATTTTCATCTTACCTCTTAGGGGGTAAGTGGTAGCATCTTAAAATTCCGTTTCTACTACACAAGGGGTTCAATTATTGTCCATGATCTCAAACCCGTATAGGTCTATCAAAAAAATAGTTCTTCCAAATAATGCTCCACCGATAGCACTAACAAAATATGCAGCCTAACACACTTCTTTAACATACATATGCATTCAGACTACTAACAAAATATTGTCCATAAACTCAAACCCCTACACTAATACGTTTGATGCTGAAAATCGGAAGAAGCAACCATACCAGCGTGCTCACCATCGGTTCATATTTGCTACAAGCCTACAATAAATTATGGTTCTCTCGATGCTAGGATAGCCCCCACAGCGTCGATTCCTCCCTCGGTGACAGATTACGCTGAACATATTTGGATGTCGAATGCTACTCCTACATTTCATGTTGCTTCTCCCTCGGTGTCATCACCAATGGCCTAACCTACTAGGGCTACCACACCCTTACTCTCGACCACAATGACTTCAGCAACAACGGTTATCACTCGCTTGAGCAACTTCGACGGCTTCTACTCCAGCCAAAAGTGTCTGCATTGCCACTACTGCTCACGATGCTCCTACGACTTCAAATACACACGGGTCATCAAGACAGCTCATGACCCAGCAATGGACAGGTGGCCGAGGCATACACACACATTGGCTTACACGTCTAGCTATGATGCCAAAATCTGCACGAAAGGCGCCGTATTCATCTTTTCTAATCATGTTCAGTCTTAATGGTGTGTGTTGCCACCACTATGACCCGAGGGGGATGTTAGAATATAATGTGTTTAATTGTAAACAGTAGTTATTATGAAGTCTAGAAATAAACATCTATAACACTCCTATTCTCTAGGCTACTTGTCCACCAAGTTTGTACCTCTATATGTACTTGCCCTAGAGGCTTAATAATCTTTTTTTAGAAAAGAGGGGTGACCCCCGGCCTCTGCATCCGGGAGATGCATACGGCCATATTATTGATTACCTTATAAAGTATTACAACAATAAGTCTGAATCCACCATCTTGGCAATACATGCCACTACTCCTACCCAAAATGATGAAGGGGTGCTAGCTAGGCCACTACCCGAACCACTCACCTAAGCCTAACATCAAAAGCCGGAAACCGAAACATATTCGGAATCCCCAGCCGAGCCACATACTGGGTCTGGGGCACAATCCGGTCAGACGCACTCGTGTGTCGTCGCCACCATCTTCCGCAGGTCCATCTTCAGATCATATCGAGGTTTCTACCTTATCTGGCCACTCAGCCATCGGCGTCACCATGACGCCAGACAGCAACCTCCTCCTGCGCGAGTCCATCTCCGCGCATCGGGCGGCGAACCTCCACAGCGCCATGCCGCCGATCCTCGCCGCCATCAATGAGTGAGATGAAGTACCGCTCCACCACGGCAAGTACACTAGTGCTAAGCGAAACGGCTCACAACCGCAAGTCATCGGACGAAGGCGAAGATCCATGGAGAAGGCCAAAAGGGGCATAGCCAAAGCAGTGGTCAGGGATTGGACCGAGACCACGGCAGCCGCCACTGATAAGAACAGGCTACCTCACACCGTCACCACGCCACCAGCAGCTCCACCCCACACGAGCAATCCCCGGAAGACGCCTTCAAGAAGGATCACGCCTTCAAGAGGCTTAATAATCTAAACAATGCTTTTTGTATATTCATCTCCTTTTACAGCAACATGCAGGAGCCAAGTTATTATGTAGATATATTGTCTTTCAAGGTAATAGACTGGTAGTACATACAAAGTAGATAATAGTGACAAGATTACATGCATGTTTATTCCATACATGAGAGCAGATTAATTTTCACCGGATCTCTATGGGGTGTGTCATGCGATGCCTCGTTGTGCTTAGATGTGCCGATATGGGGTGGGCACCAGGAACAACGGTGTCTTTAGGAGGGGGATAAGCTTGCCTTCCTCCTCCATGCTCACCACGATCCCCTCCGGTAGAGCCCACTTGAAGCTATATAGCAGGTTGGCCAGCGTGAACTCCATGGTGGCCGTGCTCATAGATAGTGCGGGGCATATCCGCCGCCCTGCGCCAAATGGAATTAGCTCAAAATGCCCTCCCTTGAAGTCTATCTCGCTCGTTTCAAACCTCTCTAGTTTGAACTCTTCCGGCTCGTCTGGCCAGCTTGCTGGGTCTCTACCAATGGCCCACACGTTCACATAGATCCGTGTCTTGGCCAACACGTCATAGCCCCCAATTCTAATGTCTCGCATGGCCTCCCTTGGCAGTAGCATTGTCGCTGGTGGGTGCAGCCGTAGGGTCTCCTTCACCACCATCTTGAGGTAGACTAGCTTGGCCAGATCGTCTGGTCGCACCCTCTCGTTGTCTCCCACCACGGCACTGATCTCTTCTTGCACCCTCTCTAGTAGTCGTGGATTTCGGATCAGCTCTGCCATCGCCCATAGAATCGTCGCCGAGGTCGTGTCTGAGCCACCAATGAATGTGCCCTGCATGCATGCATGGTGGTGAGTGATGTCAGTTAGTTGTTATTTTTTTCCTCAATCGAGACATGACATGATGTAGAGGCAACTAATATGACTTACAAATATGTTGCCCTTGACATGGTCTCTTGTGATGTTGAGTGTGCCACTGTTGTCCTTCCATAGATCGATGAGATGGTCAACGAGGTCACCGTTTCGAGGCTCGACACGCTGAGGGTCAAGATGCTGCTCAATGATTATCTCGAAGAATGTATCAAGCTGCTTGAAGATCCGCTCACGACGAGAGGCGAGACCGGTGATTTGGTCGACTAGGCGGCCGATGATATTGGGGAAATAGTCCTCGGCGGAAAAGCTGGCCTGCACATGTATGGCCTCCTCGAGCACGTGCCCCAAGTTCTTGTGGTGTGGGAACTTGTCGCTGTTGTACATTTCACCAAAACCAAGCATGTCGATGATGCCATCGGCCAGGCTTAAGATGTGCTCCTTCAGCGCTACCGGCTCTCCGGCCAAGCCGCTCAAGGTGCTCATCAGTTTCTCCACCTAATCGACCATGGGTGCAATACAGTCCATGCGGTTTTCTACTATGCACAATTTGTATCCACCATCTCTTATTTTATGAGGACGTGTGCCACATTAACCCACTGAAATAAGCAAATACTCCCTCTGTCCCATAATGTAAGACGCTTTTTGATACTAGTATAGTGTCAAAAAATGTCTTACATTATGGGACGAAGGGAGTAGCATATACCATCTCTTATTTTCTGTGTGTGGGCCTTGTTCTTCTATGCAAGTTGTACCTTATTCTTCTATGCACCAGAACAGTTTGTTTTGCTTCTGTGTGTTTGTTTTGGAGCGAGCACATTACAGTGTTACATTTTGTGGTTGCGTGTCGTGTTTCCTTGTGCTTACAAAATACACAATGCAAATAAGTACATGAGAACACATTAACCGCGATATTTTTTTGCAGGAGAATATGTTGGAGTGAAGATAATTCTACACATAATGCCCTGCAATGGGACGGTTCGGACACATGCACGGTGTATGCACTAATTCTACACATGCTGCCAGTGGTGGAGCCAGGATTTCCGATATGGGTATGCGTGGTAAAATTTTTTGCTTCACGACATTGTAAGAAATAGAAAAGTTCATAATAATAATAACAAAAAGAAACATGTTAGATTGTGATGGCGGCATACTGGCATGGTGGGCATTCTCACAAATTCAAATATTCATAATTCAGAAATTTATATGCATGAATCGAGATTCACCTTGTTTTCTCTGTACTGCTTCACAAGTTTTCCAGCAAGCCAATGCAAACCACACTCAAAATTTACTGGATGCTACAATAGGTTAATAAAAAAAATTAGGAAGTGAAAAATAATCATCTCTTCTTAACTAACAGATCGAAGAAATCAAGCTTGAATACTCACTGACTCGAAAAAAACAATCACAGGAATCGGTGGCTGATATGTGTGCGTCGGTGCTGCCGCTGCGGCCGCCGTTTCTCAATTGGAGGCAAAGCAGCGAATAGGCGCGGGGAGATCGATCTGCTAGATCCAAGATGACAGATCGTCGATGCTGCCGATGGCGGATGCGGGCATGCGACGCAACAATGTGCGTCACAGGCGGCGGAGGAGGGGCAGTGCAGTGCAGCTGCGGTTGAATCGAACGATCGAGGCGACACATTCCAGGTCGCGTTGTCTCCTCGGCTTTGTCAATCGGCCAGCCGCATCATTGCCTCAACGATAAGGCCCAGTAGCGCTAACTAGCAACGTAGCAACCCAATCTTGGCCCAAGTGGGCTGGAATCGTTCTCTTCTTCGTTTCTCTTCTCTGTACATACAAAAAGATTGCCATATGTGATATAAAGGCATATAGGAGCTTGTATACTGAATTTTTTTTGCAGAAAAGATTGGGTATGCATTGCATACCCTTGCATTAGCCCCTGCATGCTGCATGCTTGTCCGTACCTGATGCTGGCATGAAAGCCATGCTGCCTCGACATGGCGCACGTCCGAAGAGCTCGACGACGAAGAACTTGCGCATGGCGTGCCAGTAGGCACCGTATGGCGCGAAGCAGACGTTCTTGAGGCCGTAGGACAGCCGCTTCATCCCCGGGGACACGGGCCGGGTGCAGCAGTCCTCGTCGTGCATCTTCATCACCTCGCGCGCCGCCTCAGCCGACGAGACCACCACCGTCCGCACGGTGCCGAGCTGCAGCTGCATCACCGGCCCGTGCTTCCGTGCAAGATCCCGTAAGCTCCGGTGCGGCAGCACGCCCAGCTGGTGCAGGTCCCCCAGGATCGGAACCCGGGCTGGGCCTGGCGGTAGCTTGAGCCCTTTGTTGCTCAGTCTCCTCGTGAAGAGCACGAGGGAGACGAGTGCCAGAAGGAGGAGAAGCTGCCATTGTTGGGGCTGGGAGAGGAGCTCCGAGCTGAGTGAGATGGCCATTGATTTTCTTAGTTGTGTGTTTGGTGATGTGCTGCTCCTGCTGCTGCTTCTTATACATGTGTTGGAGCCTTAGAGGCCTTTGGAGATTAAAAATTGTAGTATTCATATTTAAAAAGCCGTATGTATTCCTAGTTGGTGCAGAGGCCGGGGAAGTGAATTCTTCCTCATTTTTTAGTTGCGCAATAAGTATCTAGGCCAAAAAGCGTTGTCCCAGGCATATTGAAACCCTGATGACTCACATTTTTGGTCTGGTCTGATGGCGGTAAAGAAACATCTATTCCGCTTTGGATCATTCGCGATAAAGGATGGCTCCGAGATACATTTCTGGGAGGACAGGTGGCTAGGAAACACCACTCTTCAGGAACAGTATCCAGCCTTGTACCGAATTGTACGCGATAAGAATGATACTCTTGCGCACGTGCTCAGCTCCTCCCCGCCGAATGTATCATTTAGGAGGGATTTGATTGGCCTCCACCTTGCGCATGACAACATCTTCTATCCCGTTTGGATTCGGTTAACTTGACACAAGGGAGGGATGTGTTTCGCTGGAATCTCACTACATCCGGATCCTACACAGTTGACTCTATGTACCGTGCACTCCCGCACTCAGAGGTTCCATTGGATAATGATAAACTAATATGGAAATCAAAGATGCCACTAAAAAATAAGATTTTCATGTGGTATCTTTGGATAGGAGTTGTGCTAACAAAAAACAACCTCGCTTGACGCAACTGGCAAGGAAGTAAAAAGTGTAGCTTTTGTACTCATGACGAGACAATTAAACACCTCTTCTTTCAGTGCAAATTTGCGCGTTCTATATTGTCAGTGATCCAAATAGCGTCCAATTTGGCCAACAAGTGTTGCCAACACATACGGTCACTGGCTTGATGGAATACCAAATACTTTTAGTATGCTATTACGGGTGGGAGCGTCTGCCTTATTATGGTCGCTTTGGCTATGTAGAAACATTGTGTTTTTAATGGTAAAGCCTCTTCTTCTATGCAGGTTAATTACCGTTGTACGCACTGGCTTCGTATGTGGTCTACGCTACAGCGGACGGCGTATCAATCGATGTTTAAGGCGGTGTGTATGCGGTTGGAGCAGGTGGCCAGGGAGGTTTTTACCCAACATGGGTGGCAACATAATCTCCGGATCGGTCCACCTCCTCCGTCGACATTGGCATAGTTTTGGACTCATATGGCTTTACTGTTGCCAACTTGTACTTTTTTATATATACTTTGCTAGACTCGTTGTTAAGGCTGTGTGCATCTTAGCTATGCAGAGGTCGGGTGTCGCTCATTATGCTTAGTATCCACTTGATGCTACATTATAGTTAATAAAAGCGCTCTTTATCGAAAAAACTCCTTTTGCTGTTAATGTTTTGCTCCTGCTCAGCGTCCTCTTAGAAACTTATTACTCGCTTGTGAACCTGTTCTCTTATATATAGTACTATTTTCTGACACGTTGGCTTGCCAGGTGTCGTCGAGTTTTCGTCGGGTTTTCACGCGCTGCTTTGGACTCGCTCTCCCTTTCCCGTCTCCTTAAACTCTGGATGGTTTTGTATTAATCAATGAGGATCTTGGCGTTGGCCGGCTGGAGGGCTCATGCTTCCTTTTTAGGTTTTTTTTGTCTTTTTAGTTTTGTGTTATACTCAGGAAGGTAAGGCGGCGATAGGTCCCTCAAGATGGAATAAAGTTATCCCCGTCTAGCTCCCGTCGCGGCAGTGCATCTCATATCATTGGAGGGCGTGTGGAGATGTGTCTCTGGTGAGTCTTGCTGGATATGGTCAGTGTTTGTCCTTGGCGGATCTGTGTGTATGAGGTCTTCATTTGTCATGTTCATGTGTCTACAAGTTGTATCCTTCCGATCTATGCTTCTCTTCATGTGGCAGTGGTTGCTATTCTGGTGCACTGATCTTTTGAGGCCTTAGCATGACATTTTTCTGACCGTCCACTATAGTAAGTTCTGCCCGGCTCCAGTGAGGAAGGGGCGATGATGACAGCGCGACTTCGGTTCGCTCCAGTACATGTAGTTGTCGCTAGGTGATCTACGGACATGCATGTAATTTTTATCACTTCTTGTGTTCTTCGTACTGCCATGATGTTTGATGAATATATATCGAATTTTGCCACAAAAGGAACAAAGGTCTGGTAAAATCATATATCGAACAACCTGAGCCACCACTCCACACCTACAAACTAGACAATAGAAATGCCATCACAACACTTCACCATCTAGATCAGAGGGGTCATCACGAAACCGCCTGCATGGGGTACCGGGAGCACATATCCAATCCAGCAGACCCTAAGCATGTACCACATGCACATGCTTCAGAAGTCGCCACCACCATCGAACAGTAGACACGTCTTCTGGATAGAGATCTACATTATCCTTTCTAGGCCAGCTGCGACAGCGCCAAACAACATCACCACCCTGCGCTCATCCATCAAGATGCATCCGCCACCGAGACTCCGCTACGGCATTGCCGCTGAGACCCGCTGTCATCAATGCCAAGTTTAGGACACAGCTCCACCTCCATGCCCCTCCAGCGGCTGCTCCAAAACGATGCCCCCAATAAGAAGAATGGTGCGAAGCTTCGCCATTGTTTTATCTGGAAGACCCATATCTAGGATTTCCACCGGAGTAGCACGAGCGACGAGACGGGACCTGCAATGACTATGTCTTCATCAGGGTAACAACGCGTAGACACCACCATCCCCTGTCATGACTGAAGCCCGCTCATTTTCACCGATAGTCGGTCCTCCCCTTCTTCGCCACCTAACTGCCCAAAACCATGTCGGCCAGCAAAACGGATCCAGCGGGAAGCACCCAAGATCTCGCGACACGACCCGACACCACGCTAGAAAGAACCCTTGGACACCAAGGCACCGCCCTGCCCACCACCACGACGATCGCACGCAAAGGCCTAGGGCGGGCCGCCCTGCTGCTGAGACCGTCTAGTTCATATAACAATGAGTCGGTTGCATTACGACTGTTGCCTCTTCACTCTAAAGCTAGTTTCCATCGTAGAAGAGATGTGGTTGCTATATGATTCTCCATTGGAGCCTGAGGTCATATCGCCCTATCACTTCTACTGTAAAATGTTGTATTCCATCGGCGACATCTTTTTTTTTCTTGTGTGGGAAATATTACTAGACTGAGGAGTTGTGGATTCACACTGTCTGCTATGAGCATGTGACTGTCAGCCGTCGTGTTTAACGCACAAACACCTTTGGTATGAAGTCATCGCGCCAGGTGCGGCCGAATTCACTGTTTTGAACCTTTTTAAAAACTTTAGCTTGATCTGACCCTCGTTCGAAAAAAAATATGATCTGACCTTTTTTCTACCGTCATCATCTTTGGCGGTAGGGTAACACTGCCTACCGTCACGGGCTATGGCGGTAGGATTTGACTGCGCTGTCACGGTCGTTTGACGTTGAAAATACCCTACCGCCATAGTCTTTAGTGGTAGGGTCTAGAATGTATAAATTAAGTATGGCGTCCTGTACTACCATATGACTTTGTTGGAAGGTTGGTTAGCGCATGCAGGTTTTTTGGCTGCAGGTCTCAGGTTCAAGCCTACTTATGGCCACTTTTTTGGTTCATTTTTATTTTGCCCAATAAAAAATAAACAATTTGTCCAATTAATATTAGAATATAAACCATTCATAAAAATATATTCTTTTACTTATCTGTAACTGTTTAAAAAAATCGCTCAGGATGTCTCTACTTCCTAAAGAAACATAATATTCCGTCTCCCGTCTTACGTTTCGTCGAGCCCTCCCGCACCTGCGCGTGATTGTTTTTCTTTTCACGTCCTCTCCCACGTTGGTTTTGTATGGAAACCCTCCTAAAAAACCGACGCTAATTGATTCCCCTATCCCATCTCCGATGTGGCCGCCGCCAGAAGCCTCCCCGAACGGCAGATGGATGCGCGCTCTCCGTCCACGACCTCCCGCCAGCGATGCCCCAAGGTCAACGTTGCGCGACACCCAGGGATTCGCTGCTGCCGACCGAAGGTATTATGCCCATGGTGTCGAGGAGGGGTGGGCGAGAGCTCTGTCCTCCTGGGGCTGCCGCTGCCGGGCTTGTCTCGTCAAGCAGAAACAGAGTCGATGCGGCCGCTGGCCACGCCCGTTCTTCTCCTTCCCCTTCCCAGTTCATGCTCCCCTACGTCTTCTCCTTATTCTAGAGGTCAGTCGTGACTCGTAAGGGACTCTGAATTCTGAACATATATGTGCTTGTTGTGATGCAGCCTGCGGGTTGGTTGAGGTGGGGTGTGGCAACTCGCGATGCGGTGAGGAGCTAATGCGGTAGCGCGACAACGTCACCTGCATCAACCTCTGCGTGACCAATCTCCAGCTTATTTCTCACTTGGGAGTAGGTGCTGCGTTATCAATCTCACCCTTTCCAGGTTCGTCCACACATGTCCCTATCCCGGCAACAAGTGACAACCTGGTAATGAGCATGGCTGAGAAAAGAATCTGGGAGGTACCATGTCAACCAAAAGTGCTGCTTTCTTGTGAAGGCTAGCCCATAAAAGATTAGATGAGGACGGCCCCATTCATAAGATGCAAGGAAGTCAAGAAACTATGGAGAAGTTTAGAGCTAGAAGGACTACGTCCACATGTGTGGCTGCATGGATGCTAAAGAAGTACGTACTACTTTAGAATGGGAGATCAATGGGTGCTGGTTACTTGCATGCTATGGAGGTGGTAGAGCCGCCTGTAGAGGAGACGGAAGCAAACGACAGATATTGGGCTTCAGAATCCCTTATATTCTGTACGAACCAGAAAAGCCAGCCGATACTTGGAGCAGAGAGCATGGCAGAAACCAATGGGCGACGTCCTCAGAATCATTGTTGCTGGAGCCTTCCGTGAAGCAGCAATGATAGTGGCTGGGGTTTCTTATGAGGGATAATTGTGAGGACGTGGGATTAGGAGCTGGTCTGATGGAACATGTGGCCAGTACTATGCAGGCGGAAGCGAGAGCGTGCCTTTGAAGCTCTAGGTCCACATGCTGACATGCATGGGGAATGATGACTGCCCCGCTCGAATCGGACTGTCAATCGGTACGGGTATGTTTTGCCGCTGAAAATGTGTGGTTTTTGGTTGTTTCGTTTGTATCTTATATAGAGTAAAATAGTTGTTTTTTGGTTATTTCATTTCTGTCTTATAACAAATTCAAAATAAAATAAAATATTAGAATGATGGACATATGAAATTGACCATTCAACTAAAAATGCATGGTATTATAACGATGAACATATGAATTTGGTAGTTCCAATAAAATGTAGGAGATTGAAATACGGGGGGTTTAGATAAAGTAAATGCAGTGATGTTTGAGTTAAAGAAATTTACGGGAGAATCTTTATAGGGGAGTCCCCTATATAGAGATTTAGGGAAGATATGCTCCAAAAAAAAAGATTTAGGGAGGATGTTGGACTTGCTCTAGCGACCCTAATTCCTCTCCGGAATGCCCCCCCCCCACCCCACCCCACCCCCTCCGAACCCTATTCGTGCAACACGCTCGGCATCTATGTCGGGATGGAGTGAGAAGGGAGAGAGAGAGAGAGAGAGAGAGAGAGATACATATATAACTAGAGCGAGAGGGAGAGAGAGAGTGGAAAAAGGTTTACGTGACGATTGGTATTGAACCACTAGAATACGTATGCTCCATTGCAACGCACGGGCAATTAGCTAGTATATATATACACGCATATGATCAATTGGTCTCACATGTATGTAATGGTTTGAGCGCGGAGCCGACCAACCTTAGTGCTACTAAGGATAATATGATGAGAACTTAATTGCAAAGCGCCTAATCTACATGATGAGAAAAGAATAAAACTACTCTCTCCCGTGTATGTTACAGATCTAAGCCGCAAAAAGACTGCAGAAAAACAAATCTTTGCGGAAATTTTATGAAACAGTTACATATAAGTAAAAAAAATATTTTTATAAATAATCCATAGCTTAACATTATAATTGGACAAATTGTTTATCCCATGATATTCATTATATCTTTGTGGAAATTTTATAAAACAGTTACTGATAAATAAAAAAATATTTTTAAAAGTAATTCATGTCCTACTATTAGTTTGACACATTATTTAATTTTTATTGGGCAAAATAAAAATAAACAAAAAAATAGTCTTGTGAAGGCTAGAACCCACGTCCTACTGAACCAAACTCGCATGCACTAGCCAGCTTTCCACTAGAGAGATTCCATAATACCAGACGCCACATGGTATTTAAACCTTCTGGACCCTACCGCCAAGGACTATGGCGGTAGGGTATTTTCAACGTTGGACGACCGTGACAGTGACGGAGCAGTCAAGTCCTATCGCCCTAGCCCTTGGCGGTAGGCAGTGTTATCCTACCGCCAAGGATGATGGCGGTAGGAAAAGGGTCAGATCGTAAATATTTTTTGAATCAGGGTCAGATCACGCTAGAGTTTTCAAAAAGGGTCAAAACAATGAATTTGGCCGCCAGGTGCGCCCTGGTCATCACGCCATGGATGGGATCTGTACCGAAAATGCATTTCCGTCAAAGCTTGAATCATTGCAACACAGAATGCCGGTTGGGAAGGTTCATGGTAATCTACCAGACAACCACACGCACAATTTCGTGACCTCCGCAGGCTGTTCATTGACTGGCATCGTGGAGTCAAGAACGTCAATCCAAAGTTGTACACCTAGTTGCGGTGCAGCATGGAGACATCGACATCATCATTTGTCCTTGCGAAGACATGCCAGACCAGCGTTTGTACACCATGTTGCAGTGCAGCCTCGACAGCGTGAACAGCTTGATTTGTCCTTGCGAAGACATTCTTGATAGGAACAAAAGAACTCAACAGTGTGGGTGCATGCAGGGCTCACAGAGCGTGACCACTGGTCTGCAAAGTTGGACCTTCACCGGTAAGTAAATGCACAGTAAGCCTCCTATAGGACATTATTTGAAAAAAGATTCAGATTTATTATAAAAATGTTTATTAAAAGTACAAAAGATGTCAAACATAATAAAAATTGTACTCAACTAGACATCGACGAGTAAATGTCGAGATACTCAGCCAGACAACTACACACACAATTTCAAAACCGTCGTAAGCCGTTCATTGACCGGCATCGACGAGTCAAGAATGTCAGACCAGAGTTGTACACCGTTGCAGTGCAGCACCGAAAGCATGATCACTATGATTTGTCCATGCAAAGACCTGACATGCCAGCGCTTGTACACCGTGTTGCAGTGCAGTATCGGCGACGTGACCATCATGATTTGTCCTTGCGAAGAAATTCTTGGTGAGAACAAAAGAACACAATGTCTTGATGCATGTGGTGCTCAGAGAGCGTGACGACTGGTCCGCGAACTTGGACCTTTAGCTCAAACCAGTACAGGTACGTACTATAGCCCCAATCGCATGCACTAAGGAGAAATTGTGTGTGATGACTAAGTTGCCTAAGGTTGATACTCTCGAAAAAAATAAGTTGCCTAAGGTTGAAAAAATAAATTGCGTGTGCCCCAATTTCAGCTGCGTATGATCCACAACTCACTGGGAAAGGCTAACGGTGCGTAATAAGGCCCACACTGTTTTTTTAGCACAGTACAATAATCGAAGTCGCTCACATACACAAGCATACAATCAACCTTCTGAATGCACGCACGTACACCCTACCCCTATGAGGCCTCCGAGAGGCTGAGCCAGCACATTCTTAAGATTGACGAAGTTGTCATAGATGCCTTCGTAGTCGGCAGGAACATCTCCTCTAACTGAACGCACATCGCTAGAAGGCCTGAAATAATTCAAGGTAAATACGAGCACCATTGTCAAGTCTGGGACTTGAACTCCGGCAAACACACTTCACTTTTATCCTATAGTAAGCAGAAAAAAATAATTCCAAGTGAAGCTCACATCAGGAGGAGGCGTGCCGACATTACGCACCTGGTGCTGATGTCGGCAGATCTCGGGACCGGTGGAAGGAGAGGCACTGCCTGGCCGCCGCGTCTGACCGCGGCGAGTTGGGCTTAGACCAGAAAGGGCTGCCGGTGGAGCGGAAACAGCGTGTGGATGGCGTGTCGTCGCCAGTGCTTGCGGGTTTGGTGCCCCTCCTGGAGCCACCAGCGGTGGATGGGCGGATGAGGGCATGGAGGGCCTAAGTGAAGGGAGAAGTCGAAGAGGATGTGACTGGTCCTAGGTGCCCCGGCCGATCCCAGCGCGCGCCCCACATCGCCTTGGATCGATGCCTCTCCTCTTTATCTACACCGCCTTTGGGTCGATCCTTCTCCCAGGTATCCCGCGTCGCTCTATCTCCTTTATGCGAAAAAATAACGAGCGCACGAGTGCAATACACTCTACTTATGGGCCGAACATGCCCAGTTTACCAGATTTCATCATTTCGGCCTGGAGTGCAGCAACCCATTAGGACAGCTGGGCCACATGCGGGACAGACGGCTGTAAATAGGGGATCCGACGGCAGAGATGCCCAGATCGTCAAACCAGACTGTCAGAAATGCAAATCGTTGAGAGGGCTCGCTTTATGCTCGGTTATACTGTCCTAAATTGCTCCAAAAATTATGACCATTGAGCCCCATTTGATAGACTCTAGCTGCTTTTTTTGTCAGAATTGTTATAATGACAAAAAAAATTGCGGGAAAACCTTTCAATCTATTCATCTTCAATCAAGGTAGTACAATGAACACTAGAAATAATAAACTACATCCAGATCCGTAGACCACCTAGCGACGACTACAAGCAATGAAGCGAGCCGAAGGCACGCCACTGTCATCGCCCCTCCCTCGTCGGAGATGGACAAACCTTGTTGTAGTAGACAGTCGGGAAGTCGTCGTGCTAAGGCCCCATAGAACCAACGACCAATATAGCAACCGCCGTGGATGAAGAGTGTAGATCAAAAAAGATCCAACCTGAAAACACACGAACTAAGACGAAAGACGAACAAATCTGAGCAAACCCACCAAAGACAGATCCGTCGGAGGCACACCTCCACGCGCCCGTCGATGATGCAAGACGCATCACCGAAACGAGGGCTAGGCGGGAAGACCTTTATTCCGTCTTCAGGGAGCCGCCGCCGTCTCGCCTTCCTGAGCAGGACACAAACCCTAACAACGGTCGAAAAAAAAAATCTAAAAACGGAGCCCTCCCACCGGCAAGGGCCGAGATCCACTCCGCCTCCATGGCACAAAGGCCACCGGAGACAGGACGGACCGGCGCCGGCGGGTGGCAAGAACTCTATCCTTTTGGAGGCGGCGGCTGGCTCCCTGGGCGTATGACCCGTCCTTATCATAATGACAATTATTATGTCAATTTGCCCAATATTGAGACTCTCCTAGAGGTTGTTAGGACTGGGAGCCCAGGCCTGCCGGCAAGGTTTGTTTATTTATTGAGAACGTGATTCACGCCTGTCCTGCTCCTGCCTGCTCACATGTTGGAATCTCGGCCCTCATGCAAAATTCAGAGTGAGTACCACGCTACATGTGGCTAAATTTCGTGTTTTGACTCTTTTGGCATACAAATTCAGGATCTGACCCCGGTTTGAAAAAATTTCGGGATTTGACTACATACCCCGGTCAGATCCTGAATTTGTATGCCAAAAGGGTCAAAACACGAAATTTAGCCGCTACATGTTCTGCCTGCTAAATGTTCTCTTGGAATCTTGGCAGTTGCAAAATTCAGAGCGAGCATCACGCTACATGTACGGCTTACTCACATGTCAGATTTTGGGTCAAAATGTATCATTATATTCCAGCTAGCTTGTGTACTCTACTACTTTTACCAATTTATTGATGTGAAGTTGGGCCATTGTTTGGACACAAAAATGACCAAATGACCATGGTGACGTTGTCCTGGATTATGGGTGCACACCAGGTCGGCCTGGCATTCATGGGCCGGGCCGAGGACCCGTCCACAGCTGAAGAATGGGCAACATATGCCCTGGCCCTGGACGTAGTCAACATGGAATTCTCCGAATGCTTAGTGTGCACTTCAAGGCGTATTTGAATGTTTGGCATGTTTATCACTAGATTATAACGACCATGTGTAAACCCTAAATACCTCCGATGCTTATATAAGTCAGGGGATTTAGTCTGTAGAGGCATGCATTCAAGGATTAGAGGTTAGAACTCACTCATGTGATCTCGAGGTAGATCATCTGTACTTTGTACCCCATCCACAACCAAAACAATACAATGAGGACTTAGGGGTTTACCTCTTCGAGAGGGCCTAGACCTGGTTAAACGGTATCTCTTTATCTCCTGTTCACTATCATGCCCCGATCACCAGCTCGGGACCCCCTACCCGAAATCCGCCGGTTTTAGCACCGACAAATGGCGAGTGCGAACTAGGGCTCGGACAATGGACTTGGGGCCTGGGGGATGGTCGAATTACTTTAAAGGGTCGAGGAAAGTGGAGCAAGAAATGTGGAATGCGGGTAGCCGGAGTAAGCCTCTTCAGGGGAGCATCAGCATGGATGTTGGTAGGTGGATGACGGGTAAAGCGGTCTAAATGCATGGGGGTTCTAGAGCCGACCGTTCAAGCGGAACAAAGTTGGTTTTTGGGTGGATCTAGAGTGTCAGATTCCAATGTGGTCGACGTCCGGACTCCCCTAGAGCTCGGCTAATATGTGAGATTTTAAATGCGTTGATTACATGAACTCATTGTAGAAGTACTCCTCGTCCAATTCCATCATCTTTCCCTAAAAATAAGCAATGAAACCCTCAAAATACACATAATAATATTTCACCAAACGGATTGGGGGAGGCTAGCTGCCGCGATGGAGGGATCCTACGACTGTGGTTTAGCGGCAAGGTAGACCAGCGAAGGTACGCCAAAGCCCCAACGGGTCCAAATCGAGGTTCGGGAGAGGGGATAAATAGCAATGTTTTGGTTGCCGGACAAGGCATTTTTACCGAGGGGGGCCGGTAAACGTTGGTTACCACGGTTCGAGAAATACCGAGAATATTTCAAGTGAATTTTATACTTGAATTTTGAATTCAAATAAGTGAGTGAACGGACATTTGAACCAGAGACCTCTCAAAACAGGAACTAGGTTCCTGCCAACATGCCAGAACGAACTCTCATGGCATTATTTTGATCCTACGTACGTACTTTACTATAAATCGAGCGTTTAAATTAAAAATATTCAAAAAATGATATTTTTTGCTCTTTATGGGCATTTACCCAGGGGCACCGAAATACGTGGTAACCACGAGAAATTTTGAAATTTTGAACAGTAACCAAAACCTTGAGGCTGGTCATAGTGGGGAGTAACTTATACTAGTTTCATGCATATGACACTAGTCTAAGTTACTATCTTTATAGTGCAAAATAACATAGTAGTAGTGTCATAGAGGACTTCATTTATTAGTTTGTAGACTCAGTTTGTATTGGGAAGCGCTATGTTACAGTAACATATTATGTTATCACTTCTCATTAACTACATGTCACATAAGCAAAATTTTCTTGAAGTGTGCTATGTTACTAGCTAAGTTACTCCCACTATGACTAGCCTGATAAATAGCAGATTGATATTTTGGGTGGAGCATCTATAACAACCTAACAGTACGGACACTCCAACTTCTTTGAGTTTCTTTTATTTATTCATATATTTTATCTATATAACAACCTAAAGCATCATAGCTCAATTTCAAATATGAAGTTGCTTAAGACATCTCCAGCAACGTGCCGCAAAATGAACTCACAATATGTCTGCAAATACGTATGCACACGGTCTGCGAACAGAGGTATGGAAACCGGCCATCCCACCCCCCCCCCCCCCCCCCCCCCCCCCCCACCACCAAAAACCCGCACGTTGCTCCTCTCTCTCCTCGGCAACCCCACCCGCTGCCAGCCCTCATGCAGCCTCCGCCGGCCGGCCACCTCGCCGGAGTGCCCCGCCTCAGGTCCCTCCGTCTCCGGCCCCTAACTCTCTCTCTCTCTCTCTCTCTCGCTCCCACGTACGAAGCTCTGCAACTCTTCCTGGCCACCTTCACCTAAAGCCTGGCCACACTCGATGGTGCACACAACCTGTTCGATACTTCGATGACATACGTGCACGGGTCGCGAATGCCATCGGGCGCGCTGCCGCCGCCATCTTCCTGGTCGCCGCGCCCGCGTGGATGCTACATGTGCTGTTGCGCGTGCTTGCTGCTACCGGTTGCTATTGCACTGGTAGGCGAGCGCGGCCGTCCGGCGGACGAGAGAATCATGCGGTCTGACGGACGCCCCCCTCTCTGACCATCACCGCAACTCCACAGCTCATCCACGGGGCACACAGCCTGTTCGATAAAATACATGGACAGCTGGGCGTTGTCCCTTGGGTACAATGGTACACGTTTTTGACAGATGGAGTGGACATTGGACCCCCGCCCCTTGGAGATGCCCTTGGTTCTCACTTGTCGAAAATTACTTTTACCACACGCAGCAGGTCCGGGCAACAAGAGTGCGCGCCATCTTTATAAGCCGGCCCGGCTGGAGAGCGATGCACGGTTCAGGAGCTAGCTAGCTAGGCAGACAAGCTCAACCACTCAATGGCGCACATAACAACCATCTTGGGGGTGCTGATGGCGGCTGCAGCAGCGGCGATGCTGATATCGCCGCTCCTTGCTGGAGCAGAAGTTTATCCGGCGGAGGTGCAAGGGATGCCCGACTGCGACATCACCTGTGGCAACATAAGTGTGCCGTACCCGTTCGGCATGGGTCCGGCTAGGTGCTACTGGCCGGGGTTCAACCTCACCTGCAACCACACAAGCAACCCGCCGTGGTTGCTGCTCGGCGACGGCACCCTCCAAGTCAAAGAATTTTCCCTCACTAACTGGTCGACATTTGTGGCCGTCATACGCACGGGCGACATAAAAGTCAATGGCAATGGTGAAGGCACACTCGGCGGTGGTCTTACCACCAACGGGCCCTACACGATTTCATCCAACAAGCTCATCCTGCTGGGCTGCAATGTTCAGGCGACACTCAAGAACAGTGATGTGATCGTGAGCAGCTGTTCTTCTTTCTGCAAAAACGGTGATAGACTCTCCCATGTGCGATCCACACTCGAAGAAGGCATGCAATGCTCTGGCAGTGGCTGCTGCCAGTCGGACATTGTCTTCGACCCTGCGGACGTAGTAGGAAGGCTTGCCAGCAGCACGTCCTACGACGTGCAGCTCAAATGGTTCGGCTGGAACCGCAGCGCGGACCACCAGTGGCCGGCATACGTCTTCATTGCGAGGTATGATTGGTTCAGCCATACACCGGTCTTAGAGGAGCTATTTCGAACAGATGCCCCTGTGTCAGCGGATGCAATACAACTTCCCCTGTTGCTGGATTGGGAGGTTGTTGGCCATGGCGCAGAGTGCTCCAACGTCTGCAAGAGCAGGCACAGTGACTGCATAAAGGGTAAGAGAGGCTACATATGCTTATGCAATGATGGCTACCAAGGGAATCCCTACATCACCAATGGATGCAAAGGTATGTTCTTTGTTAATAGTAACTTCTTTTCCTGATTTGAGACGAGGAATAAACTTTGGAGGTTTCTCTTTGCTTAATGCTAGCATGTGTTGGTTCGGCTATGTGTAGATATCGACGAGTGCAATGAACAGTACCCTAAAACGTGCTATGGTGATTGTACCAATTCGGATGGATCACATGACTGCCGCTGTCCGCCTGGAACCCATGGCGACCCTACGATGCCTGATGCCTGCTTCATCAATTTCGTCCCAGGTAAGCAATATTGCGGCAATCTCATTTGTTATTACTATCAAGATGAAGGCAAATAAGGGATGAACAAGAAAGAACAGATCCTATGCATCTCTCAACAAGCACAAAAAAAGTTCAACACCACATACATCAACTAGCCAACTACTGAGTTGACAGTTAGTTATTTAGTGACATCATCTTAGAGAACAAATGCAGGACTAAAACTGACATTAAGCTAATGAATTATATACAAAACAAACATAGAGTCACATTAGTGAGACTGTACGGATTTACTTAGCAAGAGGAAGAAACCATAGGCGGACTTAAACAAGAAAATAAATCATCAAGGGATTAGTATTGTTCACTCCAATTTTGCAAATCTACTCATGAAAAACGTCATTTTGTTACAGAACTATTAGTTTAGACTTCCCTCCAAAAAACATCAAAATTGGAGATTCGCATCTAAGGCCGAAAATGAATATTGAAATCTCCTTGCCCCAACTTCAAAATGAGCGCAAATGATTCAGTAGCTCACCACTTAAGCCAACCAATTGAGCATGAAGAACGTTGCTAGCAAATCAGCGAAAATCTTTTTGCAGATAAAACTTTTGCCAAAAAATATAA
The DNA here is from genome assembly GCF_018294505.1 of Triticum aestivum. NCBI lineage: Eukaryota > Viridiplantae > Streptophyta > Magnoliopsida > Poales > Poaceae > Triticum > Triticum aestivum. The sequence continues at coordinate 840,315,300 of NC_057801.1, read as the reverse complement.
GCAGCAACAATGTTTAAAATACTCATCCAATAAACCATACGCGAATTTTGCTATATATCTAAAAAAATACCGTTTATGGGAAGTTGGGGCAGAAAAAAGGCGTCCAACAGCTCCCGTAAACCTGGCAAATTTTTTTCGGATCCCGTAGAAACACCTCCTCGATCCTCCACGTTTACGGGAAGATGGCCTTCGCGTATAATTTTGGCGGGTGGATAACCGCATGAAATTTCATGAGAAGAACGCTGGACCACTCCGCGCCACCGCCGGAACGCCGCCGCCGCCGGCGCATCAGCAAGGCTGCCGTCGCCGCCGAGTACGTGAGGCCACCGCCTCCGCCACGCACGCCACTGCCACACGTCATCATCGCCGCTGCCGCCGCTCCTGTGCACCGCAGCCACGCGCTGCCGTCACTCGCCATCCCGTCTCCGTCACTAACATGCGGGCCCTATGATTTTTGCTAGAGTATTTAAACTGATAATAGAAAAATAAAGATTTTACGGGATGATGTTTACGGGAACTGAGAAAAATGTCTAAAATTATACTGCCATCCCGTGAAACAACTTTTACTAGATGTTCTTTAGGGGAACTCTTGGAGTTGTTCTAAGTACAATTAGGATCATTAAGTTGAAAAAAGGGCAGCCGGTGCATGTAGCTCCCGCTTGCTTGCGCATGGTCTAGGGAAGGGTCCGACTATTTTGGGTCTAAGACATTCTAAAATAAGAAACGAACTTCACCCGATCTCTAGCAAAGCTCCATTTTGGCCATAAACAGCACTGATACGAGAACATGAGATCTACCACTCTGGCCATATACACGAGTGAGAGATACATTTTTTTTCGAACCATACTAGAGAACTGCATGTAAATATATGGATGAGAAAAAACAGAGGTCCAAACGACCAGTACAAAAGTTGCACTACAAAAAAACAGGGAGCAAAATCTCACACACCCAAACGACCTAGGAATAAAACACACATGAGGGCAGGAAAGCAACGAGGAAGAAACTTTCCAGTGTCTATGGGGAAATTCCTTCTTTCGCTGTTGGCAAGGCACATCGCTTGGCTTCTTCCGTGATCTTGTCCTCAAACATCTGGATTGTTCCTTTCCTTCCAAATCGACCAGACGACCAATATTACAAGCGAATTAAACGACTTCTTCATTTTCCCCTACAACCTTTCACATGTGTTGAACCACCACGGCACCACGACCTGAAACTATTATTAGGAATGGGGATAGCCCTGCAGATTATGTTAATTACAGCGCACTCCATGAACGAGTGATTGGCATTCTCCTACGTGTGGCTACAGAAGCTATCCCCAGTTCTCCACATGTACAATGAGGAAGGAAATAAAAATCAATCCGTATATATCTGATTACAACTTCCAGCATGTGCTATCTGAAGGGGAGGAAGAAGAGGCAGCCCATACCCATTTTACATTGAAGTAAATGAATAATGACGTTGCTACTTTATCAATCAAATAGGTAACTGCAGCACATCCTGCGGTGACATAAACGTGCCATACCCCTTCGGAATTGGCTCTGCCGGTTGCTACTGGCCAGGGTTCAACCTCGCCTGTAATACAAGCCAACGGCCAGCAAAGCTACTCCTCGTCCTCCATGAGTACCCCTTCCACGTCACGGAGATCTCCCTCCAGAACAACACGATGCGCCTCAGCACCTACTCCATCATGCATATAGACCCCAGCGATTCACCTGGTAATTTTACGTTTTTCAATTTCTCTGGGACGCCCTACTCACTATCGACCGGCAACGAGTTCATCCTGTCGGGCTGCAACCTTCAGGCGACGCTGACTGGGGGTGGCCCTGAGGTTTTCATCAGTGGTTGTGCCTCCTTCTGCCCCTCCAATATAAGTGGCACCGATGTGGAGACGGCACTGCAGCGTAGAGGAAGATACTGCAATGGGATGGGCTGCTGTCAGGCGAATATCCCCATGTCTTCCAACGACATTTCCACGTTGTTGATAGTTCAAAAGCTCAACAAGAATGATGGCCAGGAGTTGACGTTGCAGCCCGCGTACATGCTAATCGCAGAGGAGGGGTGGTTCGATCAACAACAGCTGTCCAAGGAGATAGCAGGGCAGGAGGAATCCGAAATACCCAAGGTGCAGGTTCCCGTAGTTCTGCAGTGGGAGGTCATGCAAGGCTTACCACGACTAGCTAACATGAAGGTGCATCCGGGCTGTCCAGTAGAGGTAGTCCGCAAGCTCTGCAAGAGCAAGAACAGCTATTGCAAACGTGGGAGCAGAGGCTATTTATGCCAGTGCATGGATGGCTACGACAAGCCTGGCAACAACCCCTACCTCGCCGACGGATGCAAAGGTTAGAACATCTATTTACGATTCTAACATAAAACGTGTTTACGCTATTAATTTTCTTGTTCCTCTAATATATGTAGTTTTTAAGCTAGTGTTTCTCACTTTTGCCTCCAGGTGGCCGCAAGCCCTTATCTACAGGTGAGCAAAGCTGCAACTTTCTTCCTTCTGTTTAATTACAGATCAAGACAAGTACTGTATTTCCCTTGAAAATTGTTTCAAGCAATAATTATTGGCATTCTAGTGTACATACTAATCGACTTAATTGATAAGAAGAGAACTTGCTGTATGTTTTCTTGGTCCAACTTGAAGTCTGAAATTTAAAATTATTTATCTGAAATCTTGAACATTCTGAAACCAATTTTCTTCGTGTCATATGAACTCAGGAAGCCAAAAAGTTACTTGAGTGAACTTTGTTGATTACTCCTGCTGCTGAGTAACTGTAGACCAAGTGTATAATACTATTCCAATGATAGAGAAAATGAATAATACTATTGTACATCTTTGCAGGTATATACCTCGTCAGCATAGGAGTTGCTGTTGGGGCATGCATCGTACTATTTCTTCTTGCTGGATCCTTCACACATAAGAAGTTCAAACATCGAAGAGCGCAGATGTTGAAACAGAAGTTCTTCGAAAAAAACCGTGGACAATTGTTGCAACAATTGGTATCACAAAGAGCTGATATTGCAGAAAGAATGATTATAACCTTAGATGAGCTTGAGAAGGCAACAAACAGATTTGATAAAGCTCGCGAGCTTGGTGGTGGTGGGCATGGCACAGTCTACAAAGGGATCCTATCAGATCTTCATCTTGTAGCCATCAAGAAACCAAAGGCGGTGATTCAAAAGGAGATTGATGAATTCATTAATGAGGTTGCTATCCTATCACAGATCAACCATAGAAATGTCGTAAAACTCTATGGTTGTTGCCTTGAAACAGAGGTCCCCATATTGGTCTACGAGTTTATATCCAACGGCACCCTTTATGATCATCTTCATATTGATGGACCAAGATCATTGTCATGGAATGATAGGCTACGGATAGCAGTTGAGACTGCTAGATCTTTAGCCTATCTTCACTCAACAACTTCAGTACCCATCATCCATAGAGATATCAAGTCTGCTAATATACTTTTGGATGATACTCTAACAGCAAAGGTCGCAGACTTCGGAGCTTCACGGTATGTTCTGTTGGATAGATCAGGGATCACAACAAGAGTGCAAGGTACAAGAGGATATCTGGACCCTGGGTATTTCTACACCGGGCGTCTCACAGAAAAAAGTGATGTGTACAGCTTTGGTGTCTTGCTTCTGGAGTTGTTGACTAGAAAGAAACCATTTTCATTCATCTCTTCGGAAGATGAAGGCCTCGTTACACATTTTACTACCTTATTCACACAAGGCAAATTATCAGAGATACTAGATCTGCAAGTTATGGAAGAGGGAGGCAGTGAAATGGAAGAAGTCGCGGCGCTTGCAGCCATGTGTATAACATTAAGAGGAGAGGATCGTCCGTCCATGAAGCAAGTGGAGATCAAGCTCGAAGGCACTCAAGCATCTAGGGAACATGAGGGGGGTAATGTAAGAAATTGTCCAGCGACTGCAGATGGAAGTGGGACCGAGGAGTTATCCAGACAGTATAGTATGGAAGAGGAGTTCATGTTATCTTCAAGGTATCCTCGGTAGTTCTGCTTAAGCCGGAGCTCATCAACGTTTTTGGAGGTTCTCCTATGCATTCATTTACCTTGTGCATTTGGTCTCTTTGCTTCCATGTCTGCTCCATTTCTTCATCCTGTCTTTTTAAATAAACTCTGTGTTCACACTCTGTAATGTTATAAACTTGTTGTAACCGGGTTCTTAGCCAGGTGGCATCTATCATATGTGAAGTAGAATAATGTAATGAGCTCGCTTTGTTCTGATCGACTGTTGTTTCTTTGTGTTTTACGTGGAGCTACACTAACCTGATTAGCTTAGTTATCGAAAATGTCAGGAGAATCAAACAGCATAATTCTACCTATCCAAATGTGTATGTTTCTTCATACTCCAAAATGTTATGGATTGAAGCAACATGACGAACACCCGCTACAGATGAATCAAGTCCAACCGCAACAAAGGTCTTATATATTTGCACATTCAGCTCTGATGATGAGTCAATACAAAGACATTACAGTGATTAACAGTATCATAACCCTCCCAGCTTAGATGGGTAGCAGAAAAAGTGCTGAACCTAAGCCACCAAATTGGTTTTAATACATAAGGGTTTGACATGTTTTCCGTAATAGCAGCAAAAATGATCTGCATGCCACAAGCAAAACTGATCTCATAGATGTTGTTATAGGAAATGTTAGTATGGTTTGATTCAGGTAAATCTTGTTCCAAAAAGTAGTTCCAAGAGACTACTCTGATCCTTGGTATGTGGTTGTATTAGCACTTCAGTACTGAACATGCAAATGACTGCATGGCTTGATTCAGGTAAATCTGTTCCTGTAAGTACAAGCATTTGTCAGTAGGTTAATTGGTGTCTAAGAGGTTATTTTGCTCCTTGGTGTGGTCGTCTTATTTGACGGTGCGTTAGTACTGAACTTGTTAATGATTGATACTGGATGGGAGCTGCAGGGATCAATCGATGTTGGCTCGCCTCCGTCCTGCAGCAAAGGCAGCTACCGCAATGGGTGGGTTGCAACATCAACGATGGTGCAACATCAGTGTCTTTTGGCTCGCCCCTGGCCTGTAGAAAACCGCGGCTGTTGCAATGAGGTGGGTTGCAGCACGGTACAACAAGATGCGTGGCAGGGGTAGTGGCAGAATCTTGCGAAGCCGTGGCTGGAGGTTCTCCTGCAGCACCGCGCCTCCGGTGGCAAACGTGGTCGCCTTTCTGTGGCCCCCCTGGCTTGCAGCAACGGGGCTGAGACTACTACACGGTGGCCAGAGAGAGTTGTTAGAAAACTCTATCAACGGAACAAGACAAACTTGAGGAGAAACAAGTTGATGGGGGCAGGTTTCTAGTGTTAAGGATAGCAGTCGGGTGGACCCCACAGGGACACGTGCACCGCAATGTAGGTGGCCCACGAAGCGAATCGATCAACTGAGAGATTTTTGAGTGTTTTCCTTATTCTGGTTCAAACTCGGTACCTGATCATTATACTTGCTGAAGTATTATGCTGCTAGCTTCCTTAACTTTATAATTTATATATGAAGTGTAATTGCGAAATTGTTGTATAATACCCAGTGATACTCGTACCTCTCCAAAATAACCACACTGAGGTATGGGCGTATGGCCTCTCTGAGGCTTGTTGAGGGCCGGCAAAATAATAGTAAGCACATGACGTTTTGGCTTTCTAAAAGGAGGACTTACCTCGGGGCTCTGCATCACACAATACTCAGAGTCATGAGGCAATTTCATTTCATTAGCAAGCTTGTTCCTTGCCATTGATAATGAGTTATGGATGGTGCAAGACATATCTAGCTACATGTATGAAATCTAGAACGCCACAATCAGAATAAAATCCACACGACACAATCACCTTTCGTCGTCACAAACTTTGATATTGACATCCTGCTAGTCCGCTACACGTGTGGTGGGACAAGCCACATGGCAGCTTGAACACCACGCTCGCAATAAAATCCTTTTGACATAATCACCTTCCCGTCGTAACAAACTAATTCATCATCGTCGTAGTACACCGCACGGCCATCGGCCATTTTTGTGAGATACCTCTTATGAGAAGGAAGATGGCCATATCTTTCGTTGGAATAATAGATGTGGCCGTCGATGAGTGGTGGAGGTGGCCATCGGTGAGTGGTGGAGGACCTGGAGGAGCTGCAGCTCGGGCAAGGGGGAGAGAAGAAAAATACAGGAGGAGGGAAGAAAAGGTAGGAGGAAGAAGAAACATCTTACATGTGGGTCCCACAATAAGCTAACTGTCAAACAAAAGGTTCAACAAACGGATTGTTTAGGAGCGGTCCCGACCTGTCATAAACCGGTTTAAAATGTTAGCAACGTCGAATTTGGGTTTTTTGAAACAGCCGACCCCTGAGTTGGTAGTTATCAGCGGAAAAAATATATTCGGTAGTTTTTTGTAACCTTAGCCTGTAAAGTAGTAGTTTTATGCTATTTACTCATTATGGAGAGCAGTTCACTAGGGAAGTTGTAAATGACAGAATGGTCTGCTTCAGCAATTCACTACCATTTATCGCCAGGTTTTTTTTTTGCTGTCCAAGAGGTTATTTTGCGGTTTGCTCCTTGGCTCCCGATTGTCTTATTTGACAGCATGTCAGTACTGAACTTGTGAATAATAATTAAGCATGTGAATTAGCACACTTCCAACCTCTGCATGACAAATAGTTAGACGAGGGATTAGAGATAGAACCAATGTTGAATTGCATACCGCCGAGGATCCTCACTTTCGGGTCCTTGAACGGCATTGCCTTGGGTTGCCACCTCGCCCTCATGCGATTGCTCCCTACTAGCCTTGCGCCGGTTTGCATCGCGACACAGACGTTGCGGTTTGTTGATGACTCGTCGATCGGCATGGGGGGCACGGCCATCTGCGCCGCCGTGGCTATTCCCCTGCCCTATACTCTGCCGCGCCACCGCTTATAGCGTTTGCTGACTGTCGTGAGAGGCGAGAGGCCGGGTCAGGTTGTGTGATAGGCAACTGCATATCGTAGGATTGTAGGATCGTCGGCCATGTGAGTCATATTCTCTCTTGCACAATTGGGCCAGTTATTTTTTTCGAGGGGAATTGGGCCTTGCAAAAGTTTTACTTGCTGAAGTATTATACTACTATCTTCCTTAACTTTCGAATTTACATATAAAGTGCATTTGCAAAATTCTTGTACAACACCCAACGGTACTGACATCTCTCCAAAATGCCACATTGAGATCTGGCCTCTCCAAGGCTTGTTTAGGGCCGGCAAAATAATGGTAAGCGACGTGACGTTTTTCCCTTCGAAAAGGAGGACATACCTGGGGCTCTGCATCACACAATGCACACAGTCATGAGACGATTTTCATCGCAGTAGCAAGCTAGTGCCTTGCCATTGATAATGACCAAATTAAGCATGGTGCTAGAAATATCTATTAATTTACATGTATGGTCGGACAAGCCACATGTCTGCTTGAACGCCACGCTTATACAGAATAAAATCGACGTGACAAAATCACCTTCCTGTCATCACAAACTTTGATTTTGAAGTCGTTCTAGTTTGCTACACGTGCGGTGGGACAAGCCACATGGCAGCTTGAACGCCACGCTCCCCATAAAATCCTTGCGACATAATCACCTTCCCGTCGTAACAAACTAATTCATCATCGTCGTAGTACACGGCACGGCCATCGGCCATTTTTGTGAGATACCTCTTATGAGAAGGAAGATGGCCATATCTTTCGTTGGAGTAATAGATGTGGTTCCTCTGCACGCCGCCACGCCCTTCCGCACACACCTCCACAGCCGTGGAGCATGTTGGGCCCAAGAACAATGCATAGTCATGCAAGCTTGTCATCTCTTCCCACCTATAGTGTGTGTTGACATCGACGACTAGGCGGACTAGCTCAAATAGCCTGAAGAAATACTCCCCGGTCTTGACCGCCATAGTCAGCTTGTTGCCCATCTCGAAGATGTAGATGGCATGCACATGCGCATAATCGTCATCCTCCCACAAGAGATAAGGAAGGATTTGGGTGACAACTGCCTCGATGATCGTGACTAGTAGAGGTTCATTTGCGCCGGCGCCGATGTCAAACTTGAGCAGTCTGACCTCATGATAATCTAGCCGGAGCCCGTAGAGCTCCCCATGGAAGAAGGCTATATCCTTGAGGATTCCCGTGCCACATGCTTGCACGGTCCACCCTTTAGCCCAATTAACTCTGCAAAGCGCGGCCATGCAGCCATGGGTGATGGCGGCGAGGATGCATGTCTCGGAGGTGGGTTCCTCGGAGAAGATGATTTTGGAGACTTTGGAGGGGTCGACGGAGTTATGGCTAGGGTCAATCCTCCTTTTCTCAGTCGAGAGCACCACTTTGGCGCGGGAGAAGAGGTTGAGTATCAGGATGGGTCCAACAACAGACACCATGGCCACCCATCCACCTTGGTGAGATCCGACGATCCACTTGCGGGCCACGCCTTTGGGCGTGACTGTAAGACGGACACGCAGGACCCCTTCGTCCTCTAGGCAGTAGAGGTCCTTGGTTTTGGCGCGGTCGTACGTGGAGAGGACCAGCATCGGGAGAGGCGCCGGAGGCGGGCGCCAGGATGCGACGGCGCGCCAAGCCCTGCAGACGGCGGCGAAGCGCACGCGGCTGAGCGGGTTGGCGATCCGGCCGTAGACCAGGTCGAGGAGTTCGTCGGGGAGTTGGGAAGACATCTGCGCCGACGCCGTACGCACGTATGTACGGCGGGTGGATTTGATCTTATCCAGCAGAAGGAGGTACGCTTGCAATGTTTGGGCCGGACCCTAGTTAATTATATTGGACGCTTCGTACGTCTTCGTTTTCTTTCAGACTTAAGAGCTTTATTATTGAATCATTATATAATTGGGGTTACAATCAAACTGCACAGCATAAGCAATTTTTTTGGAACAAAGGTGATCCAAAGACATCTACATACGTCTAGTAGTAGTTGTTGACGTATAATGTGCTGGGAGACTCGAAGCCTTTTGAGGTTCATTTGTTTCTGGTCAAGAACAAGTTTTGGTAATCTCCCCTAGCGGCGGCTAGGGTTTTCATGTCCTCCCTGGCGATCTGATCGTTGGTGAGTCTCTACCCAACAAACCTCGCATCCCCCACGTAGGGGTCCCCTACATCGAGGGAGGCTGCCCTAGCCTCGCACTGATGGAATCGGCCGGGGACGCGCAGTCTGGTACGAGCGGCGGCAGTGGTGCCGCCATGAGATCTGATCTCGATGAGTTCATGGAGCAGTTAAACTTGGAGGATGAAGCCTTTGATGATCGGGTGATTGATGAGAACGATCCCGAGATCAATGAGAGCGTCAGGTGGCTAGCCCTTGCTAGGGTTCACACGGACAAAACCTTCAGCCCGTCGGCCTTCTACAAGGATATGCGGGCGGCATGGAATCCTGCCCAACATGTGCATTTCTGTCCTGTCGGCCCAAATTTGTTCGTTGTTCAGGCCGCGTGCCTCGGCGACTGGGAACGGATGATCGAGCAGGGTCCCTGGTTGTTTAGGAACTTCTTAGTGCTGATGTGCCCCTATGATGGATTCACCAAAGCAGAGGAGGTTCCTATGGTGTTCATGCCAATTTGGCTCCAGATCCACAAACTCCCAGAGGGTTTCTGTAAGAAAGGCATTGTGGAACATCTGCTTAGGAATTCAGGGAAGATTCTAGAGATGAGATTGAATGGGAATACCCGTGGTGACTATGTGAGAATTAGGGTTCACCATGATGTGTGTCAGCCCTTAACCAAGTTCGTTAGTATTGTAAGAGGCAAAGAGCGTCAGGTGTTCCTGGTACGTTATGAGAAACTGGCCCGTTTTTGCAGTGTCTGTGGCATTATAGGCCATGATTACAAAGAGTGTGGCACTGGAACCCACGAGAAGAAGAACAAGAAGTTTGGCGCGTGGTTATATGCAGATGGCTCTAACAAGCCACGGCCGAAAGGTGCTAATCGGGGTGGAGATCAGAAGCCTGACTATACGCCCAGCCGAAGGAACTCGTCACAAAAGTCTGTTGACCCTGAAACTTTGGATACAACCACAAGCCCGTCAAAAACCTCACGGATAGACATGCAAGTTGATCCATCGGTGAGGAAAAGGCTAGCTATGGAGGAGGCGGGCACAGGAGACAAGGTAGGGAACACCAAGGCCCCATCTGGTGTTCTTACTTCGACCCTGGGTAAAGGGGAAGATGGAGGTGGCACTCAGTCACCTACTAGCAGTTCAGGCAGTAAACGGGCCAAACTTGGTTCAGAAGATGTTTCAGATGATTGATCGGCGGCCTCCTTCGAGGAGAACCGCCGGACACAATGAGTTCTCTAGTTTGGAACTGCCGGGGGCGGGGGGGGGGGGGGGGGGGGGGGGCGGGCAGACAGTTCGTGAGGTTTTGGCCCTCTGCAAAGCCAATTCCTCAGGGCTGGTATTTCTCTCTGAAACTAGACAAGCCTCAAGCAAAATGGAGAAAATCAAATGGAGACTGCATATGAAAGGTTTTGCTGGTGTGTCCGGTGATGGGTTGAGTGGGGCCTTGGCACTATTGGAATGAGAATTTGCAAGTGACAGTTCTGGATTCTTGTGCACGGTATATAGACATGCGGATTATAGATGGAGCAAACGATAAATCATGGAGGACGACCTATGTTTATGGAGAACCAGGGTGGAGAACAAACACCGTATGTGGAGCTCTCTGTCAAATTTACGGGCCTTCTCCTGGGAACCGTGGTTGGTCTGTGGAGACTTTAATGAAGCTATGTGGCAACACGAACACCTCTCCCATACGCAACAGTCTGAAAATCAAATGCAACAGTTCAGGAACTGTTTACTCTCATGTGAGTTGATGGACTAGGGGTTCTCCGGGATCCCGTACACATACGATAATGGTCAAGTGGGCAACAGAAACGTTCGTGTTCGTTTGGATAGAGCTTGTGCAGATGAAGCTTGGAAGGATCTGTTTCCCTTTACCCAGGTTGTTCACCTCGCATCCTCATGCTCGGACCACTCTCCTCTGTTGGTGTGTCTATCACATGTGGAACCTCCCAAAAATAAAGCTACACCCAGATATGAGATCATGTGGGAACAGCACCCGGCGTTGGCTTCGGTTATAGCGGATCGTTGGGGGAAAAGCAATCCTGCAAGTACCTTAGGTGCTGTCAGGGATGCTCTAAAAGAGATGATGGTGAATCTTAGTTCTTGGAGTGAGGAGAACTTCGGTCATGTCACGTCTGAAATTGAAAAACTCCACGGACAGCTAGCAGAGCAGCAACTGCAAGACGCGGACAGAGCCTTGATCAATCAGAAGATGTACCGGTTAGATGAACTCCTCTACTGGGAGGAGAAGCACTGGCTAGAGCGATCAAGAATTACGTGGTTAAAGGAGGGAGAACGAAACTCAACATACTTGCATCGTCTGGCTGTGTGGCGGGCGCGTCGGAACTTCATCCAACGATTGTGTAAATCTAATGGTACATGGTGCTCAGTGCCATCAGATATGGAATGTATGGCAACCTCGTATTCTAAGGAGGTATTTACCAAGGATCCAACGCTTACGCCTTCGGGTGTGCTCGACGGAATTTCACCTAAAGTGACACAGGGCATGAATGACATTTTATGTGCGCCCTTCTATGAGGAAGAAGTATCTAATGCTGTGTTTTAGATTGGCTCAATTAAAGCACCTGGCCTTCCAGCTAAGTTTTTTCAGCGAAACTAGGCGGTATCGAAGACGGAGATCGTAGCTGCGGTTCTGGAATTCTTCAAGTCAGGAGTTATGCCAGAGGGAGTGAACGACACAGCCATCGTCCTTATTCCAAAAGTTCAACACCCAAAGGAGCTTAAGGACTTCAGACCGATAAGTCTTTGTAACATGCTTTATAAAATCATGTCTAAATGCCTGGTTAATCGTCTACGTCCCTTGTTGGGGGAATTGATCTCAGAAAATCAAAGTGCATTCATTCCTGGACGACTTATTTCTGATAACTCCATCATTGCCTTTGAGTGCATCCATCATATACAAACTATGAAATCTAACAGACTAGCTGCCTGTGCGTACAAACTGGATCTCTCGAAGGCATATGATCGGGTGGATTGGGATTTCTTGGAGCAAGCCCTAATTAAATGGGGGTTCTCGGTGGAGTGGATTTCATGGATTCTGGCTTGTGTTAAGTCTGTTAAGTTTAGTGGGAAGTTATTTGAGTCGTTTGCCCCAACATGGGGGCTGAGGCAAGGTGACCCACTGTCCCCTTTCCTCTTCCTTGTTATTGCTGATGCATTGTCCTCTCTGTTATCAAAATCAGTTCATGAGGGAGAGTTGAAGGGGATTTCGATTTGTCGTGGAGCACCAATTATCTCTCATCTACTGTTCGCAGATGATACTATGTTACTATTTGAAGCTACGAGCCACCAAGCGAGCATTGTCAAAGGTTTGTTGAACACATATTCCAGAGCGACGGGTCAACTTATCAACCCCCAAAAAGTGTTCCATCCTTTTTTTAGATAATTGCAATGACTCGGTGGCAGCAGAGAATAAGAATATCTTGGAGGTTACACAACAAGTGTTTGAACCTAAGTACATAGGATTACCTGTTCCGGAAGGACGGGTACATAAAGGCCAATTTGAAACCGTGCAGGAGAGGCTTCAGAAAATGCTTGTTGATTGGAGTGAGCAATATGTGTCGTCGGGCAACAAGGAGATCTTAATAAAGGTGGTGGCACAAGCAATTCCTACGTATGTGATGAGTGTTTTCCGCCTGCCGGCATCCGTGTGTGATGATCTAACACGGCTGATGAGACAGTATTGGTGGGTAGTGGAGAAGGGCAGGAGAAAGATGGCTTGGCTCAGTTGGGAGAAGATGATCCTACCCAAAGATAAGGGGAGGATGGGGTTTAGAGACATGCGGGCATTCAATCAGGCGTTGCTTGCGAAACAGGCCTGGAGGCTGCCTGACAGCCCGGATACTCTTTGTGCTCGCCTTCTACGGGCTAAATACTACCCGAACGGAAATATTTTGGACACGGTGTTCCCGTGTAGCTCTTCTGCAGTATGGAAAGGAATTGTATATGGCCTTGAATTGTTGAACTAAGGACTGATCTGGAGCGTGGGGAACGGCACAATGATTAAAACATTGAGGGATGCATGGATTCCAAGGAGACATAATTTCAAACCGATAACCCCGAAAGGCAGCTGCAGATTCAACTGGGTTGCTGATTTCCTGGAGGAGTCAGGAGCTTGGAATGTGAACAGACTATGGCAATATTTTTGGGACATGGATGTGTATGAAATACTGAAGATTCAGACATCCCCGAGGGGTGGGCAAGACTTTCTAGCATGGTTTCTTGAGAAGAATGGGTGTTTTACTTTTAGAAGTGCTTATCGTCTAGCTACATCAGATGGTTCAGCACAGGTGGGGTCTTCTAGCACCGCTCCTGACGGGCACCGGGCGATCTGGCGACGGATCTGGAATGCAAACCTGCCTTTGAAAATGCGGATACTAGCCTGGAAGGTGGTGTCCGGGGCGTTAGCTACTAATGCATGCAAGAAGTACAGACACATTGCTACTCGTGATACTTGCCCACTGTGTGGATCAGAGAAGGAAACCAGCTTCCACGCTCTTGTCACATGCGATCATGCTCAGGCGTTGTGGAGTCAAATGTGCCAAGTCTGCGCGCTGCCGGACAACCAGCTGCTAAAGGACACTGGGCAGGACTGGCTCCTTAATATTCTTCTAAATTGTGATGATGCAATGAGGGACTGCACTATAATGCTTCTGTGGAGAATTTGGTCGCTGCGTAATGATCTCACACATGCTACGGCTATCCCGACGACTGCAGCGACAGCCGACTATCTGCAGAGCTACATGTCATCAATACAGCTGGCTAGGAGATATACCACTGAGGAAATACTGAAGGGGGAAATGTCGACCGTGGTAACTAGCCGAGCTACCCCACAAACAGCAGCACCGGCGCTGCACTGGCCGAGGCCTCCACCGGGACAGATTGCCCTATCTGTGGATGGAGCTTTTTCAGGTGCAGATGGTTCAGCACCAGCGGGAATGGTGTTGCGGAGGAGTGATGGCAGTGTCATCTTCGCTGCGTATCGGTGCATATTCAACGGCAATGATGCCCTAGAAGCCGAACTACACGCTTTAATGCAGGGCATGGCCCTAGCTATTCAACATGGTGAGGGGCCTGTCATTGTTCAAACCGACTCATCGGAAGCTTTGATGGCAATGAAGGGGGACAGTCTTCGGTATTCTGCTTATGGTCACTTGGTAGCTGAGATTCAACATCATATGGGTGTAAGAGAGTTTGTTCCGTTGAAAATTAGACATGAGCAAAATAGGGTAGCAGATCGATTGGCTTCGTATAGTCGTACAGAGAGGACTACTGATGTATGGCTAGGTAGAGGGCCACCTTGTGTGGAGGAACTTTTGCCTCTTGATTGTAACCCTGTGATTTTGGAATAAAATCTCTTCACCCTCGCAAAAAAAAGACGTATAATGTGCTGCCTAGTCTCTTCCATCAAATCGGTCTTTTGATTGCATTGGCTAGAGCATGCACTTCTACATGGTATCGGAGCCAAGAGGTCTTGAGTTCAAGACCCGGCTAGCGCAATTAAATTGCAGCCCACTTTCGGTCCACGATTAGGCCTGAGGGATCCACACGTGAGGGGGAGTGTTTATGTATAATGTAATGCCTAGTTTCTTCCATCAGATCGGTCTTTTGGTTGCATTGGCCTCTTACCTCACAGCATATAACCATTGCTGGTGATATGTCATGGGTATCTTCATCCAGCCATAAATTGGTGGGCATCACTCTATAATCACAGATCGGAGACCAATATCATAGGCCAGACGAACCCCATCCCGAAGTGGCATACGGCTCGACAATAGTAGTGAGGAGACAATCATACCAGATGGCTTGTCCTCTAATCAGGTTACCCATACGATCACGGATGATCATTTTCGCAGAAACTCGCATCAACATTCAGTTTCTGTGACCCCAAGGCAGGAGGCCGCCACTTAGCTACGGTCTTGGCAGGTTTCACTCCATTCTCCCTTCCCGCGGTGGCAAGATCAAGCGCCGAGTCTGGCGCCCATTTCACAGGTTGTCTATTTGACGGCCTGCTTCGATTCGCTTGTGTTGTCTCATATGCATGAAACCTCTCATGTGCACGCGTTAGATTTTCCCCTTTTCTTAACTTTTTTACTGCAAGACACGTAGGTGAAAAGAAAGAAAACAAACAAAACGAATCATGGTAGATGGCCTGACTACTAACACAAACCCACACAGAAAACTAAGAAGAGAAGAACGGTCAAAGTTGTCACAAGCATCATCGTCATCATCGCGACTCCATGGCCATGATCTTCTGACTTTTCAATAGATGACCACCAACCATGCAATCCTCACAACATCACGAGGACTGCATCGGCCCATCCCAAACAGTCAACCGCATGCTAGGGGCAAATAGCTACTCCCTCTATTACACAATACATGACTTCCATTTGTCAAAATATAGATGTATCTAGACATGTTTTACTATATAGATACATTCATTTTTGGACAAATAGAAGTCAAGTATTTTGAAACGGAGGGAGTATGACCCAACCTATGCCGGGAAGTGCAAGGGTGCATTTCCCGCACAAGCCGATCAACCATCATGCCACCGCTCCCTCCACAACATGATGCCACTCGATGGGCTCTCTATCCCCAGCTACCTCTGCCCACCCACTCCCATGCGTTCCTCGGACCCCACTATGCCCGCATTGTAGTCCAAATTCGGCTGATGGCAATGCTAGAGCCTTGGTTTGCTGCTCGACCAGGCTGCTCACCCGTGAAGAGGAACAATATAGAAGGAAAATATTAATAAAATGAGAAGCGGAATTCATTTGACTACTTCTAGATACTTCTACTCCAGCGAAGTATTTGTTTTTTCTTAGATTTAAATACTGTTTTCTAGAGTTCTCTAGCTATGAATAGAATGCTTATTCTTAATCAATGCTTTCTAGGATGTTCTTCTAGCTATAAGTTGAAGTTGAGGTGTGAAGGCTTCCCAATGGCCTATAAATAGAGGTCTTCACTCTAGTTTTAACTAGACGATGTACTACCCCACTAGCTACAATAGAAGTTGGTGTCCTTATCAAAGATCTCGGACTAGAT
Source organism: Triticum aestivum (assembly GCF_018294505.1). Classification (NCBI taxonomy): domain Eukaryota; kingdom Viridiplantae; phylum Streptophyta; class Magnoliopsida; order Poales; family Poaceae; genus Triticum; species Triticum aestivum. Next base: position 840,299,141 of record NC_057801.1, on the reverse strand, counting down.
CTTGTACTCTAGGAGTTTCATAATGAACTCCTTCTACCATGTTGGATTATATTCGCCTCTAGTGCGATATCTAGCACATCAGGTAGAAGTAGTTCCATCAATATTAGTGTTGCAAACTTTGTGCCAGCAAGGCGGAGTTGTTCCTCCACAAGCTTGTGCGCTTCAGCTCGCGTCTAACCTCGTTGGCATGCAGGGAGATGACACAAGAGCCAATGAAGGCTCCACCTACCACGTGTCGGGCCAACGCGTTGTAGAAGCCACCGACTTAGACAAAGAAGACGAGGGTAATGGTGGACGCGCCACCTCCTCTTACGCTTCACCGTCGTACCCCCGGCAGTCATGAACTGCTTCAAAACAAGTGTCCGTTTCAACATGGATGATGTCCATGAGGTGTTTGACGAAACACCTTAAGGTGATTTTATTCTTATTTTGTTGTTGCCATATGAATAGAATTTGGTATAATGTTTCAAAGTATCACTACCGGACTCGCGGCCTATGCCTATGGCCCAGGGCCGTCGGCATAGGTCCTGTGCCGTCGGCATAGATCAATGCCTACGGCTGCCGTAGGCATAGCCCTGCCACATGGCGCGCCCTGGGAAGTCCTGGGCTCCTCTATGCCGACGGCTTTGCCATAGGCATAGTTTTTTTCCTTGTTTTCTCTTTCTCAATTCATTTGACAGCATTTCAAAGCAGAATAATATGAGATTATGCAGAAATATGATAGTTCATCATCTAAACATACTCAAGTTCATCATCATCATTTAAACATAGTCAATTTCATCATCTAAAGATCATCACCGGCGAAAGTTCATGAACATAAAAGTAGTGCAAGACATGGACCATCATAAAAGTAGGAACATGAAAGGTATGGCACGACGACCACGTGCACGGGTTTCATCATCGACATCAAGCAAGACCACCACCGCCAAGACCACCTCCGCCAAAACCACCACCGCCAAAACCACCTCCGCCAAAACCACCACCGCCAAAACCACCACCACCAAGACCACCTCCGCCAAAACCACCACCGCCAAGAACACCTCCGCCAAAACCGCCACCGCGACCACCATCACTCTGCCAGATCGGAGTGACTGGGGTCGACGGAGCAGGAGTCGAGCCACCGGTCCCCTACATGTTTGAGAGAAGATTCTAATGGTAAATATGATATGATAGTGTTGAATGAGCGAGAACTAGTTTGTCAGTAGTTAGGCAAATGTACTAACCGGACTATCACTGCCTAGTGCCACCCATTCATCGAACGTGGGCACGTGTGGGGGTTCTCCCACAGGTGGTGGTGGGGGTCCAATTTGTGGTGGCTCCGTGCGGTTACTCCAAGACGCCAACATAGCCTGGATGTTAGTTCAACCAGCAAACTAGAAGGTCAGAAGGAATGAAAGTGCAAATTTTAGCTTGGTTTTAAGAGGGTAAAACTAACCGTCATCGCTTGACGGTTGTAATCATCATTTGCCTTCACTCGTTTGAACTACTCCCGCACCTCAAGATTCCTATGCTCCACAAAGGCCTGATATGCCTACAAAATTGAGGTTGTTTCTAAGTGAGCATTGCTGAAAATAAACTGAGAATGCTAGAGAGAAAAAGATAAAGGGGAAGTACTTACAGCATGCTGGCGGACTAAGGGAGTCTGTGAACGCCCCGTACTCTCTAACTGGCTCGGGTTGGTAGCCCGAAGGCGTGTGTACGAGATCCAAGGAGTGATCAAGCCATCGAAACACGGATACCGGCCATGTGACTTCCCTTAGATGGCCACCACCGCCGTGTCATCGATCTGCGACTGGGCGACCTCAGGAACAGGAACATCCGGATGCAACTTCTGATAGTTCTGAGTGTAAGACTCCAGGTGCTCCTCGGTCTTGCCGTAGTACTGGCTCTCGCCGTCTTTGGAATCACTCCGCTCGCGGGCCAGCTTCCACGACTCAATGTCTGAGAGCGGCCTCTTCAACTTGTCCTCCTGCAACATCAAACAGAAGTTAGCCATACATAAGAACATGATGGTAAAGAAGAACAAAAATGCATCATGCACATAGATATACCTTCATGGCCTTGAAGCCCCAGTAGTTCCTGTTTCCTTGGCCGCGTGTCCCGTCTTTTCCATGGTTAGCCCGGGCCTTGATGCTCTTGGCAGCAAACTCTGCATCGTCGCCGAGCCACCTATCCACCAAACTCACCCATCCGTCATGCCTTCCATAGCACCAACGAGGAACAACCTATGCAAATTTTGGAAGCATGACATGTGAGCACGAAACATATAGTTGACTGCTTGAAACAATGAAAAGTTAGTAATAGTTACCATCATGAACTGCTCCCTGTTCAAGGTAAGTCGTTGCTTCTGCGCTTGAGTTTGTCATCTTTTGGTGCAGGTAGTAGTGGTAGTACTGCGAGACGGCAACCCAGCGCACCTCGTAGCAACTGACGAGCTTTCTTCTTCGCAGCCGCAAGCAATACCACGTCAGCTCTGGCCTTGTGCTCGTCAAGAACTCTATAGAGTTGCTGCAATCATGCATAAACCAGAAGCAAACAAGGCATGAGTTGAGTGATTCAATGATAAACTATGAACGAAAATGAAGACAAGTGATTCAGAAGAGAACTTACCCAAAAATTGGTGATCACGGCCTTAGCGGCCGTCCCGCACTCGCGTTGTTGCAAGCCTCGTAGTGGGCCCAGCTCGTGGCCAAAACCCGTAGCTGCGGGTCCCTGTCTGGCCGCGGGCAGAATAGGCCAGGACAAAACTCCTTCAACTGGACAGTGATAAGGCCGTTCGGTTTACGACCCTTTCCGCGAAGGATCCAGTTACTGCAAAAGAATCAAAGGATTGCCATGTGTACAATACGAAAATGTTGTCATGTGTTGAAAATATGATTGAGGGGCACTTACTCTGTCCCCGTAGGTTCAATGAGCCACTTGTGCGCCTCGATAGAAGGTGGTGTAGGTAGTCCGGCATTACCACGCAGCCACCCCCGCGGAGCACCCGGTGGCAAGTCACCCCACAACTCGGGGTCAACCTCCCCTCCACCACCGGACTCTCCCTCCTCCTCACCCTCCTCCTCCTCGCCCTCCCCCTCCTCGCCTTCCTGCTCCTCACCCTCCTCCTCCTCGCCACCAGGAACATACTCCTCCTCAGACTTAGAAGGTGCCTCTGTACGGGAGGGCATCGAAGAAGACCCTCCTATTTCGGACACGGCCCAGAGTTTTTTGCCCCGACTGCCTGCCCCCCCACCTCCTCCTTGTCTAGGGGCTCTCCCCCTCCCCCTCCCCATCTAGGGTCTCCTCCCCCGACCCCTCCACCTCCCTGTGAGGTGTCATCCTCACGTAGTCGGGAGGGAACCTTGTGGGCTCGTCCACTCCGAGTAAGTCCTTTGAATTTACTGAGGAAACTGGCGCCGCTGGACTTGCCCATGATTAGCAAACCTGCATTGAGAAGAGAATAAACTATTAGTAAGATATCAAATAAACAAGCATACAGGAAAAACATTAATAACAGAAGAGCACATTAAGCATACTATTGTAATGATCATTAAAAGAACTTACATTTTCTAGAACCCATATGAATCATCACTATTATAATCTATTTGTCGACCGGTCTCATCATCACTATCACGCATATCTTCTTCGTTGTCTGACAGAGGTGGAAGCTCTTCCTCATCGTAAGCGTCTTCATTTAACTTTTCAAGCATAATTATGTCTCTTTGAGTCACAACTGCCTCACCATCAATCCATGCGTCGTCGCCGTTTGGGTCCAGGTCAACAAAAACCAAGTCATCATCCTCATTGTCTCGGACCACATCATCATGTTCCTCTTTCAAGAACACTCCCTCATATGTCATGGGGTTTATGTTGTAGTAATCATCATCGTTTGGGTCCGGTAGGTTACCATGTGGCGACACGTTGAACACAACTTCCCAACCCTTTAGGTACTCTTTCTGGCATGGGTAAGGCAGATAATATACTTCTGTGGCCTGGATAGCGGCGATAAAGAGATCAGCTCCGGCATAGACGGTTGATGCTTTAACTTCAACTAAACCAATAGAAGGCGTATGTCTCAGACCCTTTTTGGGGTCGAACCATCGGCATTTGAACACATTGAGACTTAGGGGTTCGCGGCCATGTTTGAATGTAAGCTCGTATATTTTTCCTACCATTCCGTAGTAATCTACTTTATTATCTCCTTCAGTGAAGACTTCGGTATTTATGGTTTTGGGATCAGGCCGACTGTTCTGGTGCTCCTCTGTATGGAAGCATACCCATTCACATCATACTTCTTGCATGTCATGACGGTAGGGTCAAAACCCATGGAAACCCATCTCAATTCTTCATCCATTGATTCGTTCGGATCATTTCCCTACAAGTTTAATTGAAATTATAGGGTGCATGAGTTTAATTGAAATAGGTAATAGGGAAGTGTGAAAAATTACTTTCTCCATGAACCACGCAACGAAATTTTTCCTTCCATCAGCACCCTTTCGGAGAAGAGCAAGTGCCTCCGCTTTAGTAGGAGGCAGCATTCCCATCCATTCTTCATCAACGAATCAACTACAATAAGAAAAGCGGTATAAGAACTAGGCAAAGTGAACACAACGAATTGACTAAAAGAATGGTGCAAAGGTATTACCTCATCCACTCATCCTCAACTTCCTTGATGATGTGTAAGATATAGAACATGACATCCGCCCACTCATCTCGTGGCATGAGATAAGGTGTCGAGCCTCCAGCCCTGCCACCTTGCTCGATGAATAGAGGCAACTTGGGTTTATACTTGGGTTCTTTTGTATTGTATCGAGACACCTTATTGTGCAACGTGGGAACATGGTCCGGATAGTAAGCTGTCCTGAGGTTTGCCACCTCCTCTAGGATAACTGCCTCAGCTATGGAAGCTTCAATCTTAGCTTTGTTTCCACATTTCTATCTCAGATGCTTGTTCTATCTCTCAGGGCCATACTGCGAACGATTCTGCACAGGCCCCCCCAACAATACCTCGTTCGCGAGGTGCAAAATGAGATGTGTCACCGGAGTAAAGAAGCCTGGCGGGAAGATCTTCTCTAGCTTGCATATCAACTCCGACGCCTTCTTATGCATTTCTTTTATCTTCTCAGGACATACTTCTTTAGCACAAAGCGTGCGGAAGAAATGGCTTAACTCCGCAAGCACACACGAGACACGCTCGGGAACATAGCCCTGAACCATCATCAGCATAATCCGCTCAATCCATACATGATAGTCATGACTCTTGAGCCCTGTCACTTTGCTCGTTGAAAGATTGACCCCATTACTTATATTTGACGCATAACCATCAGTGAACTTCATGACGTGTTTCAGCCACTTCAATGCCTCCATCTTATGATCCTTTTTAAGTACGAAATCAGCATCTGGCTTGAACCAAGATTTCCGACTGCCTGTGGGAGGCTGCATGTGTATACGTGGTCTATCACAAATATTCTGTTGATCGATTCTAGCATTAACATTATCCTTTGTCTTATCAGGAATGTTGAGGATCATGCAAAAAAGGGACTCTGCAACATTCTTTTCGGTGTGCATCACGTCGATGTTGTATGGAAGTTTGAGGTCCTTAAAATAGGGAAGCTGCGTGAAGGGGGTAATGTGAGTCCTGTTGTGCGTCTCACCATAAGCTTCAAAACTTTTTTTCCCTTTACCTTTTCCTTTGCCCTTGCCCTTGTCTTCGCATGTGGCTTTGGCTTTGGCTTTGCCTTTGCCTTTCCCTTCGCCTGCAGGCTTAAGAGCTTTCAGCTGAGCAAGCACATCCGCACCAGAAAACGTTGGAATCTCGTTTACTTCATGGACAACTTTGCCTTTTGTGAAGTTCTTCTTGTCTTCTCTATCAGGATGGTCTGGAGGGAGGAACTGTCGATGCAGGTCAAAGGCAACATACTTGCCACCCTTCTTCAGCCAAATGAAAATCAAGGACTGCATGCACACTGGGCAAGGCATCATTCCACTTGTACACCATCCGCAGAACAGGGCATAGCCGGGAAAGTCATGCATGCAATACTGTAGCCAAACTTTCATCAAGAAAATTTTCTACAGATGCCGGTCGTATGTCAACCTCGAGAAGTACCAAGAATGGTGCAAATCATCCACCAACGGCTGCATAAACACACTCAAATTCTTCCCCGGATATTCAGGCCCGGGAATTATAAGCGACAGGAACATGGTCTTGCGTTGCATTATGGCGCCGGGAGGGAGGTTGAGCGGAATAACAAATAGGGGCCAGCGGCTGTATGGATTAGACGACATACCATATGGATTGAACCCATCACCTGGTATAGCAACTCTGACACTGCCAGCCTTGGCTGCTTCTTCCGGGTACTCTATATCGAATGACTTCCATGCTTCACCTTCTGATGGATGTACAATTTTTTTGGATTGTACCTTTTCCCTTCCTTGTGCCACTTCATCATTTTGGCAGACTCCTCGGTGATGAAAAGGCGCTGCAGTCTTTTTATAAAATCAAGATACCGAAGAACCTTCACAGGGATTTTTAGCTGCTGCTTCTAACCATGCTGATCGACCACCTCAATATACCGAGAGGAACTTCACTTCCTACAGTAGTTGTCATCCGCATACTCATGCCTAAACAAAAGGCAATTCTTTGGACGAACATGTATTTTCTCATAATCCATGGAGAGTGCCTTCATGATTTTCTTCGTAGCGTACATGGTTTTCGGCAGTTCATGGCCCTCGGGTAGGCTGTTAGCCCATACTCCCAGAAATGCTTCGAAGCAACCTTGGCTACAGCCGTACTCAACCTTGACTGCCATCAGTTGCGAGATGGCATCCAGCACAGACAGCTTGGCACCCTCATAAAGAGGTTTCTTTGACGAGGCCAAGATTTCCAAGAAGTCCTTTGCGGTTTCCTCCGGCTCCTCCGGTTCATTCGTTAAATGTGACGGAGGTGTCGGCTATGCAGCAAAGACATCATCTAGCATGTCTCTAACCCAATCATCCTCATAACAAGCGACGCGTTGTCGTATCACCTCCTCTCTACCACGGACCCGCTGGGCAAAGTTTATCGGCATATTAAAGTTGGGCATAAATCCATGCGTGCGAAGGAGCTTAGTCATCTCACTCTTATCTCTTCGGATACGTCTCTTACATTTGGCACACGGGCATTCTGGCACCATCCTCATTGGACTACGGAATTTCTCTTGCAAAAAAACATCAGTTTTTTCGACCCACTCCGTTGTTACTTGATTCCGACGGAAAAACCCACTATACATCCACTAATTATCTGTCATCTCTGCTTTATTAGAAGCCACACAACAAAATTACGGATTCATTTAAATTACTCACATCAATATTTTATGTTTTACAAGGTTGACGAGAAACGACATTTAATACACCTACATCTCTAATAGGTAAAGATGGGTCCTAATCCCACCCGAGAATGTGTAGATTGAGTACGTTATCCATGCTCTACCGCATTCTGAGACAAAATTTCAGCTGCACCTCCCCGCTGTTCTCCAAATACACGTCTCGGCAAAATGCCGAGAGAATGTACATCCGGAGAACAACAGGGAGGCACCGCTGAAATCCTATCTCGGAACGGGGTAGAGCATGAACAACGTACCCAATCTACACATCCTCGGGCTGTCCGTGGAAAGCGCTGGACAATCCGAAAGAGCTGCGGTGATAAATATGCAATTGAATGCATATCGATGCAACCCTTTCGGACGGGAGACCTAGGTTACGCGACTTGATGTGAAAATTTAATCTAGTGACATGGAAAAAAAAGTGGACGAGGTCATGGAATTGTTGCTCACCCTCCGATGTAGTGGATGTAGTCGATCAAAGAAGGGACGATCGTGGACCAACACCTCCAACGTCAACGGTCACTCCACGAAAATGGAACACCACAAATCCTGTTAATTCCACCGAGTGCAAAAAAATAGGTTAAGCATTGACACTTTAAACTATGAAAAAAATTCATATTTCGTCAAGTGTCAAATTTTGTCCTTCAATTTTTGTAGCAAGATCATCATGATTAAATAACCACTCATCATATGACAATTTTGGAGCACATCTCACACAACTATTTTAGAAACTAAATGTCACATAGCAAGTATTTAGACACAGCTCCACCTCCTATCCATGCCATCTCTAGACGTCAACAACTCAAAGAAGATATGACACAAACATCAACTCAAAAAATTGTTTTGCATGCATATGTGAATAGACTTAGGGGCTGAATACACCATTCTTGAGACTCACACGAGACTCACAAATATAAACATTTTTTTGTTAATTAATCCCATATGCTTGTGCATGGCAGCACAAAAGAAGATCCGGCTTATGGACATTATATGTCATATTGTCATAATCCATTAATCTCACATGCATATATTGTCATAATCCACTATATATCATATTGGTCCATACATAGTAGTTATTTGCAGCAAATTAACATGAAACTATGAGTGTCACAGTAGGAAAAATGAAAAAAAAGAGCCAAGCTCACCGGGCAGAGGGGCGTCACGGCGATGGGGGGGGGGGACGGGAGGGACGGGGCTGGGCGTGGTCGGCCGGAGCAGAGGAGGCCACCGACCGGAGCTAGCACCAGGGTCGGCCGGAGCCGCGGCCAGGCGACCTCGGGGCGGCCACAGCACAGGGTCGGGGAGGCCAAGGCGGGGTCGGGGAGGCCGGTGCGACGGTGCGGACTGCCGGGATGGCAGTGGGCGGGGCAGAGAGCTCGGGTGGAGGCGGGACAGGCGAGGCAAGGGGAGGGGCGAGGGTGGAGCGGCGGCGGGCGGGCGGCGTGGAGCGGCAGGCGGCGGCAGCGGCGCGGGTCGGGCTCGGGGGCGCACGGGATCTCGGGGTCAGGGAGGAATGAGTGGAGGGGGTGACCGGCCGGGGATGTATAAGGGGAACTGTGCCGACGGCTAAGCCGTCGGCATATGTCTCGATGCCACGTGGCACCTATGCCGACGGCTTAGCCGTAGGCATATATTTTTTATTTTTTTCTTTATTATTTTATTAGCAATAAATTTAAATTTTTAAATTAAAATCTACTACTAATTTTAATTTTAGTTTTCTTATTAGCAACAAATTTATATTTTTAAAATAAATCTACTACTAATTTTTATTTTTCCTTTTTTATTTTATATAAATTATTTAATGTTTTCTTATAGTTATATTGCGGAGGGGAGGGGACGGGAGGCGCCGAACTCGAGCAGCTTCGTCCGCCAAGCATGCTCGATCTAGAGCTTAGTTGGTCAGGTGAGTGAAGGGGGAGGGGTCGTCGACGGTGGGGGTGGGGGTGGGGCGCGCGGTAGCCCTCCAGGTGCCATCGCCGGCGCTGTCCGTGAGGGGGCCACACCCCGGAGACGCGTGCCGCCTCTTCGGACATGCCACAACACCACCCTGCATGTATGAGGGGCCGGTGTGACACTCCGGTGGCATTGCTACCCCCCCCCCCCCCAGGGCCCCCGTCCCGCCTAACCGTGGAGCGGTTGACCACGAGATCTAACCCCGGGACTTCCCATAGATGGGCTTTGACCAGTGGACCTCTCCATCCAGTTGTGTCAGGTCAGCCTAGAGGGACACCTGGGAGCAACATCCAGGCCAAACCCACAGCTACATCCCCTCCGTGTAGATCCGACGCGTCCGTTTCCTCCCTCCAGGTGCCGGCGGCGGCGCCGTAAGTGAGCTGGGAGGCCACGCCCCGGACACGCGTGCCGGGCGTTTGCAATCGCCACAACACTTTCAGACTTGTGAGAAGCCGCCTACGCAAGATTGGCGGCATGCTAGCCCACGGAGGCCGCCTTCCACGGTCTTAGACATGCGAAGGGCAATCCGCATAGAGGGTAGTGTTCGGATACATCTCCGTCGCCAAAAACTATGAAAAATTACCATCATTCCTATAGCACATGTGCCCACGTCGTGTAAAAAACTCATGATTTTATCGTGATCCGAGTATTTAATAATGTTCACGCCACACCGTTACCGCAGAACGTCTACTACTGTGTCGTAGCCGTCCGTGAGGGGGGCCACGCCCCGGAGACGCGTGCCGCCTCTTCGGACATGCCACAACACCACCCCGCATGTATGAGGGGCTGGTGCGACGCTCCGGTCGCATTGCCACACCCCCCCAGGGCCCCCGTCTGGCCCAACCGTGGAGCGGTTGACCACGAGATCTAGCCCTGTGACTTCCCACGGACGGGCTTTGACCAGTGTGTTGGAAATATGCCCTAGAGGCAATAATAAATTAGTTATTATTATATTTCCTTGTTCATGATAATCGTTTATTATGCATGCTATAATTGTATTGATAGGAAACTCAAATACATGTGTGGATACATAGACAACACCATGTCCCTAGTAAGCCTCTAGTTGACTAGCTCGTTGATCAACAGGTGGTTACGGTTTCCTGACCATGGACATTGGATGTCATTGATAACGGGATCACATCATTAGGAGAATGATGTGATGGACAAGACCCAATCCTAAGCCTAGCACAAAGATCGTGTAGTTCGTATGCTAAAGCTTTTCTAATGTCAAGTATCATTTCCTTAGACCATGGGATTGTGCAACTCCCGGATACCGTAGGAATGCTTTGGGTGTACCAAACATCACAACGTAAATGGGTGGCTATAAAGGTGCATGAGGGAGTCCTAGACTAGGGGGTGTCCGGATAGCCGAACTATCATCATCGGCCGGACTCCAAGACTATGAAGATAGAAGATTGAAGACTTCGTACCGTGTCCGGATGGGACTTTCCTTGGCGTGGAAGGCAAGCTTGGCGATACGGATATGTAGATCTCCTACCATTGTAACCGACTCTGTGTAACCCTAGCCCTCTCCGATGTCTATATAAACCGGAGGGTTTTAGTCTGTAGGACACGACAACAACACAACAACAATCATACCATAGGCTAGCTTCTAGGGTTTAGCCCCCTTGATCTCGTGGTAGATCCACTCTTGTACTACCCATATCATCAATATCAATCAAGCAGGAGTAGGGTTTTACCTCCATCGAGAGGGCCCGAACCTGGGTAAAAACATCATGTCCCTTGTCTCCTGTTACCATCCGCCTAGACGCACAGTTCGGGACCCCTACCCGAGATCCGCCGGTTTTGACACCGACATTGGTGCTTTCATTGAGAGTTCCTCTGTGCCGTCACGATCAGGAAGGATGCCTCTTCCCGTATTTAAAGACGGTACCATTGCAAAAGGAGCTTTGGCCGCCGGCCAAACTATCTAGCTTGGTGGTTTTCTCATGACCGCCTGTTCGGCCGCCGCTCCGACGATGACCTCTCAGGTCATCGGAAACAATCTTCACGTCAACTCGGAATTTGCCGAGAAGCTGGATCCGATGGAGCTCTCTTCCGTAAACGAGCTCTTGGATCGCATTGCCGCCCTGGGAGTCACTACAGACTACGATCAGATTGGGCTTAAAACTGATCTGAGAGAGATTAACTCTCCCCAGGTTAGCCACCACGTTACGGTGGTAGAGAAACAATGCTTCGACTCTTCTGTATTAAATACTAGTTATGTCCGGACTCCTGATCCCTCCATGCCGGATTCCCGCGGAGGGACGGACGTCAATCAAGTACTAAACCTAAATTCAGGCACCGAACCAGACTCGTTGGACAACATCCAGCAATCCAAGCTTCCAGATTCGGAAACTTGTCGGCCCTTGAGCCTCAAGTTGGGCAGGGTTCCGGACTTAATGCCACCCGCCCACCCAAGCATAAGCGATCTATCCCAAATCCGACAAGAGCCCACGGAGACAGTACATCATTACTGGGCGAGATTCCTCCTGGTCATGGACAGGATAAAGGACTGCCGTGAGGAGAGCGCAATTTCAATTTTCTGCAAAAATTGCACGGACATAGGAATCGCTAACGCTGTAAGTCACCGCGAAATCACACGCTTCACCGACCTGGCGTCCATAGTACGAAAGTACTACGCGATGGAGAGTATCCGGAAAACTGAAACTAATTTTTGGGACAATCAGGCGCCGAACACATCCCTAGTCCGAAAAAAGGGTGCATCATGCTCAGGCACCCAGGGCAAAAACCAAAAAGCAAAAACCCCATAAAGGGCACGGAACCGTACTGGAGGGATGGCTCAGCGGACCCAGTAAAATTCATAGTACAGAGGGCGCCGCTCCAACACATAGCCTTCGAGCATGTTGGATACTGCGGCAGGTGGCCAAAAGTGGCGAAGAACTCCTAGCCCCGGAAAACCACCCCAACAGTACCAGTACGGTATTAACAGTCTTCGAGACTTTCGCATCAAATAACATGCGAAAATGAACAATCCGCAACCTCGCCGAAGTGTACCAAGTAGCAACAACAAATCCATGGAGCGACACGGCTATCACCTTCAATGCCAGCGACGAACCTAAGTTCCGAACAGCCCGAGCACTAGCCGCATTGGTCCTTAGTCCAATTGTGGACGACTTTCGCCTGGCCAAGGTGCTCATGGATGGCAGTAGCGGATTAAACCTCATCTATGAGGAAACCCTTCGAAAAATGGAAATAGACTGGAGCCGCATTGAGCGAAGCAGCACAACCTTTAGAGGAATAATCCCTAGTCGGGAAGCACGCTACACATGAAAAATTACACTTGATGTGGTGTTCAGCTCGCCGGACAATTACAGGTCCGAGGAGATCACGTTCCAAGTGGCCCCGTTCAGCAGCGGATACCACGCTTTATTAGGACGAGAGGCATTCATAATCTTCCAAGCCATACCGCATTACAGGTACATGAAGCTTAAAATGCCCGGGCCCAATGGAACCATCACTCTTGTCAGTTATCCGGACACAGCACTCCGCGCCGAAAACAAGACAGCTGCGCTAGCCCTAGAGGCACTATCCGAAGCCCTAGCTGCAGAGGAACTCACCGCGCTGCGCTCTACGGTAAACAGGGATGATGTGATACTCGATAAGAGATCCAAGTCCACGTCTTTTAAACCACCGGACGAAATAGTCAAATTCCAGGTCCATCCAACGGACCCCACAAAGACGGCCTCCATTGGGGCACAATTAAACCCTGATGTAGACGCCGCACTACGAGAATTCCTTTGGGAAAATTGGGACATCTTTGCTTGGCACCCTTCAGACATGCCAGGAATCCCATGCAGATTGGCAGAGCACAGCCTAAACATCCTAAAAGGATTCAAGCCAGTCAAACAGGCTCTTCGGTGATTTTCCGAACCCAAAAGACAAGCAATGGGAGAGGAGCTAGCGAAACTATTAGAAGCCGGATTCATCAGAGACATCAAACATCCTGATTGGCTAGCAAACCTGGTAATGGTTTCGAAAAAAGACAAATCTTGGCGCCTGTGTGTCGATTTTAAAGACCTTAACAAGGCTTGTCCAAAAGATCCTTTCCCCCTTCCCTGCATCGATCAAATGATCGACGCTACTGCAGGGCACGATTCATTGTGCTTCCTCGACGCATACTCCGGCTACCTTCAAATCAAGATGGCGGAGTCAGACCAAGCCGCAACGGCATTCATTACTCCATACGGACCATTCTGCTTCAACACAATGCCCTTCGGACTCAAAAACGCCGGCGCAACATATCAGCGCATGATTCAGACATGTTTGGCGACCCAGATCGGCAAAACAGTAGAGGCATACGTAGACGACGTGGTCGTAAAAACCAAACACGTCGAAACTCTAGTAGACGACTTGAAGCTCACATTCGACAACCTCCGAGCATATGACATTAAGCTCAATCCAGAAAAATGCGTTTTCGGCATACCAGCCGGAAAGTTCTTGGGCTTCATTTTATCTGGTAGAGGAATTGAAGCAAACCCAGCCAAGATTTGAGCTCTGTCACAGTTGGATATTCCAAAAGACCTCAAACAAATACAAAAATTGACTGGATGTGTGGCGGCTCTAAGCCGCTTCATCTCCCATTTGGGGGAAAAGGCACTGCCCCTCTACCGCCTCCTCAGGCGCACCGAACACTTCGAGTGGACAGATGCTGCCACGGCCGGACTCGAAGAAATAAAGGCCATATTGGCAACAAATCCGGTCCTGGCCGCGCCCAACTTGGGCGAACCAATGTTATTATACATCGCGGCAACACATCAAGTGGTAAGCGCGGTGCTCATCGTCGAACGAGAAACAGAAGGACACAAATTCCCTCTTCAAAAACCAGTGTACTACGTGTCCACTGTCTTAACTCCATGCAAGTCCCGGTACCCGCATTACCAAAAGATAGCGTACGCGGTGTTCATGTCATCCCGGAAGCTGCGACACTACTTTTAAGAGTGTTCGATAACAGTGGCCTCCGAAGTACCCCTCAACGACATTATAAATAACCGCGACGCGACGGGCAGGATTGCAAAATGGGCCATCGAGCTCTTACCATTCGACATAACCTACAAACCACGGCGAGCTATAAAGTCGCAAGTCTTGGCCGACTTTATCGCTGAATGGACCAAAGCCGAACTCCCTAAAGAGTACGGCGCATACTCCAATTGGATCATGCATTTCGACGGCTCCAAAATGTTGGCCGGCTTGGGGGCTGGCGTCGTATTGACGTCCCCAACTGGAGACACAGTCCAATATGTACTACAGATAATGTACACGGACTCCAACAATGCAGCCGAATATGAGGCCCTCCTACATGGTCTCCGGATGGCAATCTCCATGGGTATTCAACGCCTAGAGGTGCGCGTGGATTCAAACCTCGCAATATCCCAAATAAATGGAGACTTCGACGCCAAGGATCCGAAAATGGCAGCCTATCGTAATGCCGTCTTAAAAATGTCAGCTCGGTTCGAAGGACTCGAATTCCATCATGTAGCCCGGGATAATAACCAGGCAGCCGACGTGTTGGCACACATCGGCACAAAATGCGACGCCGCCCCTCCAAACATCTTCCTGGAACGGCTCTTTAAGCCATCCGTATTATGGGAAGAGGAGTCCGGAAGTAACAATCCGGAAGCGACCGCACCACCCAACACAGAACAATCTGACGTAATCGGTGGCTCAACCAATGAAATAACACCTTCAACCCACGAAATAATGGCAGTAATTGCCCCGTGGACAGAACCATTCCTAGCCTACCTAATCAGGCAGGAACTTCCCGAAGACCAAAATGAGGCCCGCTGCATAGTCCGGCGATCTAAAGCCTACAAGGTCCATGAGGGAGAACTTTATAAGAAAAGCACAACCAGAGTCCTTCAAAGGTGCATCTCCGAAGAGGAAGGGCAAAATCTTCTGGCTGAAATTCATGCCGGACTAGGCGGACACCACGCTGCAGCCCGGGCCCTTGTAGGCAAGGCTTTCCGTACAGGATTCTATTGGCCGACGGCCCGGGCAGACGCTCAGGACTTAGTCCAGCGATGCGTCGGTTGCCAGTTCTTTGCTAATCAGAGCCACATGCCACCCACCGCCCTCAAAACTATACCCATCACCTGGCCGTTCGCGGTCTGGGGGCTTGACATGGTCGGAACCCTTAAAGAGGGAACCCACAAGCAAATGTACCTATTGTTCATGGTGGACAAATTCACCAAATGGATAGAGGCCAAGCCAGTTAAAACGGCCGAATCCGAACCCGTGATAGACTTCATATCCGGGGTAGTACACCGTTATGGCGTCCCCCACAACATCATCACTAACAACGGCACGAATTTCATGGCCGACGAGGTTAAACTCTGGTGCAAAAACATGGGCATCAAGCTCGATACACTTCAGTCTATCACCCTCAAACTAACGGTCAAGTCGAACGAGCAAATGGTCTAATTATAAGCGGCATTAAGCACAGGTTAGTGTGGTCCCTTACGGAATCTAACACGCACTGGGTAGAGGAGCTCGACTCCGTACTCTGGGGGCTGCGGACCATGCCAAATCGTACTACCGGATTCACACCATTCTTCATGGTATACGGCGTAGAGGCAGTTTTGCCCTGCGATATAATTCATGACTCACCTCGAGTGCGCATGTACGAAGAAAGAGAAGCCGAGTTGGATCGGCAAGACAGTTTGGACGCATTGGAGGAGGAGCGCGACGTGGCTAAGGCTCGTTCCGCATTCTACCAGCAGCAGGCTCGAAGATATCAAAGCAGAGAAGTACGGGCCAAATCCTACAATGTTGGCGAACTAGTTCTACGTCTGCCGGACAAGAAAAAGGACAAACTCAAGACCAAGTGGGAAGGTCCCTTCATCATCGACCAAGTCCTGACCGGCGGAGCATACCGTCTACGAAACGCATCGGACAACCGACTCGAGCCGAACCCATGGAACGCAGCCCGCCTCCGAAGATTCTATGCCTAGCGCCGGACTAAGAGTTCGTCTCCTTCCTCCGTCCACATTTTATACTTCAGTTGTCTTTCGTTTCTCTCTTTGCTTATCCCTTTTCTCATAAAGCCTTTCAGGGCTGATCTGCGCATTGTTCGCACACTTGACGTGCTACCCGCACTCATTATACCTGGGGGCTTCTTTAAAAGAAGCTTATTTATACAGGCCTTATGCCTAACACATGTGTCAAACTTCCGCATGTACCTTTTATTCACCATTATATGCATCGATATGACTTAAGTTTTGGCCAAGCTGGGTTGCCTGGCTCCTGTGCTTACCCCTACGTTCCCGATTGTTTGGCTAGGTGGTAAAGGGAGCACCTCTGCGATTGTTACTGCCGGGTCAGTCGGATGTGTACCTCAGACTGGGTGAAGCCGAAAGCTAGCGTTCTTAAGGGAATATTCGGTCGGTGAATTGAAAGATGATTTTTTACTTATTTATTTATTTACCTGCCCCCAGATGCTTTTCTGCTTTTTTCGCAGTCCGGACATGCACTTTAGGGCATGCCTCCCAGGGAAAGGAACCCCTAATGGAACTATTCTCCCTGGAAGATGTTTCTTACTACCCATGTAATATAACATAACTAGTTGGGCACTTGTCTGATAAAGCACTAATGACCCCTACGCCTGGTCTCCATGCATGCCCCGGTTTTTTCATAACCGTGAGGGTATTCGGACACACTTTGGACTCTAGGGTCCCGAGGCTGAAGCGAAAAGGTCCGCAAAGACAAACGATCTACAATCCGGCTAGAAGACATTATAAATGTCATTTTAAAGTACATCGTCAAATTGGCTGACCGTACTCCTCCTCAATCCCTTCTAACAGGCTATCTAATTTACAGTCCTGTTGGGAATACTTAGTGGCCAACTCTACTTGGCCATACATTAAGCTCACAGGGATCTCCTTCCCATCGGGCCCCACAGGTCCAACCTCAGCCATGTGGTTCGGGTCCACCTTTGTATACCGCGTCTTCACCATGGCCCAGGCCTCCCTGGCGCCTTGACGGCATGCCGATATCTTCCACAGACGGAAGCGCTGCCGTGCTCCCTGAAGCTTCTCCGCAAGCCCTCCAAGACCCTCGGGTAGGGAGATGGACGGCCATAAGGCCTGGACGACGCCACTCATCGCCTGCCGGATATGATCGCGCAGTTGCAGCAGCTCGGGAAGTTGATCACCCGTCGAACCGGGCATTTCCTCCGCAGGGCGGCCTGTGAGCACACCTACAGACACATTTATGTCAATCAGCTTCCTCGCCGAACTCTTCTTTTCAAAAGAGTTTGCTCAAGCACTTACTATAGATGCCGCGACGAAGCCGCCGATTCTCCTTTACGGAGTCAGACAGCTGGACCCGAACATCTTTCAGTTCTTCGCTCAGCTGGGTGTTGGCATCTTGGAGTTTATTTTTCTCCTGCTGCACCTTCATAAGAACCCTCTCGCCGGCCTTCAACTAGCGCAGTAGCTGTTGCTTGTCCGGATCAACTCCGGCAACATCTGCAATATTATTGTCAGATTTATACGCACGTTGCAGGCCATAAACTGCTCATATTTTCAAAATACGCGTTACCAGTGGGGGCCTCTATGCCTCCTCCTGCGGCTAGGGCGGCCTCAAGTTGGGCCTTGCACTCTTGCAGCTCCTGGGACAGCTGGGTATTCTTCTCCGTAAGATCCTGCATATCATATGATACTTAAATCAGTTATTCTAACTACTTTAAGTCTCGGGGGCTACTGGCACATATAGCTATTAAAATTCCTTACCCGTATGTCCTTCACATACTGCTCCATGGCTCTGGTTAAACCATCTTGAGCGGCACGGAGGTGCGCGTCTCCCACATTAAAGGCATCTAAAGCCTCCGGAGAGAAACACGCGTCACGAAGAACTGTCCGGCGGCGCCTGTGATTCATGGCGCTCTTCACCTCAGACCTGGTGGCGGACAGCCTGTCGGCATCCTCCGTTGGAGGAGCATCCGGCTTGCGCTTTGCACTCGCCTCCCCCTCCGGACCAGGTGCTGGAACCTGGCTGGCGGAGGTCTGGTTAGCAGCCTCTCCGGACATAGCCCGGCGAGCGCTCTTTTTCCTGGAAGGGCCATGAGCATTAATATGTCTCCTAGCAATCTTTCCCTCACAAGTGGTGGTGTGTTATACCGTTGCGGCGATGTTTTGATTCGCACGGCACCCCTCTTCCGCCTGCTGGGCCGAGCTGACCCTCGTTGGTCAGCCGCCGCGGGTTCGGCTTCCCGCCTTAAAAGCACCTCCTGCGAGACACCGTTGGTATGCCGTGGTCAGAAATAAAGTCCGGACGAGGTAATGGTGTCAGAGCTCCGGTCATAGTTACCGGGGAAGTCGAAGATAAACCGGGGTAGTCAGCCGTAATGGCGACTAGAGCATTGTCCATGCTGAGTTCGTGGAACACCCCATTGATCAGCTCCACCTTTATGTCCGGATCCTCTTTGGAGGTCGGATCAAGGGATCTTCCCGGATCCTCGGGTTGTGGAGTCGGGCTATGTATGCCCTCCACATCCCGGCGCAGTCCCTGCGTCAAAGTCATAAAATAAGACATCTAACTTTGAGAGCACGGACCGGATAGATAAACGTCCACTTACCCAGCTCCGAGGATTATTCATGGAGAATCCGTTCAATGGACTCGTTTGGAGGAAGTCCTCCTTCTCCCCCTTGTACAAGCTGGACATGATCTTCACCAGATCTCCGGCCGATCCCGGCCCCTTGCAGCCATGACGGGTGGCATCGTCCTCCCTGTTGAAATCCCACATGGGGTGGCCCCGATATTGGAGCGGCTACACCCCTCGCATAATGCACGTGGCCATGACTCCAATCATGGTCAATCCGGAATGAGCCAGCAACCTTATCCGGCTCATCAGATAATGGACACTCCTGTCATCCTACCGTTGAAGGATCCGCGGGCGCCAACTCAGGCGTTTCTTCAGAGGAGCGTTGCTGAACTCCGGGAGGCCGATCCGAACTGGGTGTGGCAGTGGAGCATCTTCCACATAAAACCATTCCGAAGGCCAGTCTTCGGACGCCTTCTTTGGGGTTCCGGATAGATATCCGGTCCCGGCGATGCGCCATACTTCGGCTCCGCCCACTTGATATATCGACCCCTCGTGAGAACGGGGTACAAGACAAAACAATCTCTTCCACAACGCAAAATGGGGATCAATGCCCAAGAACAGCTCGCAAAAAGCTACGAAGCCCGCTATGTGCAGAATGGAGGCGGGCGTAAGGTGGTGAAGCTGGAGTCCGTAGAACTCCAGAAGCCCCCGGAGAAACGGATGTATGGGAAATCTAAGCCCCCTTATTAGATAAGGGATGAAGCACACCGACTGTCCTTTGTAGGGACTGGGGGTATTCTCCGCCTGTTTTCCGCCCTTGTAGGTGGCCAGCCCGGCTCGAACCGGGACCATAAAGGCCGGAGGAAGGTATCCCGCCACCTGGAGCGTCACCAGCTCGCTGTGCGGGACCAAGCATCTCCTCCAATCTCCTGGCTGAGGGCTGGGAGCGCGAGAAGAGGAGCCGCGTCAACAGTCCATGATGGAGTGGATTTTTTGGTCAGAGGCGCTCCGATGAGTACTCGCGGAAGGAGGATGGTGTGATTTGGATCTGGATTCCTGCCTCTCTTATAGGCAGCTTATTCGCACGATTTGGGGGTAAAATGTAAAACTACCATGGCCTTTCGCATTCGTACAACACATGGAAGAAGGCCATTATTGGACGTGGAAGCCGAGGAGTGCTACATTTATAAGGAAGCCGGACACTATTCGGCAATCACATGGAATTTGGAGGAGAACCCGCCTTGCAACGCCGAAGACAATATACGCACCGGACTCGTCGTCATTAAAGCCTGGTTCGGGGGCTACTGAGGGAGTCCTGGACTAGGGGGTGTCCGGATAGCTGAACTATCATCATTGGCCGGACTCCAAGATTATGAAGATAGAAGATTGAAGACTTCGTCCCGTGTCCGGATGGGACTTTCCTTGGCGTGGAAGGCAAGCTTGGCGATACGGATATGTAGATCTCCTACCATTGTAACTGACTCTGTGTAACCCTAGCCCTCTCCGGTGTCTATATAAACCGGAGGGTTTTAGTCCGTAGGACACGACAACAACACAACAACAATCATACCATAGGCTAGCTTCTAGGGTTTAGCCCCCTTGATCTCGTGGTAGATCCACTCTTGTACTACCCATATCATCAATATCAATCAAGCAGGAGTAGGGTTTTACCTCCATCGAGAGGGCCCGAACCTGGGTAAAAACATCGTGTCCCTTGTCTCCTGTTACCATCCGCCTAGACGCACAGCTTGGGACCCCCTACCCAAGATCCGCCGGTTTTGACACCAAGAGTGCACTACAGGTATCTCTGAAAGTGTCTGTTGGGTTGGCACGAATCGAAACTGGGATTTGCCACTCCGTGTGACGGAGAGGTATCTCTGGGCCCACTCGGTAGGACATCATCATAATGTGCACAATGTGATCAAAGAGTTGACCGCGGGATGATGTGTTACGGAATGAGTAAAGAGACTTGCCGGTAACGAGATTGAACAAGGTATCGGTATACCGACGATCAAATCTCGGGCAAGTACAATACCGCTAGACAAAGGGAATTGTATACGGGATCGATTGAGTCCTTGAAATCGTGGTTCATCCGATGAGATCATCGCGGAACATGTGGGAGCCACATGGGTATCCAGATCCCGCTGTTGGTTATTAACCGGAGAACGTCTCGGTCATGTCTGCATGGTTCCCGAACCCGTAGGGTCTACACACTTAAGGTTCGATGATGCTAGGGTTATAAAGGAAGTTTGTATGTGGTTACCGAATGTTGTTCAGAGTCCCGGATGAGATCTCGGACGTCACGAGGAGTTCTAGAATGGTCCGGAGGTAAAGATTTATATATGGGAAGTCCTGTTTTGGTCACCGGAAAAGTTTCGGGTTTTATCGGTAACGTACCGGGACCACCGGGAGGGTCCCGGGGGTCCACCAAGTGGGGCCACCATCCCCGGAGGGCAGCATGGGCCAAGTGTGGGAGGGGACCAGCGCCAGATTGGCTGGTGCGCCCCCCCACAAGGGCCCAAGGCGCCTAGGGTTTGGGGAGGGGGCGCCCCACCTTGCTTGGGGGGCAAGTTTCCCCCTCTCCCCCCCTTGACCGCCCCCCTAGATGGGATCTAGGGGTGGCCTCCGCCCCTAGGGGTGGAAACCTAGGTGGGGGCGCAGCCCCCTCTTCCCCTATATATAGTGGAGGCATAGGAGCAGCCCAAGACACAAGTTTCTTCTCTTGTTGGCGCAGCCCTACCTCTCTTTCTCCTCATATCTCGCGATGCTTGGCGAAGCCCTGCTGGATCACCATGCTCCTCCACCACCACCACGTCGTTGTGCTGCTGCTGGATGGAGTCTTCCTCAACCTCTCCCTCTCTCCTTGCTGGATCAAGGCATGGGAGACGTCACCGGGCTGTACGTGTGTTGAACACGGAGGTGCTGTCCGTTCGGCACTAGGATCTCCGGTGATTTGGATCACGACGAGTACGACTCCTTCAACCCCGTTCTCTTGAACGCTTACACTTAGCGATCTACAAGGGTATGTAGATGCACTCTCCTTCCCCTCGTTGTTGGTTTCTCCATAGATAGATCTTGGTGACACGTAGGAAAATTTTGAATTTCTGCTACGTTCCCCAATAGTGGCATCATGAGCTAGGTCTATTGCGTAGATTCTTTGCACGAGTAGAACACAAAGTAGTTGTGGGTGTTGATTTTGTTCAATATGCTTACCGTTACTAGTCCAATCTTGATTTGGCGGCATTGTGGGATGAAGCAGCCCGTACCGACCTTACACGTACACTTACGTGAGACAGGTTCCACCGACTGACATGCACTTATTGCATAAGGTGGCTAGCGGGTGCCAGTCACTCCCACTTTAGTCGGATCGGATTCGATGAAAAGGGTCCTTATGAAGGGTAAATAGCAATTGGCATATCACGTTGTGGTTTTTGCGTAGGTAAGAAACGTTCTTGCTAGAAACCCATAGCAGCCACGTAAAACATGCAAACAACAATTAGAGGACGTCTAACTTGTTTTTGCAGGGTATGCTATGTGATGTGATATGGCCAAGAAGTGATGAATGATATGTGATGTATGAGATTGATCATGTTCTTGTAATAGGAATCAAGACTTGCATGTCGATGAGTATGACAACCGGCAAGAGCCATAGGAGTTGTCTTTATTTATTGTATGACCTGCGTGTCATTGAACAACGCCATGTAATTACTTTACTTTATTGCTAAGCGGTAGCCATAGTAGTAGAAGTAATAAGTTGGCGAGACAACTTCATGGAGACACGATGATGGAGATCATGATGATGGAGATCATGGTGTCATGCCGGTGACGATGATGATCATGGAGCCCCGAAGATGGAGATCAAAAGGAGTAAAATGATATTGGCCATATCATGTAACTATTTGATTGCATGTGATGTTTATCATGTTTATGCATCTTATTTGCTTAGAACGACGATAGTAAATAAGATGATCCCTCATTAAAATTTCAAGAAAGTGTTCCCCCCTAACTGTGCACCGTTGCGAAAGTTCGTCGTTTCGAAGCACAACGTGATGATCGGGTGTGATAGATTCTTACGTTCACATACAACGGGTGTAAGCCATATTTACACACGCGAAACACTAAGGTTGACTTGACGAGCCTAGCATGTACAGACATGGCCTTGGAACACAAGAGACCGAAAGGTCGAGCATGAGTCGTATAGTAGATACGATCAACATGAAGATGTTCACCGATGATGACTAGTCCGTCTCACGTGATGATCGGACACGGCCTAGTTGACTCGGATCATGTAATCACTTAGATGACTAGAGGGATGTCTATCTGAGTGGGAGTTCATAAGATGAACTTAATTATCCTGAACATAGTAAAAAAGGATCTTTGCAAATTATGTCGTAAGCTCGCGCTTTAGTTCCACTGTTTAGATATGTTCCTAGAGAAAATATAGTTGAAAGTTGACAGTAGCGATTATGCGGACAGTAGAAAGCTTATGTCCTTAATGCACCGCTCAGTGTGTTGAACCCCAAACGTCATCTGTGGATGTTGCGAACATCGGACATACACGTTTTGATAACTATGTGATAGTACAGTTAAACGGTTTAGAGTTGAGGCACCTAAGACGTTTTTTCGAAACGTCGCGGAACATATGAGATGTTTCGAGGGCTGAAATTCGGATTTCAGGCTCGTGCCCACGTCAAGAGGTATAAGACCTCCAACAATTTTCTTAGCCTACAAACTAAGGGAGAAAAGCTCAATCGTTGAGCTTGTGCTCAGATTGTCTGAGTACAACTATCACTTTAATCGAGTGGGAGTTGATCTTCCAGATGAGATAGTGATGTTTCTCCAAAGTCATTGCCACAAAGCTTCTAGAGCTTCGTGATGAACTATAACATATCAGGGATAGATATGATGATCCTTGAGGTATTCACGATGTTTGACACCGCGAAAGTAGAAATCAAGAAGGAGCATCAATTATTGATGGTTAATGAAACCACTAGTTTCAAGAAGGGCAAGGGAAAGAAGGGATACTTCATGAAACAGCAAATCAGCTGCTGCTCTGGTGAAGAAACCCAAGGTTGAACCCAAACCCGAGACTAAGTGCTTCTGTGATAAGGGGAAGAGTCACTAGACCGGAATTACCCTAGATACTTGATAGATGAGAAGGCTGGCAAGGTCGATAGAAGTATATTGGATATACATTATGTTAATGCGTACTTTATTAGTACTCCTAGTAGCACCAGGGTATTAGATACCGGTTTGGTTGCTAAGTGTTAGTAACTCGAAATAAAAGCTACGGAACAAATGGAGACTAGCTAAAGGTGAGATGACAATATGTGTTGGAAGTGTTTCCAAGCTTGATGTGATCAAGCATCGCATACTCCCTCTACCATCGAGATTGGTGTTAGACCTAAATAATTGTTATTTGGTATTTGCGTTGAGCATAGACATGATTGGATTATGTCTATCGCAATACGGTCATTCATTTAAGGAGAATAATAGTTACTCTGTTTATTTGAATAATACCTTCAATGGTCTTGCACCTAAAATAAATGGTCTATTGAATCTCGATCGTAGTGATACACATGTTCATGCCAAAAGATATAAGATAGTAATGATAGTACCACATACTTGTGGCACTGCCACTTGAGTCATATTGGTATAAAACGCATGAAGAAGCTCCATGTTGATGGATCTTTGGACTCACTCGTTTTTTTGAAAAGTTTGAGACATGCGAACCATGTCTATTGGTGTATATGCATGAAGAAACTCCATGCAAATGGACCGTTTGGACTCACTTGATTTTGAATCACTTAAGACATGCAAATCATACCACATGGGCAAGATGACTGAAAGCCTCGTTTTTCAGTAAAATGGAACAAGAAAGCAACTTGTTGGAAGTAATACATTTTGATGTGTGCAGTCCAATGAGTGCTGAGGCACGCAGTGGATATCGTTATGTCCTTACTTCACAGATAATTTGAGTAGATACTGAGTATATTTACTTGATGAAACACAAGTCTGAATTATTGAATGGTTCAAGTAATTTCAGAGTGAAGTTGAAGATCGCCGTGACAAGAGGATAAAATGTCTATGATATGATCATAGAGATGAATATCTGAGTTGCGAGTTTGGTACACAATTGAGACATTGTTGAAATTGTTTCACAATTAATACCGCCTGGAACACCATAGTGTGATGGTGTGTCCGAACATCATAGTTGCACCCTATTGGATATGGTGTACCATGATGTCTCTTGTCAAATTACCACTATCGTTCATGGGTTAGGCATTAGAGACAACCGCACTCACTTTAATAGGGCACCACGGAATTCCATTGAGACGACACCGTTTGAACTATGGTTTGGAGAAACCTAAGTTGTCGTTTCTTAAAAGTTTGGGGCTGCGATGCTTATGTGAAAAAGTTTCAGGTTGATAAGCTCGAACCCAAAGCGGATAAAATGCATCTTCATAGGACACCCAAAAAAGTTGGGTATACCTCCTAATTCAGATCCGAAAGCAATAGGGATTGTTTCTTGAATCGGGTCTTTTCTCGAGGAAAAGTTAGTCTCGGAAAGTTGAGTGGGAGCATGGTGGAGACTTGATGAGGTTATTGAACCGTCACTTCTACTAGTGTGTAGCAGGGCACAGGAAGTTTTTCATGTGGCGCCCACACCAATTGAAGTAGAAGCTTATGATAGTGATCATTTAACTTCGGATCAAGTCACTACCAAACCTCGTAGGACGACAAGGATGCGTACTACTTCATATTGGTACATACTCCTGTCTTGGAGGTCATGTTGCTAGACAACAATGAACCTACGAGCTATGGAGAAGCGATGGTGGGCCCGGATTCCAAAATGGCTCGAGGCCATAAAATCCGAGAGAGAGGATCCATGTGTGAAAACAAAGTGTAGACTTTTGCAGAACTACTCGATGGTCATAAGGCTGTTGAGTACAGATGGATTTTAAAAGGAAGACAGACAATGATGGTAAGTATCACCATTAAGAAAGCTCGACTTGTCGTTAAGATGTTTTCCGACAAGTTCAAGGAGTTGACTACGGTGAGGCTTCACTCGTAGCGATGCTAAGAGTCTGTTGGAAATGGATTAGCAAGGCTCCAGCAATCCTTCTAAGGACTGGAGTAAGCATCTCGGAGTTGGAATATACGTTTGATGAGATGATCAAAGATTTTGGGTTTATACGAAGTTTATGAGAAACTTGTATTTCCAAATAAGTGAGTGGGAGCACTATAGAATTTCTGATGAGTATATGTTGTTAACATATTGTTGATCGGAAATGACGTAGAATTTCTGGAAAGCATATAGGGTTGTTTGAAAGGTGTATTTCAATGGAAAACCTGGATTAAGCTACTTGAACATCGAGCATCAAGATCTATGAGGATAGATCAAAAACGCTAAATGGGACTTTCAAAGGAGCACATACCTTGACATGATCTTGAAGGTGTTCAAGATGAATCAGTCAAAGAAGGAGTTCTTGCCTGAGATGTAAGGTACGAAGTTAAGACTTATAGCTCGACCACGGCAGAATAGAGAGAAAGGACGAAGGTTGTCCCCTATGATTCAGACGTAGGCTCTATAGTATGCTATGCTGTGTACCGCGCCGGAAGTGTGCCTTGCCATGAGTCAGTCAAGGGGTACAAGAATGATCCAGGAATGGATCATTGGACAGCGGTCAAAATTGTCCTTAGAGTAAATAAGGACATGTTCTCGATTATGGAGGTGATAAAGAGTTCGGCGTAAAGGGTTACGTCAATGCAATCTTTAACACCTATCCGGATGACCCTGAGTAGCAAACCGGATACGTATAGTGGAGCAACCATTTGGAATAGCTCCAAGTGGAGCGTGGAAGCAGCATTTACAGAATGACCTAGAGATTTGCAAAGTACATACGGATCTGAAACCTCTCTCACAAGCAAAACATGATCAAACCCCAGAACTCATTGAGTCTTAATCGCATGATGATGTGAACTAGTTTAATGACACTAGTAAACTCTTTGGATGTTGGTCACATGGCGATGTGATGTGTGAATGTTAATCAAATGACGATGTGAACTAGATTATTGACTCTAGTGCAAGAGACTGTTGGAAATATGCCCTAGAGGCAATAATAAATTAGTTATTATTATATTTCCTTGTTCATGATAATCGTTTCTTATCCATGCTATAATTGTATTGATAAGAAACTCAAATACATGTGTGGATACATAGACAACACCATGTCCCTAGTAAGCCTCTAGTTGACTAGCTCGTTGATCAACAGATGGTTACGGTTTCCTGACCATGGACATTGGATGTCAGTCATAACGGGATCACATCATTAGGAGAATGATGTGATGGACAAGACCCAATCCTAAGCCTAGCACAAAGATCGTGTAGTTCGTATGCTAAAGCTTTTCTAATGTCAAGTATCATTTCCTTAGACCATGATATTGTGCAACTCCCGGATACCGTAGGAATGCTTTGGGTGTACCAAACGTCACAACGTAACTGGGTGGCTATAAAGGTGCACTACAGGTATCTCCGAAAGTGTCTGTTGGGTTGGCACGAATCGAAACTGGCATTTGTCACTCCGTGTGACGGAGAGGTATCTCTGGGCCCACTCGGTAGGACATAATCATAATGTGCACAATGTGATCAAAGAGTTGATCGCGGGATGATGTGTTACGGAACGAGTAAAGAGACTTGCCGATAACGAGATTGAACAAGGTATCGGTATACCGACGATCGAATCTCGGGCAAGTACAATACCGCTAGACAAAGGGAATTGTATACTGGATCGATTGAGTCCTTGACATCGTGGTTCATCCGATGAGATCATCGCGGAACATGTGGGAGCCAACATGTGTATCCAGATCCTGCTGTTGGTTATTGACCGGAGAACGTCTCGGTCATGTCTGCATGGTTCCCGAACCCGTAGGGTCTACACACTTAAGGTTCGATGATGCTAGGGTTATAAAGGAAGTTCGTATGTGGTTACCGAATGTTGTTCGGAGTCCCGGATGAGATCTCGGACGTCACGAGGAGTTCCGGAATGGTCCGGAGGTAAAGATTTATATATGGGAAGTCCTGTTTTGGTCACCGGAAAAGTTTCGGGTTTTATCGGTAACGTGTGGGAGGGGACCAGCCCCAGATGGGCTGGTGCGCCCCCCCCCCACACACAAGGGCCCAAGGCGCCTAGGGTTTGGGGAGGGGGCGCCCGACCTTGCTTGGTGGGCAAGTTTCCCCCTCTCCCCCCCTTGGCCGCCCCCCTAGATGGGATCTAGGGGTGGTCGCCGCCCCTAGGGGTGGAAACCTAGGTGGGGGCGCAGCCCCCTCTTCCCCTATATATAGTGGGGGCATAGGAGCAGCCAAAGACACAAGTTTCTTCTCTGGTTGGCGCAGCCCTACCTCTCTTTCTCCGGATATCTCGCGGTGCTTGGCGAGGCCTGCTGGATCACCACGCTCCTCCACCACCACCACGCCGTTGTGCTGCTGCTAGATGGAGTCTTCCTCAACCTCTCCCTCTCTCCTTGCTGGATCAAGGCATGGGAGACGTCACCGGGCTGTACGTGTGTTGAATGCGGAGGTGCCATCCGTTCGGCACTAGGATCTCTGGTGATTTGGATCACGACGAGTACGACTCCTTCAACCCCGTTCTCTTGAACGCTTCCGCTTAGCGATCTACAAGGGTATGTAGATGCACTCTCCTTCCCCTCGTTGTTGGTTTCTCCATAGATAGATCTTGGTGACACGTAGGAAAATTTTGAATTTCTGCTACGTTCCCCAACACAGTGGACCTCTCCACCCGGTTGTGTCAGCTCAGCCCAGAGGGACACCTGGGAGCAACATCCAGGCCAAACCCATAGCTACATCCCCTCCGTGTAGACCCGATGCGTCCGTTTTCCCCTCCAGGTGCCAGCGGCGGCGCCGTCAGTGAGCTGGGAGGCCACACCACGGAGACGCGTGCCGGGCGTTTGCAACCGCCACAACACTTTCAGACTTGTGAGAAGCCACGTACGCAAGATTGGCGGTATGCTAGCCCACGGAGGCCGCCGGCCACAGTCGTAGACATGCGAAGGGCAATCCGCGTAGAGGGTAGTGTTCGGATACTTCTCCATCACCAAAAATTATGAAAAATTACCATCGTTCCTATAGCACATATACCCACGTCGTGTAAAAAACTCATGATTTTATCGTGATTAGAGTATTTAATAATATTCACGCCGCACTGTTACCGCTGAACGTCTACTACTGTGTCATCGCTATCCGTGAGGGGGGCCACACCCCGGAGATGCGTGCTGGCTCTTCGGACAAGCCACAACACCACCCCGCATGTATGAGGGGCCGGTGCGATGCTCCGGTGGCATTGCTACCCCCCAGGGCCCCCGTCCCGCCTAACCCTGGAGCGGTTGACCACGAGATCTAGCCCTTTGACTTTCCACGGAAGGGCTTTGACCAGTGGACCTCTCCACCCGGTTGTGTCAGGTCAGCATAGAGGGACACCTGGGAGCAACATCCAGGCCAAACCAACAGCTACATCCCCTTCGTGTAGACCCGACGCGTCCGTTTCCCCCCTCCAGGTGCCGGTGGCGGCGCCATCCGTGAGGGGGGCCACACCCCGGAGACGCGTGCCGCCTTTTTGGACATGCCACAACACCACCCCGCATGTATGAGGGGCCGGTGCGACGCTCCGGTGGCATTGCTAACCCCCAGGGCCCCCGTCCCGCCTAACCCTGGAGCGGTTGACCATGAGATCTAGCCCTTTGACTTTCCACGGACGGGCTTTGAACAATGGACCTCTCCACCTGATTGTGTCAGGTCAGCTCAGAGGGACACTTGGGAGGAATATCCGGGCCAAACCGACAGCTACATCCCCTCCGTGTAGACCCGATGCGTCCGTTTCCCCCCTCCAGGTGCCAGCGACGGTGCCGTCCGTTAGGGGGGCCACGCCCCGGAGATGCGTGCCGCCTCTTCGGACATGCCACAACACCACCCGTTTGTGGTAGGTCATCCCATAGATACACTTGGGAGCAACGTCCCCTCCGTATAGACCCGATGCGGCTGTTTCCGCCCTCCAGATGCCGGCGGCGGCACCGTCCGTGAGGGGGGCACACCGTGGACGTGAGGGGGTCACACTCCGGAGACGGGTGCTGGGCGTTTGCAACCGCCACTAAATTTCTGTCGGCATAGTTGTTTTTGATTTTAATAAAATATAAGGACCTATATTCAAAAGAACATGACGGCACATTATTAATGTGTTCGAAGAAAAATACAAACTATATATATATTCATAATCTATGGAAAAGATTACAAACTACATATATATTCATATAATACATAAAAAAGCATAAAAACATATGTAAAAAAAGCATGTAAAAAAATAACTACGCCGACGGCATTGCCGTCGGCATAGAGACGGCAGGGTTTTGGTGGGCGAAGTGTCGCGGATCAGTGACGTCGCCTATGCCGATGGCTGCCGTCGGCATATCTACGCCGCGGATCGGTGACATGGCATGCGGAGATATGCCGACGGCCGCCCGTCCCGACCGTCGGCATAGGTTTGACGGCGTTAGCCGCTAGTCACGGGCGGGGTTGCCCGGCCCACAGGTATGCCGACGGCTGCTGTCGGCGTGTCTGCATCTTGGTCGACGGCCGTTTTGTGCCGATGGCTGCTGTCGGCGTAGATAGGTGTAGCCCACCGGCCAGGACTAGGCTGTCAGCATAGCTCGAATTAGGCCGACGGCCGCCGTAGGCCGTTTTCTGGTAGTGTATGGATGGTGGTGTCAGTGCAGTGCTTATTAGTTTCATATTTGTGTATACATAGTGAGAAATGACATCTCAACTTGATGAATGAGTCCATGGGCATAGATGACATTCGTTGTGTAGTCCATTTGAATGTGTCGATGATGATGTCGTTAAGGTGGCTTCTACAACAAAGAAGAAATGAGAAAGGTAAACTACTCAACGGAGGACACCGCATTGTTCATGTCATGGGAAAGTGTGAGCACTAATCCGGTAGTAGGGGTCGATCATAATAGGAAGACTTATTGGAAGCACATTGTGGACCACTATCATATAAATTTAAAAATACCCTCCAACCACTTCTTTTGTGAGCTTGATATTCGGTATGGATAATTCCGTAACAAGGAAGAATACACGAAGACCACAATGATCGTCTCTCGCGATCTTCATTGTCCACAAGCAGGCTCGGGCTCCACAATCCGGAGCGGGAGGGCAGAGGGCCCTCTCCGGTGGCACATTGGTATCAATGGCGCAACGAGGCCGGGCATTTTGCCCTTGGTGGCGAGTCTTCTTCCTTGTTGATAGCCTAGGATATTTTAGGGTAGTGTGCGGTCTCTCTTGTTTTCTTGTTTCTCTCTTTGATCTGTTTGTAAGATGATCTCCTTATCATGACATATCAGTTTGGATGTGTTGCTTTACATATAAAGCGGGGCGGAAGCCTTTTTCGGCATGATCCCAGATATGTGCTTTAAAATTGTGATTGCTCTCGAAGTTGTGGTCTGCAAGAGAACCAATGCGAAGATGGGAAGGGAGGTGTCCTCCGTCGCAGGAGTTGCAGACGACGGTGATGGGTGGTGGCCACTGCGGCTAGAGGGGCCACATGCGCTAGGCTAGGACGAGGAGTGGCGCATTGACACGGCTCTAGGCTCACCGTCCACAGCATGATTAATCGTTATCTGGAGATATGAATGGAGGTAGAACCATCCTCATACCCTAAATGTGAAGCTCAGTCTTCTACAAAGACAATCAATTAAAAAGATGAAAACATCACTAACTGTTGCCATTGCTTACTGAACATGACAGTAAATCCTGTGTTTTAAACACTCGTGATCTGCATGACTTTGCTGCCTCTTCGGTTACTGCCATCCTAGAAGAGATGTCGTTGTTGTGATATTCCAATTGAAACTGTGATCATATCTCCCTATGACTTCTTTTTTTTTCACGAAAATGATTCAAATATATTTATCAATGTTCACCGGAAGTACAAAACACCTCAAACATAATAAAAATTACATTGATATTCCGAGACCAATGGACGACCACTACCGCCGTCAGAAAGGGCCGCCGACGCGTCTTCTATTGGAGCCGGCTTGACCTTGTCCATGACAGCCGGAAAGTCTTTGTGCACATGCCTCTAAGAACCAGCGTTCAGAGCTGCAGTCATCGCCATCGAACCCTTAAGTAGATCTGAACTATCTAACATCAAATCTCGTGACATGACCTCATCGTTCCAAATCTCGTCACACGACATCAAATCCAGTCACGCCATCAAATCTAGTCGACTACGTCTAGATGGACGAACTTGACGAGCATCAGAGTCCGGAAGACAAATTTGAAGAAGCGCAGCCATCTACCCGAGCACCACACCTGCGATTACTAAAAAGCTCTAACCTAAAGTACTAACCGACCAGAGCGGCAGACAGTGGGAAGGCGAATCCACGGGTCTACTCTAAAATGATGTATTCCATCGGCAGCATCATATTTTTCTCTGTGAGAAAAATCACTCAATTGTGGAGTTGTGGAATTCGCCCTGCAACTTTGTCACTGTCTCAGCTTGTTCAACTATCGTGTTTCACAAGGGACATCCAAACACCTTTGGTACGAAGTCCTCCCCCCCTGGTCGTCACGCTATGTATGCATGCATCTGCACTGAAAGTGCATTTCCACGACAGCTTGAGTCATTGCTCCAGCAGTCCACTTTACTGACTGCCAGTTGGGAAGGATCATGGCAATTAACCACCCACACAATTTCGTGACGGTTGTAGGTTGTTCATTGACTGGCATCGACGAGTCAAGAACCTCAGGTCTGCTTTCGTACACCGTGTTGCAGTGCCGCATCGATATCATGATTTGTCCTTTGCGAAAACATGACAGGCCAGCGTTTGTACACCGTGGCAGTGCAGCATCCACAACGTGAACATCATGATTGTCCTTGCAAAGACATTCTTGACGGGAATCTTGGTACATGCGGTGCTCACAGAGCGTGACCAACTTTCTACGAACTTGGACCTTTGGCTCAAACTGGTACTGGTACAGATACATACTCTGGCCCCAATCGCACACACTTGAGAGAAACTGTGTGTGATGTGTGATTTTTTTTCCCGATAAAGGATGCTTTTTTATTGACTCATATTATAGCATCGAGGGATACAATCATAATGAGTACACACCCGACCTTTGAACAACTAAGATACACGCAGCCAACACAACACACACCCACACGATCACTTCGGCAAAGCGCAAAATGAAAAAAGACCAACCTATGCCAATGTGGAGAAAAGAAAACCCGAAGAATTGGAAGCAACGATAAACGATATACAACAGTGACCATCGACATCAACCATCTCTTCACAACACAAGGACTACGAGAAAGGATCTCCAAAAGTGACGCCTCCAGGAAGGGAACGACATTGAAGCGCCGCTGTCGCCGGATCCAGCCACCAAGGTTAAATCATGGGTTTTCACCCTGAAGATGTTGTCCGAGCCAATTCCGAGCAATGCCCTCATCAAGGTAACGACACAAAAACGCCACCATTGCCAGATATGACCAACTAGGATCAAACCTATGGTTTTCACCACGGAGCTCGAGACTAGGTACTACAGAAGTACCACCCAATCGAAGTCGTTCTATGTCGTCTCCTCCACTTTCCTCAATCCCAATAGTTGCACATGCGCACGGTCCTTCTAGCGGGAGATGTCCATGCCCGTACAACGAAGACTTTGACGGGGAAGAAGGACTGTCAGCACCACCATAATCCTGGGATGGGGAATTAATGTTTTTCTGAATTTTTTCCGATTTTTAAATTTCTGAATTATTTGACAATTTAATCTCTAATCACCCCTCATCACTGCTCAATTATGGACCACACATTCCAATTCGTCTAACTTCTCGGCCGGTCACCCATCCTCTCAACTCCGGCGTGAGCACGCTTAACTTCTGAGTTATATTCCCCCTCGTTTCCAAGTCTGCACTTGTTGTTTTCCTGACAATAGTAAGTTGTCAATCCTATTAACCCTTAGGAGTTGAACTTGAGCATGAAGCACCGTTTCAGTTTGAAACTATTATTCTAAAAAACAATAATTAATTAGTAACACTAATATTTCTTGAATAAGTAATTTGACCATAGTTTGACCAAAAATTTATAAATAAATAAATTTGAGGATAACATTTTTTGACATCTTATGCAAAAGTTATAGCTGCTTTAATTTTTCATAACACTTTTTTGCAAAACATGTCAAAATTTATGCTTTTTAAATTTCCTAACTAGTACATGTAGTAACATAACTACATCTCGAAGGATTTTATTTTTTGAAGTTTTTATCATTTTCTTTTGTTTTTTTCAAAACTGAAATGGCGATACGGGGGGCGAGGGGGGGGGGTGGTTAGAGTTTGATGGTGTTCAACAGAAGCATCCTACAACATGTTGTCCATCCAATCCTACAGTCAACTACATCTGCTAGCACTGTCCCAGCCAGAGTCACAACTAAGGTTAACCAAGCCAGAGTCACGTTCTATTAAAATGGCAAAAAGAATTACTTTTAATATAGCAAACTAATTCTATCAACTATTATTAAAGGCTAAACAACTATTAATACAAAACTTTAGCAAAATTAATGTTCATTAATTATAAAAAACTATCTACTGTTGTCTAATAGAAGCATATTACAACATGTTAAAATCTACAGAAAGAACTAACTAAAAATAATTGAAAACAACAATTAAAGGACTAAAACAACTACATAAGCAAAATAATACTGTTTTAATTAAAATTTTAATATAAATTATTCTAAAAATAACCAAATTAATCTTACTGCAAGTACAATCTAACATGTGACTAGGAGCAAAAAGAATTAAATTAAAAACTATTTTTAAACTCAAGTTATTCATAATCTAGGGTTTGAAGAAAATTAGAACAAATTCATATTTAAATTATTCAAATTTGAAAACTAATGGCACAAACAGAAACTAGACAAAATGTTGAATCTAATGCAAAAAGAATCACTAAAAAACATCAAATATCCTAAAAGATATAAGCAATTTAAAACAGAAACTAAACACAAAAAATAAATAGAAAATATAAAAACAAATTTCAAAACCCCTTTAGTCCCGGTTCGTGGGTCCAACCGGGACAATAGGTGTAACCTTTAGTCCCTGTTCGAGCCACCAACCGGAACTAAAGCCTCACCCCCTTTAGTACCGGTTCGTGGCTCGAACCGGGACTAAAGGTCCCATTTGAACTGGGACTAATGCCTGCCAAGCGCCCTAGCCGCTCGAACCGGGACTAATGCTCACATTAATCCCGATTCTTAAGCAAACCGGGACTAATGTGTAGATCGAGCTTGGACCAAAGCCCTGTTTTCTACTAATGCGTCCTCGCTAGTTGTCGCAGATCATCCAAGTTTGAAACTCTTCAGGTAACCGGTCTAGCCCACAACCACACAACAGCCTGCGGACCAGATTCACGTCCGAACCTGAGGGAACGGCCACCATGAGCACTACGCACCAACGTTGAACCTGTGTGATGTGCGATGGCTACGTTTCCTATGGTTAGTAAAATAAATCATGTCTCCAATTCTAGCCATGTGTGATCACTATGGGAAAAACACATGTCGCCTAGTGTTTCGGCATAAGCCGAGTTTTATTTCTCGGGTATTCGGCTTAGCTCAGTATAAGCCGAGTACACTTCAATAAACACATGACAACTGAAGGACCGTCAACTTACCCCAGTATAAGCCGAGCACCGCTTAAAAAAACATTCAGCACACAGGAAGGACTCCGGCATTTCCATAAAAAGAACACTCGGCTTAAGCCCGATACTTGGCAAAGCACCTGCTACATGGCCATCCTCACCGCACGTTAAACCCGGGCATGGGCAACCCGGCCCGACGACCCGGCCCGAGCCCGGCCCGAAAAACCCGGGCTGGGCCAGGCCGGGCTTGACATTCGGGCCGGGCTCGGGCTTTGTTTTGCAGCCCGAAAGATAGTTCAGGCCGGGCTCGGGCTTTATTTTTTCTGTATTTCGGGCTGGGCTTTCGGGCTTCGGGCCGCGCTTGCACGTGCGCGTACTAAAAAATAGCATTCGGGCCGGGCTTTCGGGCTTCGGGCTTGATTTCGGGCCGGGCTCAGGCTTGAAAATATGGAGTATTTCGGGCTTCGGGTCGGGCTCGGGCTTGAGAAATGAAGGTCGGGCTTTTACAAGCCCGGCCCGAAACCCGGCCCGGCCTGACGTTTGCCCAGGTTTACCGCACGTGACGGCTTTCTGACGGCGGATGCCACAAGACGGGTGTCGTCCGAGGATTTACTCGGCTTTATTTTTCTTTTATTTTTTAAAATTGTCAAAAATGTAAGCTGAGTACATATGGAAGAAAGCACTCCGCTTATTTTGCTCCCCGCGCCCCTGTTTTCTCATTACAAAGGCACAACGCGGCCCGCACATACTAATTGGTGGGTCTGACTTGTGGATACCTTAGTATGCATGAAGTACTGGTATTTTGGTTGTAACACTTAATTGATGTATCTATCGATGCAATGGTTTCTATGCTTAATTATATGTCTACGATATGTCTAGTACCTGTGCGTATGATATGTCTAGTATTTGTTTCGTCTGACGGCCACTCGACTGACATTTACCATCTTTTTCACCGCCCTGTCTAGGGTACGAACATGGGCAGATTGATATAAAACAGACAAAATTTCCACCTTGGTTTCCTATTCCATGCAACCAGAATTGAGGAACAAACTTATCAAGCAAATGAAACAAGTTAATGATTCTGGTTTGAATAAAGACATAACCTAGTGAAACATTTCGCAATGTCACCAACTGAGAACACAAAAATGAAATACAATTTATAACATACTGAAAAAATCATGGCACTTAGAACAACAATAACACATGATATACACCAATTAATGGCTTTCATTGAAAAAATCCATCAAATTTCTATTATTTTACTAATATTATAGATGTAATACCGTATTTTTTTTTGTTTTTTCGAAGCAACCATGGAACCAAAGATAATGGCTTAATTTAATTATCACAATCCATGTGTAATGGCAGATGGGTCCCAATTGGACACTCAGAAACTGGCTAATCTAGTTGGACTCCTTTTCCGGCGTTCCTACTGGAATCTTGGCACTCTGCAAAATTTAGAGTGAGTACCATGACACATGTCTTGCCAAATCACACGTCAATTTTTTGGTCCAAAAGTTACCATTACATTTTAGCTTGTTTGAGTACTCAATTTCCTTTTAGTACCAATTTGTTGATGTGAAGTTAGATCATTGTTAAGTCATATATTGTATATATAGTGGACATTTTTTTTCATACCTTCAATGAAATACAATTAATTTTAAATTAAACTGAAACAATTTATCAGGTTTTTGTGCAGGATTCCGACACAAATAAGGATAGTTGGACAAGAAGACGAATGTGAATACACATACAAATACTGCATTTCTATGGATATGTTGACTTATAATAAAATATGTTAAATGGATTAAAATCCAATTACGAAAGTGGTCAGATTCTTATAAATCATACAAATTACCACCCCTGGTGTTTTTTTGTCCAAGCAACAAGATTTGAGAAACATAACTATCAAGGAAATGAAGCAGAATAATTATCGATGTTTGAATAAAGACATAATGTAGTGGACCATTTTGCAGTATCACCAAATAAAAACACAAATAATTGGATCAAATTTACAACATACTGGAAAAAATCACAACAATTAAAACAAAATCCAGAGTGAGCACCAGGATAAATGTCTTGCAAATTGTCCACAAATGGCATCGGAAAAAACTAACGGGTGGTTCTTAAAATCGAGTTTGAAAAAGTTTATGACAAAGTCAAGTGGTCTTTTCTTCAACAGACCCTTAGAATGAAACGATTTTCTGCAAAGTGGCGCGCAATGATGCACAACTATTGTGACTAGAGGTAGTGTTGCCATTAAAGTCAATGATGATGTTGATAACTATTTCTAAACGAAGAAAGGATCGCGACAAGGTGACCCAATATCACCCATGCTATTCAATATGGTGGCCGATATGCTAGCGGTCATGATTAAGCATGGCAAGGTTGGTTGCCAAATTGTTGGGGTAATGAATCATCTAGTTGATGGTGGTCTCTCTATCCTTCAATATGACGATGATACGGTTCTCTTTACAGATCATGACCTCGAGAAACCCAGAAATCTGAAATTAATTTTTTCAGCATTCGAGCAACTCTCAAGGCTTAAGGTCAATTTTCATAAAAGTGATTTTTTTTTGCGAGGCTCAATATGAGGCCCACCTATATGCCGACCTATTCGGATTCGGGTTGGGTCAGTTTCCGATCACTTATTTGGGGATACCGATGCATTATCGGAGACTCACAAATGTTGAATGGAAACACACAGAGGAGAGACAACAAAAAAGACTTAGGAGTTGGAAAGGTAAACTGCTATCTCTGGGTGGAAGGTTGGTCCTCATAAATACAATACTAAGTAATATAGTACTACATATGATTTATCTTTCATTTGCCGAAAGGAGAATTACATAGATTGGATTACTTCCGATCGAGATTCTTTTGGCAAGGAGATAAGAAGAGAAAGAAATATCGGCTGGCTAAATGGAGCGTGGTTTGCCATCCCAAGGACCAAGGTGGGTTGGGCATTCATGACCTTGAGGTTCAGAATAGGGCCGCCATCGGAAAATGGTTGTTTAAGCTATTGAAGGAAGATAGTGTATAGCAAGCATAATGGAAGCCTGGGGACTCCCATTTCTATGCAGGAATAATGGCAATGAAGAAATATTTCTTTCGCTATGGTTCCTTCTCGATTATGGTTGGCTCGAAAATTAGATTCTGGGAGGATAAGTGGCTAGGTAATGCTACACTCCAGGAACAATATCCACCTCTATAAAATTTGTGGGTCACAAGGCTGATACTATCGCCAATGTTTTGGAATCATTTCTGTCAAATGTGACATTCAGAAGGGATTTAATTGGACCTAGACTCCAATCATGGAACATACTAATCGAGCGGTTAGCCCACAGTATGGTTGTCACGAGAATCTTATATACTTCGTTGGAACCTACATGGGAATGGGAAATTCTCAGTCGATTCTATGTATGGAGTTTTGATCCAGTCTGACGTGCCAGTTGATAGTAACAAGAAAATCTGAAGACGGAAATACCTCTTAAGAATAAAATCTTTGCATGGTATCTTCACCGCGGAGTCATTCTTACAAAACATAACCTTATTTACAGGAATTGGCATGGAAATACACAGTGTTTCTTTTGTCCGGACGATGAGGCAATAAAATGTTTATTCTTCCAATATAAATTGGCTCATTCTATATGGTGAGTCATCCAAATAGCTTCTGGCTTGTATCCTCCTTGTCGTGTTGCTAATATAGTTAGCAACTTCCTACATGGGATTGATCACAAGTTTAGAATTCTTCTAAGGTGGGAGCGCTTTCGGTGATTTGGTCGCTTTGACTGTGTAGAAATGATAAGATTTTTAACGGTAAAAGTACTTTTCTTATGTAAGTTATCTACTAATGTACCGGAACTCTTTGTTTATGGTCCTCTCTAGAACGAGAGGAGAATTGAGACCTATTTACAGAGGTGTACGTGTACACAATTCTATGCTACCGCAAGGGATATTTTTACCCAATGTGGTTGGTAGCATGATCTGATGACTGGGTCACCTTCAGTTAGGCGTTATATAGATTATTCATTTTTCCTTGTATATCGCCTTCTTTTTTTACTTTGGCTTGGTGTGAGAACTTTGTTGGCTGTGTACATCTTAGTTATGTAGAGGCCGGCTGTAATGTTTAAACCTTTTAAGTAATAAAGCGCCCTTTTTTGAAAAAAAAAATCAGGTTTTGTGCAGATTCCGGCACGAACGAAGATAGTTGGACAAAAAGGTGATTGCAAATGCACACATAACTACTGCATTTCCATGAACAAGTTCACTTAGAATACAAATATTTCCATGAAACAGATTTTTAACCGAATATGAAGGTGGGTGGATTCATATAAAATTGACATCCCTGGTGTTTTTGTTCAGGCAACCAGATTTGACGAACAAAAGTATCGAGCAAATGAAACGAATTAATGATTGTGGTTTTAATAAAGACATAATGCAGTGGAGCATTTTTCCATATCACCAAATAAAAAAACAAAAACGGAATACAATTTCTAACTATAAAAATTGACTATTAGGGTAATAACAACAATGTGCTATAAAACAATTCATGGCTTCCGTTGGAACTCCACAGATTTTCTAGTACTCTACTAATACAATAGATGTGATAAAGTATTTTGTTTTGTTTTACAAAGCACATGGAACCAAACCAATGGCTTAATTTAACAATCATAACCCATGTGAAATGGCAAATGGAACCTAACTGGGGGCTCATAACCCAGCAAGTCCAGCCGCAGTCGTTTCCGATGTTCCCATTGGAATCTTGGCACTCTGCAAAACCCAGCATAGTGAGCACGTGCCACATGGCTTGAGTCCTGACCGCTCACATATCAGTTTTTCGGTCCTAAAGGTATCATTACATTCCACCTAGCTCACTTACAAAGAAAAAAAGAATTCAGCTAGCTGTGTACTCTACTGGTTTTTTGTACCAACTTGTTGGTCCAAAATTAGACCATTGTTTAGTTCTCACTGGTCGAATGATAGCACACAGCAGCTGAGCAGCTGCTGCAACCTTATAAAAGCTGGCCCGGATGGAGAGCGATGCATGGTTCAGGAGCTAGCTAATACAAGCTCAAGCACTCAATGGCGAACATAACAACCATCTTGAGGGTAGTGATGGCGGCCACAGCGGCGGTGATGCTGACGTCGCCCCTCCTCGCTGGAGCACTTTTTTTTTCCGAAAAGGGGGGACTCCCGGCCTCTGCATCAGAACGATGCATACAGCCAGATAAATAAATAAAATAGGTTCAACAACGTCATAGAATCTTGAAACAAAATAAAAGCGAGCTCACATAGAGCCTCAACGCCAAAACAAGAAAAGGCCATAAAGCCACAACCGGCTGGCAAAATAAAGATAGGAAAACTAATTGCCTATCCTATTACATGACCGCCATCCAAACCGGTTGAAGATATCCCGCGCTACCATCTCCCACCGGACAGATCCAGTAACCAAACGCTCCCTGGCCTCCGTCGGAGTGAGTAAGGACCGCATACGGATCAGCGCCGTAGCACGGAATACAACCTGCAAAAAATGAATAGTAGTTATTCTGTTAAAAGCCAAATCATTTCTGCAATTCCAATTTGCCCATAACAACGCACAAACTCCTACACGAATATGTCTAGCTGTATCGGACTCTATCCCATCCAGCCACGTTCCAAATAACGACCCGACCGAACTCGGAGGAGTAATGTTAAAGGCAATTTGCACGGTGCGCCACAGAATTCTCGCCAATGGACACTCAAAGAAGAGATGCTTAATGGTCTCGGCCCGATCACAGAAACTACACCTAGTAGATCCTATCCAATTGCGCTTAACCAAATTTTTCTTTGTTAAAATAACCTGTTTATGGACAAACCACATAAACACTTTAATTTTTAAAGGAATTTTTACTTTCCAAACATGTTTGGAGCTAGGAATGATAGTCGAGTTAATAACATCGATGTACATCGACTTAACAGTAAATTGTCCAGACCTAGTAAGTTTCCAACACAATTGATCGGGCTGATGAGCTAGCTGGACTTCCATCAGTCTACGCACCAGATGAAGCCAAGCTTCCCATCTATCACCAACAAGCACCCTCCGAAACTGAATATTAAGGGGAATGGACTGCATAATCGTTGCAACTAGCGCATCATGTCGCTGGACAATACGATAAAGGGTTGGGTGCTGTAGTGCCAATGATGTATCACCCAGCCAAGTATCCTCCAAGAAACGTGTATCATTGCCATCGCCGACAATAAACTTTGTTCTATTAAAGAAGGCTGCCTTAACTCTCATAAGCCCCTTCCAAAACGGCGAATCAGTTGGTCTCACTGTCACCTGTGACAAAGTTTTGGAATGCAGATACTTGTTACGGAGAATCTGCGCCCAAGTTGCATCAGTCTGAACTGATAGCTTATACAGCCACTTACTAAGCAGGCATCTGTTCTTGACCTCAAGATTCTCGATACCCAAACCCCCTTGGTCCTTTGGTCGACAAATAACATCCCACTTGGCGAGTCTATACTTTCTCTTAAGTTCATCACTCTGCCAAAAAATCTTGATCGGTAGAAGTCCAGCCTTTTCCTAACCCAACTGGAACCTCAAAGAAAGATAGTAGGAACATCGGCATACTCGTGAGCACCGAATTAATAAGAATTAACCGGCCTCCATATGACATAATTTTGCCCTTCCAGCAACTAAGTTTCTTTTCAAACCGATCTTCGATGCATTTCCACTCTCTGTTCGTTAGCTTACGATGGTGAATGGGTATACCTAGGTAAGTAAAAGGTAAAGCCCCTAATTCACATCCAAACAATTGCCTATAAGCCTCTTATTCCTCCTTGGCTCTACCAAAGCAGAACAACTCGCTTTTATGAAAGTTAATCTTTAACCCGGTCAATTGTTCAAATAAGCATAACACCAGCTTCATATTTCTCGCTTTTGCCAGGTCATGCTCCATAAAGATGATTGTATCATCAGCGTACTGCAGAATGGACACCCCCCCATCAACTAGGTTGGGCACCAAGCCACCCACCTGACTGGCCTCCTTTGCCCTACCTATGAGAATTGCCAACATGTCAACCACAATGTTGAACAAAATAGGGGACATTGGATCTCCTTGCCTCAGGCCTTTGTGTGTCTGGAAATAATGCCCTATATCATCATTTACTTTAATTCCAACACTCCCTTTTTGCGTAAAGGATTCTACCTGGCGTCGCCAAGCCTCATCAAGACCCTTCATACGCAAGGCCTGTTGAAAGAATGGCCATTTGACTTGTCGTACGCTTTTCGAAATCCACTTTGAAAATAACCTCATCCAGCTTTTTCGTGTGGATTTCATGGAGCATTTCATGAAGGACCACTGCCCCCCTCAAGGATATTCCTGTCCGGCATGAAAGCAGTTTGGGTAGGCTGCACAACAGCATGCGCGATCTGTCTGAGCCTATTGGTCCCGACCTTGGTGAAAATTTTGAAACTAACATTAAGAAGACAGATTGGCCTGAATTGCTCAATTCTCACAGCCTCTGTTTTCTTAGGAAGAAGGGTGATCGTTCCAAAATTGAGCTAAAAAAGATGAAGCTGTCCAGCAAACAGATCATTGAACAAAGGCAACAAATCCCCTATAATGATATGCCAGCATTTCTTATAAAACTCCGCTGGAAATCCATCGGGGCCCGGCGCCTTGTTATTTTTCATTTGCGAAATGGCCTCCAGCACCTCTTTCTCGGAGAAAGGAGCCGCAAGAATATCATTCTCCACCGGTGTGAGTTGAGGAACATCCTCAACCCTGGACTCATCTAGAGACACACAGTTCTCTTCTGGGGGGCCAAACAACTGCTTATAGTACTCGGTAATGTACAATTTTAGGTTTTCCTGTCCTACAATTGTACCCTCATATTGCTCAAGCTGAAAGATCCTCTTCTTTCGATGCTTACCATTAGCGATCATGTGAAAGAATTGAGTGTTCGCGTCCCCCTGGACTACTCGCCGGACCTTGGCCCGCAACGCCCACTTCAACTCTT
Source organism: Triticum aestivum (assembly GCF_018294505.1). NCBI lineage: Eukaryota > Viridiplantae > Streptophyta > Magnoliopsida > Poales > Poaceae > Triticum > Triticum aestivum. Next base: position 840,255,572 of record NC_057801.1, on the reverse strand, counting down.
CTTCCCTAAGAAGTTCTTTCAGCCTCAATTCCGCATCAAGCTTGGCATGAAGCTCCGCGGCCGACAGCATCATGGTTTCTGCTTTTACATCCAAGGACTGAATAAGGGAAAGGAGCATTTCCTTTTCGACCTTATAAATCCCGCTAAGATGCTTAGCCCACCCATGCAGGAAACTCCTCAAATGCCTAATCTTATTCTGCCAGCGCTGAAGCGCAGTCTTCCCTCCTGAATCCTTAGCCCACTCTCTGGCCACGAGATCAAGGAAGCCTTCTCATTCAAACCAAGCCATTTCAAAGGAGAACACATTTTTGTTCCCTAGGTGGGTGGCCTCACCAGAGTCCACAAATAATGGCGTGTGGTCAGAAATACCACGGGACAAGGCCCGGACTGTTACTAGAGGGAACTTCTGTTCCCAATCGACACTGGCCAACACTCGATCCAACTTCTCTTACGTCGGATTTGGCAGTGCGTTAGCCCATGTGAATTTTCTACCCGAGAGCTCAATTTCTCTCAGGTCCAAACTTTCAATGATAGTATTGAACATGAACGACCATCTGCCGTCAAAGTTATCATTGTTCTTATCCTCATGCCTTCTAATTATATTGAAATCACCCCCACCAGGATAGGCAACTGCTCGGAACCACAAATCCGAACGAGATCAGCCAAGAACTCGGGCTTGAGTTCGGGGTGCGCAGCACCATATACCGCAACCAGAGCCCAATTAAACCCATCTTCCTTCGACCGCACCCGAAACTTGACTACAAAGTCACCCATAACCACACTGCGAACCTCAAGCACTTCGCACCTAACGCCGAGTAAGATTCCACCCGATCTCCCTCTCGGCGGCAAGCAATGCCAATCAAAATCTATACCCCCCAACAAAGTATTTAGAAATTGAGGCGCAAAGTTATCTCTACCCGTCTCCGATAGAGCGATAAAATCTAAACGATGCTCGATAGACGCCTCAGCAAGAAATCTTCTTTTAGCCAAGTCCTTTAGACCTCTGCTATTCCAAAAGATTCCTTTCATAGTTCATCATGGAATTTTTTAGCTGTACGAATCCTAGCACTCCTACGCACTGCGGACACCGGGTACACCTTCCGTTTCCACTTGCGCTTGGGGAAAGTTTGACTCTGCAACTGGTCCTCACAACCAGTCTCAGAGGGGCTAGCCAAAACTATCTCAGTAGAATCATCCTCTACATCCGCCTCAGTAATAGGTTGCATTAGATCCGCACAAAAATTGTCGAGCACGCATCAACCTCAGAATCCTCATGGGTTTAACAGTCGCAATATTACGAATCATCTCTAAGACCCGCTCAGCCTCTAGATCCAGAAGATCATTAACAGAATTAGAGATTTCAGTGTCATTACTACCAAGCGAAACTCCTAATTGATTTGCATTTTCAACAATCTCATCATTTAAAAAATGCAGAATGGAATTAGAAGTATTGACTGACATACCAGTAGTGACCTCCATGTCACGAAGCTTGGCCGCCCTCATGGCGCACCGCTGCTGAATGTCGTCCACATCCGTCTGTGCCTGGAGACGGCCACTCACCCGGCGCCCCTCAGACATCGGATCCTGAATCCCTCCAAACGCAATGACCTCCTCCCGAGAGATCGCGGTCGGGGTCTGGCCTCCTGCCTCACCCCAACCAGCTGGTCGATACATCAGCACGGGCTCACCCACAACCTCGCCAGAGAGTGGACAGGCACTCACCAAGATCTCAGACTGTTGGCGCGCCCCACAGGACGGGGCCGGCAGGGAGGGTGGTGGAGGCAGTACAAGGGCCGCCTGCCCTCGCTCCCCACCCAGCACCGGACAAGCCACCCCCACAGGCGCCATAGGAGGAGAAGGCTCCGAGGCCACCTGCCCCGAGCCCTCTCCCGAAGGCAGAGCCGCCACCAACCGAAAGGTAGACGCGACGGGAGAGGAGGTATCCGAGGCCCCTGCCCCAGACCCCCTCCCAACAAAGAAAAGGACACGGGAGCCACCTTCCCCGAATCCCCTTCCTCAACAGTAGGAGAGCAACCCGAGGCTGCCCCAGGGCTCCACCCGACAAGCCAAGCACGACAAGCTGCGTCACCTCCTGAGGAGGTACCGTGTGTTGAGCACGAGAGGGAGTGGCCACCTGCCGACTCATCTCCTCCTCCCCCCAGATCGAGATCGATGAAACCCCAAGATCCTCAGGAATGGTATCCATAGCACCCTCAAACCCCAAAGCAGGCAACTCGAGCTCAAAAGCCTCATCGGACTCGACCCGATCACTCCACAGCCTTGGGGGTGCAGAAGAGGGCTCGAAAGACCCAAATCTCAGAGTCGTCGAAGGCACCGAGGAGGGTGGGGCTGCTCCATCCCGGTCGTCGCAGTCTCGGACCCCGGCCCCTTGGACAGCTGTCGTCCAGAGTCCTCGACCGGCGGATCTTGTGCTCCCGCACTGCCATCACCCTCGTGCATATCCACGTCAGACTCATGAGCCGGCGCAACCAGAAGGCTCTCATCCTCAAAATCAATAACCAAATTATAAATCCTGCCTCGATAAGCCACATAACCACTTCCGGCACATACTCAATGTTCATAATACTAACCAGAACCCGAGCAATCCCGTGAGCTCTGGTGAACTCCATGTCCACACGCTCAGGCTTCCCCACTAAAATGCCCATGCTAGCCACAACCCGAGCATCCTGCAGCGGCTTGGAGGGAGCCCCGAAAAATTGCAACCACGCCTGAGTAAGCGGCTTGCCCTGAGGCTCAACATGCTTCCACTCCTGAAACTCAAGGATGCTATCCGTTCCCGGCACCTTACACATCCCAAAACTCAACAACCTCTGCAGATCCTCCACAGAAGGAAACTCAACTCTGAACATCTTATCAGCGAGACTGACAAGGTCCCACTGGAAATCCCCAGGGGCCAAATCTCGGAGCCTCTACACGATCTGTGTCTCAGACACCTCCCCTCTGGTGACCTTGACAATCCCTGTGGTCATACTCGTGGACTCATCAGAAACCTCTCGCTCATTCGGAGATTCAAAAAAAGTTAGCTCAGCACAGTAAACTCCATACATCATGAGTGACGATGCCTGATCTCGCAGTAACGGACACTCCCCAGAGTCGTGTGCCAGTTTACCGCGGGTATCACATAACAGAGCCACACACTCCGCAATGAAGTGGCCCTTGTCTCCGCAACGATAACAAAGCATCTTTTCCTTCCTACGCGCCCACTTGGACGCCCTATCAGCCTCAACCCTATCTGTCAACTCCGCACACACATCGGTCATAACCTCATTCTCAGGAACCTGAACAGTAGCAAGAGCCGTCACCACCTCCATAGCATGACCGGTCAGTACAGGCTCCTCGGCAGTCCCGCCAACTGTCATCTGGTCGACAACAACAGGTGGTGGCGGAGGACGTGGACGGTACCGGCCCCCTCGGCCGCCCCGACCACCATGATGGCCTCGGTAACCTCCTCGCTGCCGATGACCCGGATCAGAAGGCCCCTCAACGAAGCTGCCTGAAGGACCCAAGAATGGCCTCTCAACTGACCCATCACTTTGCCAAGCATAACCACGATCGCCACCCGTGGACGAAGAGCCACGGTGCTGGCCAGTCCCATAGGCATCGTAGTCGTCATCCCCCCATTGACCTCGGGGCGCAGCCACAGTACCGCTGGACTGCGACGACGCGGGCGGGCGAGCAACGACATGGGGAGGAGGGGCCGGTGGCCTTGGTGGCGCAGCTCCCCGGCCCACAGCTACCACCGCAGCATTGCCCTGGACGACCGGCCGAGGGCCGGAGCCCGGTCCCCCTCGCCCGCCCGACGGCACAGTCGGATCCGGCGGCCTCCCCACGGCTGCCCCGCCAGCCAAGTGCGCTGCAGCCGGGCCCCCTGACCCGCGCCTCGCAGCGGCCTTGGGAAGCTGTTCACCAGCACGGTCGACAGCCGAAGCCGGCACCAGCAGCACGCCCCTGCCACTCCCTTGGCCCGGCGGCAGCTCGCCCCGGCCATTGCCTTGTCTCGGCGGCAGCACGCCCCAGCCATTGCTCCAACGTATGTCAAATAATTCTCCTAATGATGTGATCCCATTAATCAAATGACAACTCATGTCAATGGCTAGGAAACTTAACCATCTTTGATCAACGAGCTAGTCAAGTAGAGGCATAGTAGTGACATATTGTTTGTCTATGTATTCACACATGTATTATGTTTCCGGTTAATACAATTCTAGCATGAATAATAAACATTTATCATGATATAAGGAAATAAATAATAACTTTATTATTGCCTCTAGGGCATATTTCCTTCATATAGAACCTTCTTTGCTTCGTACGTAGTGTCGGGCAATTCATTGTCCTTTGGAAACTTCTTCTTCATTATTTTCAGTTGCTTCCCGAATCCGTTATCAGATACACCATTGTCTGCCTTCCATTGCAGTAATTCCAGTGTGGTACCAAGCTTTGTGTTGTCATCTTCGCAACTTGGGTACAACTCTTTTTTGTGATCCTCTAACATGGGATCAAACTTTAACTTCTCCCTTTCATTTGGCATTGTCTCTTTGCATCAACAATGAGCTGACGAAGATCATCAACGGGCACTTGGTCCTCTTGATCTTCAGCTTCCCTCGTTGCAGTATCACCGTATTCAGGGGGCGGATAGTTGGCATCATCCTCTTCTTCTCCGTTGTCTTCCATCATAACCCCTCTTTCTCCGTGCATGGTCCAAACATTATAGTATGGCATGAAACCCTTCTCAAGCAGGTGGACGTGAAGGGTTTTCATGTCAGAGTAATCCTTCGTATTCCCACAGATAGGGCACGGACAATACATAAAATAATTCTGCTTGTTTGCCTCAGCCACTTCGAGAAAATTATGCAGGCCCTTAATGTACTCGGAGGTGCGTCGGTCACCGTACATCCATTGACTATTCATCTGCGTGCATTATATAATTAAGTGTATCAGAAACCATTACAGAACATCATGAATAAAGAAGTGACAAAATTAATAGAAGTTCATCATCACATTAAAACCAAAATACAGTAGTGATCAAATGTTATTACTGAAAAAATCAATACATAAAGTTCATACATAGTTCTCATTGAACAACATATAGCTCTGTAGAGCATCTAATTAAAACATACATTGAAACTATGTAAAATATTTAAATGCAACAACAAATGCGATCATAATCGCAACTAAGGTGACAATTGATCCAACTGCATAATAATACCAAGCCTCAGTATGAATGGCATATTTTTTAATCTTCAAGTGCATTGCATCCATCTTGATCTTGTGATCATCGACCAAAGTCTTGTTTTCTACTATTGTAATCATGTTGTTTCAATGAATGAAAGCTCTTAAGTTGCAAAAGGAAAAAAAAATCCATTGGGACCTGTGGTCATATCTCCCCATCACTTCTACTATAAAATGATGTATTCCATCGGCAGCATCGTATTTTTCAGTGTGGGAAAAAATCACTCAATTGTGGAGTTGTGGAATCAGCCCTGCAACTTCGTCACTGTGTCGGCTTGTTCAACTATCGTGTTTCACAAGGGACATCCAAACACCTTTGGTACGAAGTCCTCCCGCCCTGGTCGTCACGCCATGCATGCATGCATCTGCACTGAAAGTGCATTTCCGCGACAGCTCCAGCAGTCCACTTTACTGACTGGCAGTTGGGAGGATCATGGCAATTAACCACACACACAATTTCGTGACGGTTGTAGGTTGTTCATTGACTGGCATCGACGAGTCAAGAACCTCAGGTCTGCTTTCGTACACCGTGTTGCAGTGCCGCAACGATATCATGATTTGTCCTTGCGAAAACATGACAGGCCAGCGTTTGTACACCGTTGCAGTGCAGCATCCACAGCCTGAACATCATGCATGATTTGTCCTTGCAAAGACATTCATGAAGGGAATCTTGGTACATGCGGTGCTCATAGAGCGTGACCAGCTTTTTGCAAACTTGGACCTTTGGCTCAAACTAGTACAGATACATACTATAGCCCCAATCGCACACACTTGAGAGAAACTGTGTGTGATGTGTGATGGCTACGTTTCCTATTGTCACTAAAATAAATCATGTCTCCAGTTCTTAGCCATGTGTGATCACTATGGGAAAAACACATGTCGCCAAGTGTTTTGGCATAAGCCGAGTTTTATTTCTCCGGTTTTCGGCTTAGCTCAGTATAAGCCGAGTACACATCAATAAACACATGACAACTGAAGGACCCTTGACTTACCCGCCGCTTAAAGAACACTCAGCACACAGGAAGAACTTAGCAACGCCTCCTCTCAAGAAAAGCTTAGGGTTCCTTTGCCTCCCGCCGGCGCCGCCGTCGGTTCGCCTCGTCTTCAATGGCCTTAGGGCCATAGCGGCATGGTGGATCCCGGCCCTTTCTTCAACTTTTGTTAGGATTTGTGTTCTGCTCAGGAATATAAGACGGCGGTAGATTCCTGAAGATGAAATAAGGTTCTCCCGACCTAGTCCCCGTTCCGGTGGTGTGTCTAGCATCGCCGGTGGGCATGTGGAGGTGTGTCTCCAGAGGATCAATCCCTGGTGGATTTGCTCGGATCAGGTCGTAGTTCGTCTACATTTGTGTTTCTTCAGGTTGGATTCTTCTGATCTACACTACTCTTCATCGGCGGCGATTGATGTTCTGCTGCGCTTGTCCTATATGGTACCTTAGCACGACGACTTTCCGACTGTCTACTGCAACAAGTTTTGCCCGGCTCCGGCGAAGGAGGGGCGATGATGGCGGGGCGCCTTCGGCTTGCTTCAGTGCTTGTAGTCGTTGCTAGGTGGTCTACGGAACTGCATGTAATTTTTATTATTTCTGGTGTTCGTTGTATTGCCATGATTCAAGATAAATAGATTGATAGTTTTCTCACAAAAAAGGCACACATGAAGAACTCCGGCATTTCCAGCAAAAAAAAAACACTCGGCTTAAGCCCGATACTCGGCAAAGCACCTGCCAGATGGCCATCCTCACTGCAACTGACATCTTTGTGACGGCGGACGCCATAAGATGGGTGTCGTCCGAGGACTTACTTGGCTTTATTTTTCTTTCATTTTTTAAAATTGTCAAAAATGCAAGCCGGCTACATATGTAAGAAAGCACTTCGCTTATCCCCCCCCCCCCCCCCCCCCGCCCCCCGGTTTCCCGTTACAAAGGCACAACATGGCCCGCACATACTAATTGGTGGGTCTGACTTGTGGATACCATAGTATGCATGAAGTACTGGTATTTTTGTTGTAACACTTAATTGGTGTATCTATCGATGCAATGCTTTCTATGCTTAATTATATGTCTACGATATGTCTAGTACCTGTGCGTATGATATGTCTAGTATTTGTTTCGTCTAACGGCCACTCGACTGATATTTACCATCTTTTTCACCGTCCTGTCTATTTTTCAATTTCCCAATCTTTCATGATATAAATTTCTCTCTCTCTCTCTCTCTCTCTCTCTCTCTCTCTCTCTCTCTCTCCCTCCCTCTACACCCCAATTTTGCCACTTCAACGTTGTGTATTTCCTTTGTACTGTTAACGCCATCCTTGTATACCCACGCTAGGACCACATTGGTTTTAACCGGATACGAACGTGGGCGGATGGATATAAAACAGACAAAATTTCCACCTTGGTTTCCTATTTCATGCAACCAGAACTGAGGAATAAACTATCAAGCAAATGAAACAAGTTAATGATTGTGGTTTGAATAAAGACATAATCTAGTGAAACATTTCGTAATGTCACCAAATGAAAACACAAAAATGAAATACAATTCATAACATACTGAAAAATTCATGACACTTAGAACAACAATAACACATCATATACACCAAGTAATGGCTTTCATTGAGAAATCCATGGAATTTCTATTATTTTACTAATATTATAGATGTAATACTGTAATTTTTAGTTTTGTTCGAAGCAAGCATGGAACCAAAGATAATGGCTTAATTTAACTATCATAATCCACGTGGAATGGCAGATGGAGCCCAATTGGACACTCAGAAACCAGCAAATCTAGTTGTACTCCTTTTCTGGCGTTCCCATTGGAATCTTGGCACTCTGCAAAATTTAGAGTGAGTACCAAGACACATGTCTTGCCTAATCACACGCCAATTTTTTGGTCCAAAAGTTATCATTACATTTTAGCTTGTTTGAGTACTCAATTTCTTTTTAGCACCAATTTGTTGATGTGAAGTTAGATCATTGTTAAGTCATACATTGTATATATAGTGGACATTTTATTTCATACATTCAATGAAATACAATTAATTTCAAATTAAACTAAAACAATTTATCAAGTTTTTGTGCAGATTCCGAAACAAATAAGGATAGTTGGACAAGAAGACGAATGTGAATACACATACAAATTATGCATTTCTATGGATAGGTTGACTTATAATAAAAAATGTTAAACGGATTAAAATCCGATTACGAAAGTGGTAAGATTCTTATAAATCATACAAATTACCACCCCTGGTTTTTTTTCGTCCAAGCAACCAGATTTGAGGAACATAACTATCAAGGAAATGAAACAAAATGATTATCGATGTTTGAATAAAGACATAATGTAGTGGACCATTTTGCAGTATCACCAAATAAAAACACAAATAATTGGATCAAATTTACAACATACTGGAAAAAATCACAACAGTTAAAACAAAATCCAAAGTGAGCACCAGGATACATGTCTTGCAAAATGCTCCACAAATGACATCGGAAAAAACTGAATGGGTGGTTCGTAAAATCAAGTTTGAAAAATTGTTTACAACAATACCAAGTGGTCTTTTCTTCAACAGACTCCTAGAATGAAGGGATTTTCTGCTGGGTGGTGCCCAATGATCCATAGCTTTTGTGACTAGAGGTAGTGTTACCATTAAAGTCAATGATGATGTTGGTAACTATTTCCAAACAAAGAAAGGATTGCGACATCGTGACCCAATATAGCCCATGCTATTCAATATTGTGGCGGATATGCTAGCGGTCATGATTGTGCGTGCCAAGATTGGTGGCCAAATTGTTGGGGTAATGAATCATCTAGTTTATGGTAGTCTCTCTATCCTTCAATATGAAGATGATATGGTTCCCTTTATAGACCATCACCTCGAGAAAGCAAGAAATATGAAATTAATTTTTTCAGCATTTGAGCAACTCTAAGGGCTTAAGGTCAATTTCCATAAAAGTGAATTGTTTTGTTTTCACGAGCCTCAATATGAGGCCTACCTGTATGCTGACCTATTCGGGTGTGGGTTGGCCTAGTTTCCGATCACTTATTTGGGGATACCGATACATTATCGTAGACTCACAAACGCTGAATGTAAACACGTCCATGAGAGACTACAAAAAAGACTTAGCAGTTGGAGAGGTAAACTGCCATCTATGGGTGGAAGGTTGGTCCTCATAAATTCAGTACTAAGTAATATGGTACTATATCTTTCAGTTGCTGAAAGGAGAATTACATAGATTGGGTTACTTCCGATTGAGATTCTTTTGGCAAGGAGATAGCGAGAGAAAGAAATATCAACTGGCTAAATGGAGTGTGGTTTTCCGTCCCAAGGACCAAGGTGGGTTAGGCATTCATGACCTTGAGGTTCATAATAGGCCGTCCTTGGCGAATGGTTATTTAAGGTATCGAAGGAAGATGGTGTATAGCAAACCCTCCCAAGGAGAAAATATGTGGGTTCAAAGGCGGTATCTCAAGTATAATGGAACCCTGGGGCCTCCCATTTCTATGCGGGACTTTGTTGGTTGTGTGCATCTTAGTTATGCAGAGGCATGTTGTAATGCTTAAACCTTTTAAGTAATAAAGCGCCCCTTTTCGGGAAAGAAATTTATCAGGTTTTGTGTGGATTCCAGCACGAACGAGGATACAAAAAGGTGATCGCAAATGTAGATATAACTACTGCATTTCCAAGGACAGGTTCACTTAGAATACAAATAGTTAAACAAACTGAAAAGGTGGGTAAAACAAATTTTTAACCGAATAAGAAGGTGGGTGGATTCATATAAGATTGACATCCCTGGACTTTTTGTTGAGGCAACCAGATTTGAGGAACAAAAGTATCAAGCAAATGAAACGAATTAATGATTGTGGTTTTAATAAAGACATAATGTAGTGGAACATTTTGCCATATCACCAAATAGAAAAATGGAATACAATTGCCAACTAGAAATATTGAGTATTAGGGCAATAACAACAATATGCTATAGAACAATTCATGGCTTCCGTTGGAACTCCATAGATTTTCTATTGAGGTAATATCACTGGTGGTGTCGAAACTTGCCACGGATGTTCAATTTGGTGCCTCAACTTGTAAAATACGTGTAATGCGTGCTAAAACTTGGCACTTTGGTTCAAATACGGTGCCAAACACGTTTGTCTACGGCTGCGCTGCTGACTCGGCTTGACAGCGTGGCGTGGGACCCCCTGTCAGCCACTCGAGAGGTTGTGCCTGCGCCGCCGCTGGCCTTTTTCCACAAAACCCCTTAGATTATTATTTTTCTCTCTCAGAAAAATCCTTGGCTCGGCGGGACAGGGCACATAACGACTCGCTCCCAAATCCCGGTCGACCTCCTCTGTCTCTGGCGGCATTGATCGTGGGAAGGCGCCACCTGATAGGGTCATGTACCTAGGGTAGGGTCACGAACCTGATCTAAGTACCTTACCCAAGGACACCCTTAGAAGAGGTCGCCTTCCAGTCGACCAACGAGGGACTCACTCGACTGACTTGAAGGACTCGACCACGAAGACTCACTCGACCACCAGGAGGTCAAGAGGCACTCCGCACTGCAACGACCTATAATTAAGTAGGCTTTATTATAGTAAAGACACCTTATGTGGGGCGTTACCAGTAACGCCCCAGACTTAACTCACCTTAAACCCTCTCCTACGTGGGCTGGCTGGGGTCCTGACGCACTCTATATAAGCCACCCCCCTCCACAGGCAGAAGGGTTCGGCATCTTGTAACTCATATACTCATAATCCACTCGACCGCCTCCGGGCTCCGAGACGTAGGGATATTACTTCTTCCGAGAAGGGCCTGAACTCGTACATCCTTTGTGTTTACAACCTCTCCATAGCTAGGACCTTGCCTCTCAATACCTACCCCCCACTCTACTGTCAGGCTTAGAACCACGACAGTTGGCGCCCACCGTGGGGCAGGTGTTTTAGCGATTTTGTGGGGAAGTTGCGATTCTTCCGAGTACTTTCATCATGGTGGCTGCTGGAGTTTTGGTCGGGGGTCAAGAGATCCGTCTCGGCACTCTCACCTTCATCGCCGACGACTCCGCATGGCTCCAGGAGGCTCCACTCGACGTAGATGCGCTCCCCGTCCGCGGTGCGACGCATTTTCGCGCATGTGTCCGCGGCGTTCTGCTGCGGCAACCGTCGACCCAGTATCGGTTGGCTCCTCCATCGTCCACCCTCCCGGTATCCCGCCAGCGCAAGCGCTCGGGCCGGTCAAGGCTTCAGCGATGGGTGAGGCACGCGGTGGCTCGCCAATCGGGCACCACCCAAGTTGCGGCAATCGAGCCCGACGAATCTCTCTACGGCTTGTTCGATCCGTCGACTGGCTCCGTAGAGACTGCATCCGAGTGCGGTAGCAGTGATCCAGCGGTGGAAATCTTGATGGTCGACGGGCCCCGCAGTCCCCCTGGCTTCGCCCGTGATGATGGAGCAGGTGACGGAGGTGACCCCGCACGACGCCACGAAGAGTACCAGCCCGAGCCACTCGACTCTCTGCAAAGAGAGGAACTTCGCCGCAGGAACGTGGATGCCCTGCGTACTCCCATCGCAGGAGAAACCCCCGAGGCTCGTGCCTTGGAGGAGGCGCGTCTGGCCAATTTGGCCGAGCGCACTCGACTGGAGAACCTTCAGCGAGCACTCGACGAGCGCGCACGGCAACGAGTTCCCGACACCAGTCGACGTCAACTCTTCCCGCCGACTCAGGTATATCGAACCCCAATTCAGAATTTAGCAGCTGCGACCCATATAGCAGAGTCCATCCAGCCTTCGCAGTCGGAAGCTGGCAGAGGTTTGCTGCAGATCAGGGATCTGCTCCGGGCAGCAGGAGATCAGAATTCAGCCGTGTCTCAGTCGTGCAACAGAATTCATAGTCGATCCGTCACTGTGAATACGGTTCAGTCCGCTCACAGCCCCAGATTGCCTCCGCGGCGTGAAGGGCGCGAGAATCGGCGAGATCAATACGGCGACAGACTCGACCGAGATGATAGGCGTCGAGTGCCCAATTCCCCTCCGAGGGGTGGGTCTTACGCTCCTCGGTAGCCAGATGACAGGCGTCAGTACAGTACAGGGCGAAGGGTTCCAGTCGACCCCAGAGAACCAGGCTTCGATGCGCGATCCATTATCGTGCAAGGTATGGTCGACCGGAACAGAGCCCATCGAGGTGGACTCGACAGAGATGCACCCACAAGTAGTCGAGTGCATGTTTCTGGTCCTGAATGTTTCAGCAGAGCCATCAGAGCCGCAGTTATCCCTCCCAATTTCAGGTTGGCAACAGGAGTCAGCAAGTTCACTGGTGAGTCTAAGCCTGAAACTTGGCTTGAAGACTACCGAGTGGCAGTTCAGATTGGTGGTGGGAACGACGAGGTGGACATGAAGCATTTGCCCCTCATGCTGGAAGGTTCTGCCAGGGCGTGGTTGACTCAATTACCTCCTAGCAGCATTTACGCTTGGGAAGATCTGTCCCGAGTGTTCATCAGAACGTTTGAAGGGACTTGCAAGCAACCAGCTGGGTTGACAGAGTTGCAAGTCTGCGTACAGAAGGCTAATGAGACTCTCAGAGAGTATATTCAGAGGTGGATCACTTTGCACCACACTGTGGAGAATGTGTCTGATCATCAGGCAGTCTGCGCCTTCAAAGATGGCGTCAAGAACAGAGAACTGAGTTTGAAGTTTGGTCGAACCGGTGACATGACCTTGAGACGGATGATGGAGATTGCTACCAAGTACGCCAACGGCGAAGAAGAAGACCGACTCCGAAGCGGCAAACACAAGCCGAGTCAGTCGGAAAAAGGAAACACCAGTCGGAAACAGAAGCGGAAGGCTGAACCGGCAGCTCCTAGAGAGGCTCTGGCCGTAACTCAAGGAGAGTTTAAGGGGAAACCAAAAGGATCCTGGAACCCCAAGAAGGTAAAGGATAAAGAAGGGAACGACGTAATGGATATGCCATGTCACATCCATACGAAGAAAGACGAAGAGGGGAATATCATCTACCCGAAGCACACCACTCGCCAATGTCGACTCCTGATCCAGCAGTTTCAGGGAAAACAGTCTAAGGACAAGGAGAAGGAGTCAGACAAGGCCGAAGACAAGGAGGACAGTGAGGAAGGATATCCACATATCAACTCCACTCTGATGATCTTTGCAGATGTGGAAAGTAGGAGTCGACTGAAAGTCATTAACCGAGAGGTGAACATGGTTGCCCCAGCAAAAGCAAATTACCTGAAATGGTCTCAAATACCCATCACATTCGACCAGTCTGATCACCCGACTCATATTGCCACCCCTGGGAGGCAAGCTTTGGTGGTCGACCCAGTTGTCGAAGCCACTCGACTGACAAAGGTGCTGATGGATGGTGGAAGTGGGCTGAACTTGTTGTATGCAGACACACTGAAAGGAATGGGCATTCCGATGTCCCGACTGAGCACTAGTAACATGAGCTTTCATGGAGTTATACCAGGGAAGAAGGCCGAGTCACTCGGCCAAATAGCTTTGGATGTGGTGTTTGGTGATTCGAAACATTTTCGCAAAGAAAAGTTGACGTTTGAGGTCGTGGATTTTCAGAGTGCATATCATGCCATTTTGGGGAGACCAGCTTACGCACGGTTCATGGCTCGACCATGCTACGTGTACCTCAAATTGAAGATGCCCGGCCCCAAAGGAGTGATCACTGTCACCGGTGATCGGAAAAAGGCAGAAGAGTGCTTTCAGAAGGGCTCCAAGATTGCCGATTCCCAGGTGACAGCGGTCGAGTTTGAAGAATACAAGCAAAACGCAGATCCGAGTGACTTGCTGCGATCAAAGAAACCCGCCACAGAGTGTGCATTCCAGTCGTCCGGTGAGACGAAGCCTGTTCACATTCACCCGACCGACCCCGATGCATCTCCGACCCGCATCTCCACAACACTCGACCCAAAATAGGAAGAAGCGCTCATCCAGTTCCTCCATGAGAACTGGGACATTTTTGCATGGAAGCCCGCTGACATGCCAGGTGTTCCCAGGGGACTGGCTGAGCATCGCCTAAGAGTCGACTCATCTGCAAAACCAGTCAAAGAGCATCTTCGGCGGTCCGCCGTCCAGAAGAGAAAAGCCATTGGCGAAGAAGTGGCTCGACTATTGGCGGCAGGATTTATCCGAGAGATATACCACTCCGAGTGTCTCGCTAATGTCGTCATGGTTCCTAAGAAGGACAAGTCGCTCCGAATGTGCATTGATTTCAAGCACATCAACCGGGCCTGCCCGAAAGATCATTTTCCTCTCCCTCGCATAGATCAAATTGTTGACTCGACCGCGGGATGCGAGAGGCTATCTTTTTTAGATGCCTACTCCGGGTACCACCAGATCCGTCTGTACGGACCCAACGAGGTAAAAACAGCTTTCATCACTCCATTCGGGTGCTTCTGCTATATCACCATGCCATTCAGCCTCAAGAATGACGGAGCCACATTTATGCGAATGATTCAGAAGTGTCTACTCACTCAAATCAGTCGGAATGTGGAAGCATATATGGATGATATCATTGTCAAGTCACGAAAAGGTTCTGACCTGCTCGCTGATCTCGCCGAAACATTTGCCAACCTCAGAAGGTATGATATCAAGCTCAATCCATCAAAGTGCACATTTGGAGTTCCTGGTGGCAAGTTACTCGGTTTTCTCGTTTCCGAACGGGGAATCGACGCTAACCCAGAGAAGATTGGCATTATTCTCCGAATGAAACGCCCTGTGCGAGTGCACGATGTCCAGAAGCTTACTGGATGCTTGGCCACATTA
Source organism: Triticum aestivum (assembly GCF_018294505.1). NCBI lineage: Eukaryota > Viridiplantae > Streptophyta > Magnoliopsida > Poales > Poaceae > Triticum > Triticum aestivum. The sequence continues at coordinate 840,240,548 of NC_057801.1, read as the reverse complement.
AGTCGATTCATCTCACGACTCGGTGAAAAGGCATTGCCTCTTTACCGACTGATGAAGAAGACAGACAAGTTCGAGTGGACTCCAGAAGCTGATGCAGCGTTTGCCGAGCTAAAAGCTCTGCTCTCCACCCAGCCGGTGCTTGCTGCTCCAATCAGCAAAGAGCCTCTGTTGCTCTATATCGCAGCCACAGGACAAGTCGTCAGTACTGTGCTTACGGTCGAGCGGGAAGAAGAAGGAAAAGCTCTCAAAGTTCAGCGCCCAGTGTATTATTTGTCTGAAGTCTTGACTCCATCCAAGAAAAGATATCCTCATTATCAGAAGCTTGTGTATGGAATATACATGACCACAAAGAAGGTTGCTCATTATTTTTCTGATCATTCCATCACAGTCGTCAGCGACGCCCCACTATCAGAGATTTTTCACAACAGAGATGCAACTGGTCGAGTGGCCAAATGGGCGATTGAACTTCTTCCCCTTGATATAAAGTTTGAGGCAAAGAAAGCCATTAAGTCCCAGGCAATAGCAGATTTCCTCGCCGAGTGGATTGAGCAACAACAGCCGACTGAAGTTCACTCGGAGCATTGGACCATGTTCTTTGATGGCTCTAAGATGTTAAATGGTTCCGGTGCTGGGGTTGTCCTGGTTTCCCCCAGAGGAGATAAGCTCAGATATGTGCTCCAGATTCACTTTGATTCCTCCAACAATGAGGCAGAATATGAGGCCCTCTTATATGGGTTGCGCATGGCAATTTCACTCGGCGTCCGTCGCCTGATGGTCTATGGCGACTCGGATTTAGTGGTCAACCAGGTGATGAAAGAGTGGGACGTGAGAAGCCCAGCCATGACTGGATACTGCAGTGCAGTGAGGAAGCTGGAAAAGAAGTTCGAGGGGTTGGAGCTCCATCATATACCCCGACTGAAAAATCAAGCAGCTGATGATCTAGCAAAGATAGGTTCCAAGAGAGAAGCCATTCCGAGTGGTGTGTTCTTGGAGCATATACACACTCCGTCAGTCAAAGAAGATCCTTTCACCGAAGAAACTCCGCAGCCCAAGAGTGCCACAGATCCGACTGAGGTCGAAGTCCCAGCGGTGGTCGACTTGGTCATGGAGGTCTTGGTGGTCATTCCCGACTGGACAGTTCCATATGTCGCGTATATCCTGAGAAAAGAGCTTTCGGAGGATGAGGAAGAGGCTCGACAGATCGTCCGTCGATCTAAGGCCTTTACCGTAATCAAAGGACAGTTATACAGAGAAAGCGCGACTGGAGTTGGTCAGAAGTGCATAACACCAGAAGAAGGTCGACTCATCCTCAATGATATTCACTCGGGGACCTGCGGTCATCATGCGTCCTCTCGGACCATTGTGGCCAAAGCATACCGAGCCGGATTTTACTGGCCAAAGGCGAATGAGATGGCAAAAGAGATAGTGGATAAGTGCGAGGGATGTCAGTTCTACTCGAATATGTCGCACAAGCCTGCGTCAGCTCTGAAGACCATCCCACTCGTCTGGCCTTTCGCAGTATGGGGACTAGACATGGTCGGTCCTTTGAGAACGGGACGAAGCGGCTTCATGCATGTACTGGTGGCAGTCGACAAGTTCACCTAGTGGATCGAGGCTAAACCAATCAAGAGCCTTGACACCGGTACTGCTGTTAGCTTCATCAGGGAACTAATATTCAGATATGGAGTCCCGCACAGCATCATTACGGATAATGGGTCGAACTTTGACTCAGAGGAATTCAGAGATTTCTGCAACTCCCAAGGCACACGGGTCGACTACGCTTCAGTCGCCCATCCGCAGTCGAATGGACAAGCAGAGCGAGCTAATGGACTGATTCTTAAGGGATTGAAGCCTCGACTGATGCGTGATCTCAAACACGCGGCTGGAGCTTGGGTCGACGAACTTCCCTCAGTGCTTTGGGGGCTGCGGACCACACCTAATCGGTCGACCGGAAGAACTCCATTCTTCTTGGTCTACGGAGCTGAAGCAGTCGTGCCGAGTGATCTTTTCCACAATGCTCCTCGAGTTGAAATCTACAATGAAGCAGAGGCTGAACAAGCGCGGCAGGACTCAGTCGACCTTTTAGAGGAAGAAAGGGAGATGGCTCTGATCCGTTCGACCATCTACCAACAAGATTTGCGTCGTTTCCACGCCAGAAATGTGAGAGGTCGAGCCTTCCAGGAAGGAGATTTGGTTCTCTGAGTGGATCAGCACAAACCACACAAGCTTGCTCCTTCTTGGGAAGGTCCCTTCATCGTCACCAAGGTTCTCCACAACGGGGCGTACCGTCTTTACAACGTCAAGCATAATATCGACGAGCCCCGAGCTTGGAACGCGGAGCTACTCCGCCCATTTTACACTTAAGTTTTATCACTCGGATAAGTTGCAATAAAGTACTTCTGTAGTTCATGGACCTCAAAATAATAGTGTCATGGTTCCTCCATAATTTCTGTCACTTTCTATTTTTGTCCAAATAAAATTCCTCCTCAGTGGGTGGCTTAGCCGCGAATCCGTTTCGCCTAAGTTTGTAAAAATCCTACCGAGTGGTGAGCCAGACTCTCACTCGGAGGCTTAGCTGCGAATCCGTTTCGCCTAAGTTATAAAAATCCTACCGAGTGGTAAGCCAGACTTTCACTCGGGGGCTTAGCTGCAGCCCTGTGCTCGCCTAAGTTATCAAAATCCTACCGAGTGAAGAGCAATCCTCTCACTCGGGGGCTTAGCTGCAGTCCAAGCACTCGCCTAAGTTATCAAAATCCTACCGAGTGAAGAGCAATCCTCTCACTCGGGGGCTTAGCTGCAGTCCAAGCACTC